>NC_092506.1:77901603-78215353 GCF_047511675.1 Marmota flaviventris
AATGCTTTTTACAGGGAAAAAATAATAAGAGTTACTAAAACTAAGTTACTAATGCTTCTTAGCACCAACACATGGAAAGTCAACCTTCAATTCTCTACACATTAAACTTTGAAAGGATTATTGTTAAAGAGCAGCGAATATACAATGAGAAAGAGAGAGAGAGACAGAGAGAGAGAGAGAGAGAGAGAGAGAGAGAGAGAGAGAGAGAGATCAGGTTGAGATAAAAAAAATTTAATTAACACTACCAAAATTTATAATCCCAGTGTCCCAGCAGTACATAAGCTGCTGGCTAATAATGAGGCTGTATTCTAATCTCAGCTCTAAAACAGGCATCTTCTATATTTTGGTTGCAAGAAACAGAAATTTAATTTTTCATATTTCAGGCCAAAGTGAAAATTTTCTTTAGATTTTGTATGATTCTAAAGTTTTTAAGTATACTGACATTTACTTATGTCTCAGAATAAATTTATATTGATATATATTTTGAATACATCACAAAAATATGGTCATTCTACATTATTTGTTGTGACAGAATTCCATAATTATCAAGAAGTTCAATTTGGTAAATTAAATATTATGGTTTAAATAGTCTATTTGTTCTATTAGTTACTGTATTAGCGTTCTCTAGAGGAACAGAACCAAGAGGATATGTTTGTGTGTGTGTGTGTGTGTGCGCGTGCGTACAGTCAGGGGGAAAATAAGATTTATGATTATAAAAAGGGATATATTAGATTGGCTTTCATAGCTAGAAACAATGGCTGTTTGCAGGGTAGACAGCTGGAGGAACCAGTAGTTGTGCAATCCAAGATGCTGAAGCCTTAGAACAAGAAGGATCAACAATGCTATCCCAATCAGGACAGAAGTCCTGGAAATTCCCTGGAGAATCACTGGCAGAGTCTGCCTTGGAAAGTGAAGAAAATGGAGTCTGATGTCTTCAGGTGATCATACCAGCAATCAAGAACCCATTCAAGAATCAAGTTTGCATCTGCTATTGCTTCCATGTTCTTTCAACTTTTATTCCATCCAAGCCTCCAATCTATTGGACAGTGCTGCCCACACTTAGAGAGTATCTCTACTTCAGATCACTATTCCACATGCCAGTCACTCCTAGAAACACCTTCACTGACATACCCAGAAGCCTTAATTGTATTAAGGCATTGCTTAATACAATCAGGTTGATACTTCAGATTAACCATCACAACTACTGTAAAGTGGTGCAGAAATTTCATTTGGAGTCGTGGATTTTTCTATTTTGCTTTATATTTTTATTGTTTTATACTTCAAATATTTTGAAGTTCTGTTATATAATTATGGATTTTTTCTCATTGTGCTTCTATCATTTTTTAAATTTATGCGTTTTGAAATTCTCCTATTAGGTGCATAAATATTTAGGATTGGAATACACTTTTAAGAAATTAAAAACTTTTACCATTGTGAACTGATTCTCTTTATCCCTGGTATTATTCTTTCATCTGAAATCCAAGTTTCTTTTTTGCATGGTATGTCTTATATTTTCTGTTTATTTTGGCATATTTATTTCTCTGTATTTAAACCTGTTTTCCCAATAGAATAATTTTCTTTTCTTTTAGTATTTGCATGACACTCTCTGCTTAATTGTGTACTCAGACTATTTTGATTTGGAATTATAATGGATATGATTAATTATATACACCATTTTGCTCTTTACTTTTATTTGTTCATTCTTCCTTTCATTTCTTCTTCTGCCTTCTTTTAGGAAGATTTTGAGTGTGTATGTGAGAGAGAGAGAGAGACACACACAGAGAGAGAGAGATTTCACTTCATCCTATTTTTTGGCTATATATATAAAATAAACAAAAATACTTATTTATGGGATTCCACCTCTTGGGTCCCCTTCTTCCTCCGGGAGAAGTCTTTTCTGCTGTCCTTTAATAAACTTCTAATTTCTACTCTGACCTTGCCTCGGCGTGCTTCTTTGGTGTTATTTTTCAACATTGGGGAAGCAAGGACTCGTCACTGGCCAACAGCGGTAACATATTGGAGGTCCCAGACCGAGATTCTACACCTACACCGAGGTAAGCCCTCTCCACACACCCCATGTCTGTTTGAGGGTCATCAGAGAGGGGAGACATCCCTGATGCTTCCAAGGGAAGCCACATGGTCAAGCAAGGCCTAGACCCATCCTAGCGCAAATGGCACTAGCAGAACTGAGAAGCTGCAGTAAAGTTCCCCCAGGACTCCCAGGGAAACTCAGCTGACTGTTAACAATAGAGAGAAACAAAAGTCAGTTTGACTTGCTTCATCTTAAACACTTAGCAAAGACAGTCAAAGCCAAAACACAGCTATTCCTGGGCATTTTAAATGATAATAATAGTTAAATGTAACTTCCAAGAATAAGTAAACTGGAGGCTGCAAAAGAGATTCTTAGGTAGGAATGCCTGATAACTATCAAAAGGGACTGCCAGAGTAGTTTTTTTTTTAAATTTTTTATTGTTGGTTGTTCAAAACATTACATAGTTCTTGATATATCATATTTCACACTTTGATTCAAGTGGGTTATGAACTCCCATTTTTACCCCATATACAGATTGCAGAATCACATCAGTTACACATCCATTGATTTACATATTGCCATACTAGTGTCTGTTGTGTTCTGCTGCCTTTCCTATCCTCTACTATCCCCCCTCCCCTCCCCTCCCCTCCCCTCCCCTCTTCTCTCTCTACCCCCTCTACTGTCATTCATTTGTCCCCCTTGTATTATTTTTCCCTTTCCCCTCACTACATCTTGTATGTATTTTTGTATAACCCTGAGGGTCTCCTTCCATTTCCATGCAATTTCCCTTCTCTCTCCCTTTCCCTCCCACCTCTCATCCCTGTTTAATGTTAATCTTCTTCTCATGCTCTTTGACCCTACTCTGTTCTTAGTTACTCTCCTTATATCAAAGAAGACATTTGGCAATTGTTTTTTAGGGATTGGCTAGCTTCACTTAGCATAATCTGCTCTAATGCCATCCATTTCCCTGCAAATTCTATGATTTTGTCATTTTTTAATGCAGAGTAATACTCCATTGTGTATAAATGCCACATTTTTTTTATCCATTCGTCTATTGAAGGGCATCTAGGTTGGTTCCACAGTCTTGCTATTGTGAATTGTGCTGCTATGAACATCGATGTAGCAGTGTCCCTGTAGCATGCTCTTTTTAGGTCTTTAGGGAATAGACCAAGAAGGGGAATAGCTGGGTCAAATGGTGGCTCCATTCCCAGCTTTCCAAGAAATCTCCACACTGCTTTCCAAATTGGCTGCACCAATTTGCAGTCCCACCAGCAATGTACAAGTGTACCCTATTCCCCACATCCTCGCCAGCACTTGTTGTTTGACTTCATAATGGCTGCCAATCTTACTGGAGTGAGATGGTATCTTAGGGTGGTTTTGATTTGCATTTCTCTGACTGCCAGAGTAGTTTTTAGTTTAAAGCCTACAGCTATTTCTAACCTACACAGGTAGGCTTAGTGTTTACTAGTATGGTTATCCAGCCCTAAGTAACAAAATTAAAGATTTCTCTATTAGACACAGAGGTCATACTAATAAAAGGATTTTGCAAGATCAAATGACATTAAATTATTAAACTGTATCTTAAGGGAAAGACAGCTGTAACCCTAAAAGTTAAATGTTGTGTTTACATCCCTGACAATTCTGGCAATGTGACAAATATCCTTAAAGATTTACATGCTCAGATAGAAGCCATGTCCTCAGCAACTTTGTCATGGGAACATTATCTTAGCTCCTGGTTCTCCGGTACTTCCTGGTGGAAAACATTGTTAGTCCTTGTCTTTGTCATCATACTCATTGGCATATTCCTGTGCTGTGGCATTTATTGCTGCATTAATCTGGTTCCAGTACTAATAAATTCTTGTTTCTCTTATAGACCACCATCACTCAAATGGCCCTCCAGCCTATTACTTCTCAATCAGACTTCTATCATGGACCATTCGATAGACCCGATTTTTAGAGGGGGACTCCAAACTGCTTGCCCCACACCGTCCCTTTTCAGCCTGAAGAAGCCAGAAGGATCTTCGCCCTCTTTCCTTACAGCAGTAAGGAGTTCCCAAATTAGAGGGGGGAATGAAGCCAGATTTAAAATTAGGTAGTCAGTGTAGTTAGGTAAATCGGGTCTAATATCATATCAGGTGAAATCTAAAATGGAGGCCATGCTGATAATGATTCTGGGAAATGCAGGACAACTCATGGAATGGAAAGGCCCTAGGCCAAAGTCCACCCCAAAGGAATGTTAATGGAACTCAGCAAACAGCCCCCAACAGATAGCCCATCCCAAAGAAGTGTTAATGAAGTCCTTCCTTCCCAGATTACCTGTGTCCCAACCCTTCCCCCCATTTCATCACCAAAACTATAAAAAGGGGAGACAACCGCACTTCCACGGATTCCACCTCTTGGGTCCCCTTCTTCCTCTGGGAGAAGTCTTTTCTGCTGTCCTTTAATAAACTTCTAATTTCTACTCTGGAAAAAAAAATACTTATTTATGGTTTATTAAGTCTTCAATTTTATCATAGTTTGCCTTTTAGTAGGATACCTCCACATATTATTTAAGGAGCTTTAAGACAGCATATTTCCAATTTCTCTTCTCTCTTTGTTATATTGTAATACATTTTATTTTGCATTAATTATAAACCTATATTATTTTTAATTTTCTCTTTAAAAATAAATTAATTTAAAAGAAGACAATAGAAAAATCATATGTACCCATGTACTTATCATTTTTGGGAGCCCTTTATTCTTTTAGAGACCCTAATTCTGTGTTAGAATATTTTTCTTCCTGAAAGATGTCCTTTAATATTTCTTGTGGTCATCAATGCTGATAGTTAATTTCTTAGCTTATTTCTTCATACCTCTTTATTTACCCAAATTTGCGGGATATAGATGAGGCAGTGAGCAGTGAAAAATTTATAGATGTGAATAACAAATTTAAAAAGAAGAAAGATGTTTTTATAATAAATAGTAGTCTATATCTATAAAAAGCAATTGAATGGAAAACACTAGAACAAAAACAAATAAACTATGCAGTATAAAACAAATATAGACAGACAATACAATAAAAGCTTCTTTATTTGAAAATATAAATGAAATTGACAAAATTTAACTAGACTGGTCAATAAAAAATAAATAAAATACTCAAGTTTCCAAGATCAGAGATGAAATATGGAACAGCACATAAATCTTATGAAAAAGAATGATAACTATTAGATACACCACTAGTTAGACAAGTTAATGAACAAAAATTAATTCAAAGTGAACCTAGAGCTAAATTTAAGAAATAAAACCTTTTTAGAAGAAAATATAAGAGTAAGTCTCCATAATATTGGATGAGGTAATGGTTTTTTAGGTGGAGCATTAAAAGAAAAACAGTAAGTTAGATTATATAAGAATTAAACATTTTTGTGCTAAAAATTGATATAAACGAAAGAATAATACAAACAAAAAATGAAAGAAAGCATTTATAAATCATATATCTGATAATAAAATGATGTCAGAATGAAGTCTATGATACAAAGACAACAGAATATAAAATAATGTAAAATGTTTCTTCAAAAAGTTTGTATACACATGTCTCCAAAGAAGATATATTAATGGATAAAAGCACAGGAAAAAACATTCAACATTGTTAGCCATTAGGGAAATGCAAATCTAAACCACAGTGAAATTTAAGTTTACACCCACTAGGATGACTATAATAAAAAAGAGAGAGAACAAAAAGCGTTGCCAAATATGTAAAGAAATTGAAACCATTATACATATGTGGCTTGTGCAAATGTATAACAGTGCATTCACTTTGGAAACACTTTGACAGTTCCTCAAAATGTTAAAGATTGAGTTACCATATGACCTTGTAATTTCAATCCTAGGTATATTCTCAAGAGAAAACACTCATCCATACGAAATCTCATACACAGACATTCATATCAGTGTTATTCTTAATAGTCAAAAAATGGAGACAACCCAAATGTCCATCAACAGATGAATCAAAAATTGTGTTATATATACAAAATGATATTTATTTTGTAATGAAATAATAATATGTGCTATAGCATGGATAAACTTTGTTTTCTACAACTCCCTTTTTGTAAAGTATCCACAATAGAAAAATATACAGAGAAATCAGCTTAGTGGATGCTTCAAAATAGAGTGAGGGGGTGGAGTTAGATGGAAATAGGGTCCCTTTTTTGGGGTTAATAAAAATTTTCTAAGTTTAGATGATGATGATAGTAATACAATGCTATGAATATGAAAAAAAAAATAAGTATACACTTTAAATGGTTCTGCTTCATGGTGTGTGAATCTTATTTTAATAAAGCTGTGTCTTGAATAGGAATAAATAAGAGAAAAGTTGAAATATTTTTCAGAGGCAACTTTGTGGAAAGAAAAAGCCATGGAGACCCATAATAAAACAGACAGGTTTTTAAAGTTCTTATTTCACCTTACTTTTGAATGAATTTTGTTGTTGAATATGGAATTTAAATTGAAAGTTTTTCTTATCAAAGATGATACACATCTCTCTTGCTTTCAATATCTCTACAAAGAAATTTACTATAATTTTTTATTTCATTGTCTTTGTAATATGTGTTTACTTTTTTTCAGATTAATTCAATTTGATTTTATTAATTTGGTTTGATCAATTATAAATTGCCTTGCTTTGGGTTTCTTCATGTTTTTCCCTTGTGGGGCTCATTGAAATTCTTGGAACTGTGGCCTTTCAGTTTTCATCAAATATGGAAAAATACCAGTCATATTTCTTTAAATATTTTTTTTTTTCATTCCATGCCTCTCTCTTTCTGGATCCAAATTATACTTATTTTATACTGCTTGAAGATGTCCCAGAGTTCATTAATCCTCTGTTTATTTTTCAGTATTTTTTCTCTTTTTTATTTTAGACAGTATCTCTCTCTTCAAGTTCACTAATGTTGTGAGTCTTTAGTCACTTTTTAATTTCCATTAAGTCAATTTTCCATAATAGACATATTTTTCATTCCATGAAGTCCTTATTTACATTTTTCAGGTCTAAACTTACATTTATACAACCAAATTACTTCTTTTTTATAGGGGAAATATTTTTTTATTTGTTCTTTTTAGATATATATGACAGTAGATTTATTTTGACATGTATATTCCAGTTACTTCTTTTACTTCACTCTTTGATATAAAGCTTCAAACATCTCTATTCTTTTTGCCGTCACATGATATGCTTGATTCCCATTAACAGTTTTCATCCTTAACAATCAATTAAGGTAAAGAAGTCAGGGTCTAATATAATTCATTCTATTACTTATCTCTCAAGGAGAGATAATCTACCAATTTAACTTCTAATAACTTGCTACATTTGTTTTATTTAATTCATCTTTACTGCATTACTTGTAGTTTTAAAAATTTTCACTTTTTATCAGAGTCCAAGTGTGAGGAAAAAAAAGAGAATTAGAATAAAGCATTTAAGTGTTGAAAGCAAAACTACAACAATGTTGAGTTATGTAGAGAAAATTATACTTCAGAAGTGAAGAAAAAAATATTTTAAGCTTTCTGCATTACATCTTATGTTAGTTTTTTTTTTTCTGTGACCAAAATACCTGATAAGAACAACTTATAGAAAGAAAAGTTTATTTTGAGCTCATTGTTTTAGAAGTTCAGTCAATGGTTGGCCACCTTTCATTGCTTTGGGTCTAAAATGAGGCAGAACATCATGGTGAAGAAATGTAGTAGAAGGAAGCTGTTTAGCCCAGGGCAAACTGGAAGCAGACAGAGACATCAGGGATCCAGGGATGAGATATAGTCTAAGGCCACACTTGTAGTGACCTACTTCCTCTAGCCACACCTACCTATCCTTTCCACCCACTATTCCACTATTAATCTATTAAATGTGTTGATCCACTGATGAGATTATAGTTCCCCTAATGCAATCATTGCCTAAAAGCCCACTTGTCAATTTTACTGTTTTGGGGACCATGCTTTCAAAACATAAGATTCTGGGGGGGATAAAGACATGAAATATCTAAATCATAACATGTAAAGCAGAATAATTTTAATTAGAAGATGGAGATAAATTAGATAAAATGTATGTTGTAATTCTAGGAGTTATTTAAAGAAACATAATTAGAATATTAAGAGATGGGACAAAATAGAATTATTTAAGAAGCTCAATTAAACCAGAAAAGGCAGAAAAAAAAACCAACAAGCTTTTGGCAATAAATAGAAATTTATTACAGACATGGCTGATATGAATCTAAATATAACAATATTTACTTTCAAAGCCAATCCTGTAAGTGCACCAATTAAAAAAACAGAAATTAGATCCACCCACACTGGCCTGAGTGTGGCCCAGGTGCACAGCAGGCCTGGTCCATCCCTTTCCCAGAGGGGCAGACACTTGCCAGAGCCTACCTAGCCTCTGGTGCAGAACCTCACCGTCAATATCTGATCTACCGGGGGTCCAGATCCAGCCCAGATGGCCCACACCAGCCCACTCAGGATCCAGACTCTCAGTAGGCTCTGTTCACCCCTCCCCTGATAGGACAGACACTACCAGAGCCTAGCCTTTGACCCAGGTCCACCTTTTCCAACCAGCAGACTACTGTGGGAGGTCAAGCCCAGCAGCCCAGATCCACCCACACCTGCCTGTGCTGGACATAGGTACACAGTAGGCCCAGTCCACCCTTCAGCAGGTGGGGCAGACACGAGACAGAGCCTAGCCTCTGGTGTAGGACTGCCCCTTCCCACTAACAGACTTACCACAGGAGGTCAAGCGCAGCAGTCCAGATCTACCCACTCCAACTTAAGCAGGATCTAGATCCAGAATGCAATAACATTCATTGAGGGACACCAGCAGGGTCTGAAAGCTCAACATCAAGGTGAGGTAGAGACAATCTGCATGGGTACTACAAGAATATAGAAAAGAAACTGTAATATCTCAGATCCACACTGCAAGAAAGGAAGACACATAGACAACATGAAAAAACAAGGGAAGAAAGTGCTCCCAAACAAACCAGGACACTATAATAACAGAACCCATGGAAAGCAAGTTGATGAAATATCAGAGAAGGAGATCAGAAGGTTCATAATTAAAATGATCTGTGAATTAAAAAATGACCTAAATGAGCAAATACAGGCAAAAAATGATCACTACAACAATGGGATAAGAGAGCAAATACAGGCAGCAAAAGATTACTTCAAGAGACAGATACAGACTGAAAAAAAAAAAAACAGTCAGAAATTCTTGAAATTAAGGATACAATAAATTAGATTTAAAAAAAAAAAAAAAACTCAATAGAAAGCATAACCAACTGACTAGATCACTTGGAAGAAAGAATGTCAGATAATGAAGACAAAGTATACAATCTGGAAAATAAAGTTGATTATACAGTGAAGAAAGTTAGAAACCATGAACAGAACATCCAAGAATTATGGGACAGCATCAAAAGACCAAATATAAGGGTTATTGGGATAGAGGAAGGCACAGAGTTTCAAACCAAAGGAATGTACAATCTCTTCAATGAGATAATAGCAGAAAATTTCCCAAGCATGAAGAACAAATTGGAAAACCAAATATAAGAGGCTTACGGGACACCAAATGTACAAAATTACAACATATCTATACCAAGGCACATTATAATGAAAATGCCTAGCATACAGAATAAGGATAGAATTTTAAAAGCCACAAGAGAGTGGAATTAGATCACATAAAGGGGGAGACCAATTTGTATCTCAGCAGATTTTTCAACCCAGATCCTCAAAGCCAGGAGATTGTGGAACAACATATACCAAGCTCTGAAAGAAAATGGATTCCAACCAAGAATCTTATATCCAGAAAAACTAAGCTTTGGATTTGATCACAAAACAAAAACATTCCATGATAAACAAAAGCTAAATAATTCACAACTAGAAAGCCTGAACTAGAGAACATCCTCACCAAAATATTCCAAGAAAGGAAATAAAATCAATGATGAAAAAAATCAGCAGAGGGAGGGATGACACTACAGGAAAACCTAATCAGAGGAGAAACCAAGTCATATTAAATTCCAAAAATAAACAAAAATGGCTGGGAATACAAATCATGTCTCAATAAAAACCCTGAATGTTCGTGGCCTAAACTCACCAATCAAAAGACACAGACTAACAGATTGGATCAAAAAAAAAAAAAAAGACCCAATAATATGCTGCCTCCAAGAGACTCATAGAAAAAGGCATCCACAGACTGAAGGTAAAGGATAGGGAAAATCATACCACTCACATGGATTGTGGAAGCAAGCAGGAGTTTCCATTCTCATATCAAATGAAGTAGACTTCAAACTAAAGTCAATAAAAAAGGATAAAGAAGGACACTACATACTGCTCAAGGGAACCATACATCAACAAGACTTAACAATTATAAATATATATGCCCCAAACAATGGAGCAGCTATGTTCATCAAACAAATTCTTCTCAAGTTCAAGAGTCAAATAGATAACAACACAGTAATTTTGGGTGACTTTAACACACCTCTTTCATCACTAGATATATCTTCCAAACAAAAGATGAACAAAAAACTGTAAAACTCAATAATACAATCAATAATGTAGATTTAACTGACATATATAGAACATTTCATCCTTCAAAGAGAGATTTATACTTTCTTCTCAGCAGTATATGGACCCTTCTCTAAATTAGACCATATACTATGCCACAAAGCAACTCCTAGCAAATGTAAAAAGTAGAGATACTACCCTGCATTCTATCAGATCTTAATGGAAAGAAATTAGAAATCAATGATAAAATAAGAAATGAAATCTCCTTTAACACCTGGAGACTAAATAATATGCTACTGAATGAACAATGGGTTACAGAAGACACCAAGGAGGCGATTAAATAGGTTTTAGAGGTGAATGAGAACACAAATATGACATATCGAAATCTCTGGGATACTATTAAAGCATTTCTAAGACGAAAGTTCATTGCATGGAGTTTATTCTTTAAAAGAAGAAAAAGTCAACAAATAAATGACTTAACACTACATCTCAAAGCCCTAGAAAAAGAAGAACAAATCAACACCAAAAGCATCAGAAGACAGAAAATAATTAAAATCATAGCTAAAATCAATGAAATTGAAACAAAAGAAACAATTGAAAAAATTGACAGAACAAAAAGTTGGTTCTTTGAAAAAATAAATAAAATTGACAGACCTTTAACCATGCTAATGAAGAGAAGGAGAGAGAAAACTCAAATCAGTAACATACACAATGAAAAAGGAAATATCACAACAGACACTACAAAAATATAGAAGATAATTAGAAATTATTTTGAAAACTTATACTCCAATAAAATAGAAAATGTCAAAGGCATCAACAAATATCTAGAGTCATATAATTTGCCCAAATTAAATCAGGATGATATACACAATTTAAACAGATTAATTTCAAGTGATGAACTAGCAGATGCCATCAAAAGTCTATCAACCAAGAAAAGCCCAGGACTGGATGGATACACAAACTTGTTCTACAAGACCTTAAAAAAGAACTAATACCAGTACTCTCCAATTTATTTCAGGAAATAGAAAAAGAGGCAGCACTTCCAAACTCATTCTATGAGGTCAATATCACTCTGATTCCAAAACCAGGCAAAGACACACCAAAAAAAGAAAACTTCAGAGCAATATCTTTAATGAACATAGAGGCAAAAACTCTCAACAAAATTCTACTGGGTGGGACTGCAAATTGGTGCAGCCAATATGGAAAGCAGTATGAAGATTTCTTGGAAAATTGGGAATGGAACCACCATTTGACCCAGCTCTCCCTCCCCTTGTTCTATACCCAAAGGACTTAAAAACAGCATACTGCAGGGACACAACAACATCAATGTTTATAGCAGCACAATTCACAATAGCTAAACTGTGGAGCCAACCAACATGCTCTTCGATAGATGAATAGATAAAAAAATGTGGCATATATACACAATGGAATATCACTCAGCAATAAAAGAAAATAAAATCATGGCTAAAAATGTAAGTAAATGGATGGAGTTAGAGAAGATAATGTTAAGTGAATTTAGCCAATCCCCAAAACCCAAATGCCAAATGTTTTCTTTGATATAAGGAGGCTGATTCATAATGACATAGGAGCAGGAGCATGGGAGGAATAGAAGAACTCTAGATAGGGCAGAGGGGTTGGAGGGAAAGGGAGGGGGCAGGGGGTTATTAATGATGGTGGAATGTGATGATCATTGTTATCCAAAGTATAAGTATGAAGACACGAACTGGTGTGAATATACTGTGTATACAACCAGAGATATAAAAAAATTGTGCTCTATATGTGTAAGAAAGAATTGTAATGCATTCTGCTGTCATAAATAAATAATAAATAAATAAAGACAGAAATTTTCAGCATGAATAAAAATACATTACCTAACTCAATATTGTCCAAAAAGCCCACTTTCAATATATGATTCTGATAGGTTCAAATTAAAGAAATGGAGAAATATATACCTTGGAGCTCTATTAGCTTTAAGAAAATTTTAGAACAAGGAAACACTTAAAATTAATAACTTAAAACACCTAAGAAACCAGAGAAAAAAGACTGATTTACATCCTAAGTAAGCAGAATAAAAGAAAATAAAAAATAAATTGATGAAGTTCAAAGTAGAAAAACAATAAACAAAAATAACAAAAGCAAACCATGTTTCTTTGAGAAGGACAATAAAATTAACAATTTTTAACCAAATGAAAACAGGAAAAGAAAGAATTCACACACACACACGCACACACACACACACAACAATGTCAGAAATGAAATAAGAATAATCAGGATTGATACTATGGACATTATAAGGATGCAAAAGGATTACTGTGAAGAACCATTTTTAATTCAAATTTCAAAACAGATAAAAAAAATCAATCCTTAAAAGGCAAAACCTACCAAGACTCACAATAAGAGAAATAGTGCTTTATATCTAGTAAAGAAACTGAGTCAGTAACTAATAACTTTCCAAAGGAGAAATCATCAGTCCTAGAATACTTTACTGGTGAATTCTTCTAGGTGTTAAATAAAGAAATACTAGCAACTTACCACATATCTTACAAAATAAGTAGATGCTGAGGTAACAACAGTTACTGATTCTATGAGACTTCCATTACCCTAATACAAAAATCAGATAAAAGCATTAAATGAGAATACTTCAGAACAATTTTTCTTAGGAAAACTAGGTACTGAAAAGCTGGTTCAACATTCTAAAATCAATCAACATAACCAACCACATCACGTGTTAAAGAATAGAATTTTATTTTTACATTAACTGATGCAGAAAAAGCATTTGACAAAATTACCACACATTCACAATAAAATTCTCATAAAAGTACTTAAATTTAAAATTGCAAAGAATGGCTAAAGCTTCAAAAAGAAAATAATCAACCAATTAAAATTGACAAAAGATTGAGCAGAGAACTCACAAAGATGTGCAGATGGCAAATAAGCATATGAAAAATATGTAGCAGCATTTCTCATTAGGAAATTAAATGAAATTAAAAGAGTAATAACAACATTAAGGCATTATTGTACAACTATTAGAACATCTAAGATCCAAAACCTGCTAGAGAGGATTCAAGGGGAATTCTCCTGGGAGTTGTCAAGTGGTATTGCCAACATGGAAGTCAGATCAAAACCAAAACATTGTCTCATTGTAAAATCCAGCAATCATGTAGTAGGTATTTACTCAACTGCTGTGAAAAAATTACATCCACAGAAAAATCTACATTGTAATGTTTGTGCAGTTTTATTCATAATCATCAAACCCCAAAAGCAACCAAAATGTCTTTTCAATAGAATAAACATACTATGATACAATCATGCAACAGAAGGGCATTCAGTAATAAAAGCAAATGAACTTCAAGCCAAAAGAAGATATGGACAAACCTTAAATTTATGTCATTAAACAAAAGAAATCTTTACAATTCTATGTACTGTTTGAAATTGTATAATTCAGTTATATTTAGTTCCAGAAAAGTTTAACATGTCAGTTGTTGATTGGATTTTAGTAGTAGGATGAGGTTGTGAGGGCTGAATAGGTGAAACATGATTTTTTTTAGGGCTGTTATCCTGTATATTACTGTACTGGCACATATAAAATATTAGTCCTTTGTCAAAACCCATAGAACTTCATAATAAAAAGAATATACTCTAATATTGAAAATTTAAGAATATCATAGAAGATGTCAAGGAATCCTAGGATGGAAATCAGAATGTGACAACAGGATCTAAATATAGTACAAATATGTGGAACAACCTCATGGAATGGATCAGGGGAATAAGTTGTCAATCTACCTTTGGGAATGGGTGGAACCTGTGAGATTAAATATCAGGGAATTATACTAAAACTGTACTCACCCAACATGTAGGAGGAAGATGGTAAAAATTCTAAGACAATTATATATGTATTCTGGAATCAAACAATTAAATGGATTGATGACCAGTGGTTGGTGTCATGTTTCTCCCTGGTAGAAGAGGAGTTTATAGATAACCAGGGAGGAATGTTGGAAGGATCCTATGTTGATGTGTTAACATTGAGGGCAACACTATGCTCTCTTACTTATCTTACTATTGATATAATATTTATAAATAGAAATATATATACATGGTGTGGGTGTACATGGATTAGTATGTACGCATGGGTTTACTTGCATGTCAGCAGAGAACATCTAGAAGAAGGAATTCCAGTGGCAATGAGTATACACTATTCTCCAACAAAAGGAAGAACTTCTTGGAGAGTGACTGATTATAGTTTTGGGGCAGAAATTTAAAAGAATTGCCTAGTCCATCTTGCAGCATTGTAAGGTCAATACTCAAACAGATATCCTAAGATGGAGATCCATCAAAGAGAAACAAGAGCCAAATAACTCAAAACTGGAACAGCTTAAGAAAAAAAAATATATTGAATTATAACTCAAAGTACAAATACCTATGAATTTATACTGATAAGAATAAATAATTGAATGAGTGAAGAAATGAATAAATGAATAAGTAAATAGCACTGGGGACCATTCTCTCTCTCTTGAAAAGAATTTTGAATAATTTATGTAGATACTACAATTTCAGGAAAATGAAATTTTTTCTCTTCACTCCTCAAGTGTGAACTGTACACAATGAATTCATTTAAAAAAACTATAGTGTACTAAAAAAGAAAAAAAATATATAATGTTACAGTGGAGAATCTTGCCAAACACTACCTCTGTCATGTCATTAGCTTAATATCATTAGTAGTAAGTCATATTGATAGAAAGTTCTTTTGGTATGATGTGATGCAGCACTCTATCTCTGTGGTCATCCCCAAAATGCATAATTCCAATCTAAACATGAGTAAAATACCATAGAATGCCAATTGTGGGACATTCTATAAAATATTTGAACATTCCTCCTCAAAAATATCAAATTATAAAAAATAAGGATGTCAAATTCTAAAATACTGTAACAATCAAGGGAAGGTTAAAGAGAAACAACAATTAAATATAATGGAGTATCACAAATGTTCTTGTAAGATAAAAGTGATGTTAGATAAAATCAAAGGAGTTATGAAGACTCAACTTTACTTAATAACAGTTTTTCTGTGTTTGTTCACTAACCAATATATCATACTAATGTAAGATATTAATTAAAATGAAATATGGTTCTGATATGGCAATACTGTGTACGATCTTTACTAGCTTTTGAAATTTAAGACTATTCTAAAATAAGAATATTTTACTTAAAAAAAGGAAAGTAAACAAAACATATCAATCAAGGTATTAAGGAGCCAAATTTAAACCTTTAGGAAAGGATTCCCAGATACTGTGGAAACCGCAGTATCTGAGGAAGAGTAGCTGTTATCAAGTAAGCAGGTATTGATAAGACCCAAGGAGGATGCCATCTGATCTCTTCTTTATCCACTTTGTTCCTGCAATCATATTCTGTTTCCACTGCAACATCAATTAATTTTCTCCATTCTGGAACAGACCTATAAACAGGTACATCTGCAGTATCTCTCAAAATAAAAATGTATGTACTTTCATTACATCATATATACTCTTCCTGACACTGATGCTCAACTCACTTTTTGGAATTTTACAAGTCTCAAAAATTGTCTGTAGTAGTGATTGTCTCCACTTTCTCCTTCCTGTGTTACACCCAGACTACTTCACCCTCAGCTTGCCACTAAAAATACTGTTGTCAAGTATGTCAGTGACTTTCAAATTACCCAATTAAAGGTTACTTACCTTCTTAAATCATAGCCAAATTCCCAGCAGCATTTGACACAATCAACTTTTCTTCTTGAAACACTTCTATAAGCTTTCATTTACCATACTTAGGTTTATTATTTTCTTACCTTAATGGATATTCCACTTTAAACATTTTTTCCTTTTTCTCCTTTCCTGTGAAGGCTCTAAATTTTGTAGTATATGAAGGCTCTATCTAATGTCCACTGTTCTTCATTATGTACATTTTTCTTATATTATAGAGGAATGACTGTAAGTTCCATCTTTACAAAAGTGACTTCTAAATATGAATTCTTAGATCTACCCTCTTCACTGGGCTACAGTCCTTCATGTTCCATACATATTCAACATCTCTATTCAACTAATATCCATTTATAATTCATCATAGCCAAATAGAACTGAATTTGCACCCTATTGACTTATTTCGTTCTGTTTTCCCCACCTCAGTAAATAATACAACCTCTATCTCATTGTTCAAATCAACAAAAAACTAAGTTTAAAATTATTCTAAACAATAGCTACATTGTTCTAATTTCATTTGGAATCTGATCTCTCAACTTCCCTGCTATAACACCTTAATGTCAGTCATGATCATCACTCAGATGGGACACTGTAAATGCCACTTAGTTACACTTAACTAGTTACCACACTTCTCTGTTTATCAATGTTCTATAGTATTTAAATAAAATTTTGTCAAAAACCCCTTCCCCATATATATTTGAAAAATTAGCATATTTCTCTGTGACTTCTAAAAGTCTGTGTAGAAATGTCAAGCTCATTTTTTTTCTTTTCCTACTTAGTTTGTATACCTAGTAGAGTCTAAAACTCATTTAGAATTAAATATGTTTTCTTTTCACAGTTGTTATATTCTTTGACATATGCCACTATGATATGGGAATAATCCCCGTTCCATGTTTGTTTTAAAAATTACATTTATACAAAGCATGCACAATTTTATAGCAAATTTAAAGGCAATAGGAGAAAAATTTAAATGAAGCACAAGAAGAATATTAGATCATGCAGTTTTTCAGTATCATTATTGAGTATTCTCAGTGCTCAAATCTTCATGGTAATATTTTTATCTATGCGCTACTTGCTGCCATGCCACACAGCCTTTGTCTTCTCTCTTCTTTATCTATATAGTTACCTTCCTGATAATTTCTTATGCTGTTCAGCTTACACAAATCTTATTATACTGACTCTTTCCAAACTATGTACCAGTGTGCAGTGGAGGGTGGCAGGAGAAGGAGAGTACCCTTGTATCTTTCCCATTTAAAGTGGCCTATTAAGGTATTTTGCTATAATAGCTACTTACTCCAGAGGGGTATTTAGGCAGAAAAGCAAGATTTTTTTTAAACTTGGATACACAGATATATATTCTTAGCATTAGCTCAAAAGTTACTCTTTCATTATGAAATAAATTTCTCATTTCTTAAAATAGACAATCTGATCCTAATAATTAGTTTTCAGTCTTATCTTCTTTAAAATGTCCTTGTATTGGGCTGAGGATGTGGCTCAAGCGGTAGCGCGCTTGCCTGGCATGCGTGCGGCCAGGGTTCCATCCTCAGCACCACATACAAACAAAGATGTTGTGTCCGCCGAGAACTAAAAAAAAAAAATAAATGAATATTAAAAATTCTCTCTCTTAAAAAAATGTCCTTGTACACTTTATGCTATAGTCAAATTGGTAAACTTATCCTTCCTTAACCATATGAGAATCTTTCATGCCTCCGTGACTTACTTTGCATTGATCCATTTTGCTTGAAATAGCCTTTCATAGTTCACTTATTTGAAGAATTTACATTTTTTGAGAGAGAGAGAGAGAGAGAGAGAGAGAATCTTTTTTTTTTTTTTTTTGTAAATGGACACAACACAATGCCTTTTTTATTTTTATGTGGTTCTGAGAATCAAACCCGGGTCGCGCCCATGCTAGGCGAGCGCTCTACCACTGAGCCACAATCCCAGCCCAAATTTACATTTTAAGATACAAAATTCCTATTATCCTGTTTAGTGCCCAAGTAGAAATAAGCATTCCTTACTATGTTTTCAACTGTTTATTTATACCACCAAAGTGGACTATAGTCACTGATTTAGAAATCTTATTTTCCTCACTAGATTGTGTTTCCCTAGAGGATATTTCTTCTCTGTCCCCCAACACCAAAGAATTCTGAATACAGAGTAAACATTTATTTTGACTCTCTAATTGTTAATTAATTCATGCTTATTTTGAATGTTGATACCATGGATTCATAAATGATCATGGGTTAGGGTTAGGGTTAGGGTTTGGCTCTCTATCCTTGACAGAAACATCTTCACGACTTCAAGTAGCAGTCCAGTCTTAGAGGAATCTAAGTTCAGGTTTCATCCATGCTCCTTACTTAACCTTTGTCTTTTGGTAAGTTACTTAGTCTTTCTACCCCTAAATTTCTTCTCTACAAAGTGGGAATCACAATAGTACAAACATTAGAGCTTCTTAAAACTATGTTTAGCATTATCTGGCAAATAGAAAATCCTCAATTAATTATCCCTTTTTTTGTTCAAAAAGGTCTGATCAAAAGTGGTCCTTAGGAAAAAAAGAGCAAGCTGTGAGAGAGATCCAAGATGGCCAACTGGAGGGAGGCTGCATTCTTTGTCTCTCTGGGACTCAGGGTTCAAGCAGACAAAATACTTCTTCCCTGCAAGGCAGCCATTGCTGCTCACTGATCCTCTGCTGTTTAGCCCCCATTCGCCCTCTGTCTACCGCATATCGCCCACCTTTTTAGTACAGATCACTGGCTGACTGCTGCTTATCATTCTCCATTTGCCCGTTTGCCTGCCTCTTGACTGCCCATTGCCTCCCACCCAAGTCCATGTGTGGGTTGCCTGCTGTTAGCCTGCAGACTGCCTGGAGACCATCAGTGGATCCTCCACAGCCTGCTGCCTGCTGCTCTCAGGAAGTCTATTGTCACAATACCTGCAAGTTTGGTTTCATGTGGCTGTTGTTGCCATTTTGGGACATCAGCCAGGGCCTGCAGGTTTGCCACTACCACCACCACCACTACCACTGCCATCTAGATAGCAGATAAAAAAATTCTTAGAGGTAAATTAGAACACCTATACAACATACAAAAATTTCTGGGACACGATCAACAGAGTGCTAAGAGGAAAGTTCCTTGCATTGAGCTCATTCATTAAAAGAATAAAAACTCAACAAATAAATGACATAATATTACATCTCAAAGCCCTAGAAGAACAAATCAACATTAAATGTAGTAGAAGACAGGAAATAAATCACTAAGTTCAGAGATGAAATTGAAATAAAAGAAATAATTGAAAAATTTGACAAAATGAAAAGTTGGTTCTTTGAAAAAATAAATAAAATTAATAAACACTTAGCCACACTAATGAAGAGCAGGAGAGAGAAAACACAAATTACAAAAATTCATGATGAAAAAGAAAATATCAAGACGGACTCTAGTGAAATACAGAAGATAATCAGAAACTATTTTAAAAATTTATACTACAATAAAATAGAAAATCTCAAAGACATAGATAGATTTCTAGAGTCATATGACCTACCCAAACTGAATCAGGAGGACATACATAATTTAAACAGATCAATTTAAAGCAATGAAATAGAAGACACCATCAAAAGCCTACCAACCATGGAAAGTCCAGGACCAGATAGATTCTCAGCTGAATTCTATAAAACCTTCAAATAAGAACTAATACTCCTAAAATTATTCAATGAAATAGAAAAGGAGGGAACCCTTCCAAACTCATTATATGAGTTTGTATCACCCTGATGCCCAAACCAGACAAAGACACATCAAGGAAAGAAAATTTCAGACAAATATACCTGATATGCCTAATGAACATAGATGCAAAAAAGTCTATAAAATTCAGACAATAGCATAAAAAGCATATTAAAATATGGCACAGCATTATCAAGTGGGGTTCATCCCAGGGATGCAAGGTTGGTTCAACGTATGGAAATCAATATATGAATAGACTTAAAGACAAGAATCATGATTATCTCAATAGATGCAGAAAAAGTATTTGAAAAAAAATACAACACCTCTTCATGTTCAAAACAGTAGAAAAACTAAGGGATAGTTGGAACATACCTCAACATTGTAACAGTCATCTATGCTAAGCCAATATCAACATCATTCTAAATCATATAAATGAAGAAAATTTTAAAGCATTTCCTCTAAAAACTGGAACAAGACAGGAATTCCCTCTTTCACCAATTTTTTCAACAGAGTCCTTGATACTCTAGCCAGAGCAATCAGATAGATGAATGAAATTAAAGGAATACAAATAGGAGAAGAACTCAAACTATAAAATCAATACCCATAAATCAACTGTATTTCCATACATAAACACTGGATCCACTGAGGAGAAATTAGAAAAGTACCCCATTCACAGTAGCCCCCCTCTCTCTTTCCCTTTCTCTCTCTCTCTCTCTCTCTCTCTCTCTCTCTCTCTCTCTATATATATATATATATATATATATATGTATATATATATATATATATATATATATATATACATATATATATATATATAATACTTTGGAATCAATCTAGCAAAAAAGGTAAAAGGCCTCTACCATGAAAACTAGAGTAGTTATTCTAAATTCTAAAACTACTAAAGGAAGTAATTGAGGAAGATATTAGAAGGTAAAAAGGTCTCCTATACTGTTGGATAGGCAGAATTAATATAGAAAAAAATGGTCACACTACCAAAAGCGTTATACAGATTTAATGCAATTCCTCTTAAAATCCCAATTACATTCTTCATAGAAATAAAAAAGCAATCATGAAATTCATTTTGAAAAATAAGAGACCCAGAATAGCCAAAAAATCCTTAGCAAGAAGAGTGAAGCAAGAAGCATCACAATACCAGGGTTTAAGTTATCCTTCAGAGAAAGAGTAACAAAAATGACATGGTATTGGCACCAAAATAGATATGCAGACCAATGGTACAAAATAGAAGACACAGAGACAAACCCATATACATAGTCATTTCATACTAGACAAAGGTGCCAAAAACATACATTGGAGAAAAGATAGCCTCTTTAACAAATGGATCTGGGAAAACTGGAAATCCATATGTAGCAAAATGAAACTAAACCTCTATCTCTCACCCTGCACAAAAATCATCTCATACTAGATCAAAGACATAGGCTATAGAACAGAAACCCTACACCTAAAAGAAGAAAAAGTAAAGAGAAAAAGAGAGAGAAATGTGTCACAGTAGATTGGGTAGAGAGAGGTGATGGGAGCGGAGGGGAGGGGGGTATAGGAAGGGCAGCAGAATACAACACACACTACTAGTATTGCTGTACATATAAATGTGGCTGTATAACTAGTGTGATCCTGCAATCAGTACATGTGGAAAAATAAGAATTCATACCCCATTTGAATCAAATGTATGATATGTCAAGATCATTGTATTGTCTTGAGCAACTAATAAAAAAATTACATTTAAAATATATAAAAAAAAGAAAAAGTAAAAAAGAAAAAGCTGACAAGCTTAGGACCTGAATTCTTTAACAAGACGCCTAAAGTACAAGAAGTAAAATTAAAAATCAATAAATGGGATGGATTCAAACTCAGAAGTTTCTTATCAGCAAAGGAAATAGTAACATTGAGAGCCTACAGAATGGGAAAAATCTCTTTACCACATGCACCTCAGATACACTATCAATCTCTAGATTATATAAAGAACTCAAAAAAATTAACACAGAAAAATCAAATAACTCAGTCAAAAAATGGGTCAAGGTACTGAACAGCCACTTCACAAAAGAAGAAATACAATTGATCTACAAACATATGGAAAAATGTTTATCATCTCTAGCAATTGGAGAATTTCAAATCAAAATTATTCTAAGATTTCATCTCACTCCAGTCAGAATGGTAACTATCAGGAACAAGACGCCTAAAGTACAAGCAATAATAAGTGTTGGTGAGGATGTGGGGAAAAAGTATATTAATATATTGTTGGTGGGACTTCAAATTGGTGTAAACACTTTGGAAAGCTGTATGGAGTTTCCTCAGAAAACTGGTAATGAAACCACCATTTGATCTAGGTATCCCACTCTTTGGTTTATACCCAAAGTACTTAAACTTAGCATACTACAGTGATGCAGCCACATCAATGGTCATAGCAGCTCAATTCACAATAGCTAAGCTATGACCAACCTAAATGTCCTTTAACAGCTGAATGGATAAAGAAAATGTGGTTCATATACACAATGGAATATTAGTCATACTTAAAGAAGAAAGAAATCATAGCATATGCAAATAAATAGATGTAGAATTAGAGAATATTATGCCAAATGAAATAAGCCAATCCCCAAAAAGCCAAGGCTGAATGTTTACTTTGATAAGCAGATGCTGATCCATAGTGGAGGATAGGGAAGAATGAAGGAACTTTGGATTGTGCAGAGGGGAGTGAGATGAGTGAGGGTGAAGGGTAGGGCAGTGCTGATGGGAAGGAGAGTACAATATGATAGACATTATTACCATACATGCATGTATGATTACACTCCTGGTGAGACTGTGCACCATGTTCAGCCAGAGGAATGAGAAATTGTGCTCCATTTGTGTACAATGTGTCAAAATGTATTCTATTTTCATGTATAACTAATTAGAACCCCCACACACAAAAAAAAAGAAGAAGAAGAAAGAGGAGGAGAAGGAGGAGGAGGAGGAGCAGGAGGAGGAGAGAGACCAGTAGAAGAGAAGAAGGGGATCAAGGGGAGAAAGGGGAAGGAAAGGAGAGGTATTGGACAATGAAATTATTCAAATTATACAATTTTCTTATATGCAAATATGAATATATTAGAACAAATCCCACTGTTATTTATACTTATAGTGCACCAATAAACAAACAAACAAACAAACAAAAAAGAGCAAGCTGCAATAATGAATGAATTAATGAATAAATGGGGGTTATGGGAAGAATGGCAGAACTTTGAACTGGTTGAGGGGAATGAGAGAAGGGGATGGGGCACAGGGGTAGGAACGATGGTGGAAAGAGATACAGGCATCATTACCTTAGGTGCATGTATGATGGCATGAATGGTGTGACTGGAATGGTACCTGTGTGAATTATGACCCATCACATTTTTTTTTAATTATTGATGTCAGAAATAAGGACAATCTAAGAACTTTAGAATATTTGCAGGAAAATATATGTGGGTTGCCATGGTTTGGTATTTTTAGGAATTTATAAAACAATGTGATGTTAATTATGGATTAGGTTTTGTAGGTTGTTTATTTTGTAACATTTTAGTCATTTCGTTTTAGGCCATAAATGGATGTTTGTTTTTCTAAACAAATTTTTATATAACTTAAAATATTTATTTCTATAATGAGAAACAATAGGTTTAAAATTCAATATTCTGTTGAAGCTTATTTTTGTTCTCAGATTTTCTGATAGGATATGTTTTCGGCTGTCACAAAATGTGTTCCATCTTTTTCATCTTCTGAATGAAAATTGTTAAATTATTTCAAGCTGCTCAGTAATTAAAAATAATCTGTTTACCAATTTGGGCACAGTTGATTCAGCTCAGAGCTTTCTTGAAATCAAATAATATAAACCACCTAACAAGTTTTCAGCCAAAGGAGGAGAAAGGAAAATCAGACTTAAACTGTTGAAATATTCAGAAATTCTGGTTTAACTTCTGGATGCTATGAGAGTTGCTTAATAAAACAATGCCAGAATTATTTAAAAATTAAAATTAGTATTTGAGACATTAATATTTATGTGAAATATTAATATTCTGCATTAAAATATGAAAGAACATCTTCCAAGGAAATATTTGGTCCCAGACCTGCTCTCTTGAGGAAGTCTCTAAGACATTACAACATTCTGGCTTATAAGAGTGTCTTTACCTGGGGACCTTTGGCCACATAGATAGTTCATTCTAATAGTATGAATTAATTTGGGTGTGTTGGCCTGGCAGTATCAATTTAATTTTGGGCTGGAGACTGAGTAAATTAGGTTAGTTATGTAAGAAGCTATCCTTAAGTAACCAACCTCTCTCCAATAAAACCCTGGACACCAGGACTTGAGTGAGCTCTCCTGATTGTAAATACCTCATACATATTGTCATCCATCACTGCTGGTAAAAGTAAGTGCTATCTGCTTGAGTCCACTGGGAAAGAAAAGTTGAAAGCTTGCACTTGCTATCTCTTGGATTCTCTCTACATGAATCTTTTCTGCTCACAGTATATCCTTCTGCTATAATAAAACATTTTTATTGCTTCTTTTTAATTATTCATAGCAATTAAATCCTTTTTGACATAATTACAAAATCATGAAACATATCTTGTTTAACATGTTTTTGAAAACTGAATTCTTCTAGAGAATTACCAAAACTTAAGATAATATTGGGAACATCCCCAAACTGAAGATTTGAATATGTATTCTCTAGTAGTCAGCAGTCACTCTGGCTTTTACAAAGTCTGTTTTCATTTATTTTTTTTTCAAGGATCTTTTTTGTAAACAAAGATGTTCTCTGAGGATTCCATTTTGTAACCTTGGCAGATGACATAAACTGAATATTCTACAGGTATTTATTGGGAGGCTGAGGATGTAGGTATGTGTTGGAGCATCTGCTTATCAAGGTCAAGGTCATTGGTTTGATCCTCTTCACCATGAAAAAATAAAGTTTTTATGAATGAGTTGATGACAAGCTTACTCATCTTCATTCTATTGTTTCCTTTCTGTGTTAAGGAAGTAACAAATCTTCAGATGTTCAGATGTTGTCATCTTTATCATTGCTCCATGTCAGATACCTACCCACTTTTCTCCTTCCCTACAGATCAAAATTCTTCAGGAGAATTATTCTTGCATATTCTCCTAAACCAAGTTCAATCAATCTTCTTTTGTCTTTATCAATAGCCTGATTATCAGTGATCTTCACATCATTAAATCATAGTAAATTCCCAGGTAGCATATTACTTGACGTGTCAGTGGTGCCTACCAGAATTAATCATTCCCTCCTTCTTCAAAGACTTTCTTCTACTTTGCTTATTGGAAACTTGAAATCCTGGTTTTCTACCTATCTTTGGCTGATGCTTCTTACAATCTTTTGTTATTTCTTTCCCTATCTTCTTATTCTCTAAACATTGGAGTACATCAGCCTTAGTTCTTGGAACTCTTGTTCATTTAAAAATATATACATATCTACAGTGATCTCATTCTTTCTTAAAATTCTTCAGTACTAGCTGGGCACAGTGACACAGGCCTGTGATCCCAGTAGCTGGGGAGCCTGAGGCAGGAGGACTGTAAGTTCAAAGCCAGCTTCAGCAAAGGCAAGGTGCTAAGCAACTCAGTGAGACCCTGTCTCTAAATAAAATACAAAATAGGGCTGGGGATGTGGCTCAGCGGCCAAGTGTCCCTGATTTTAATCCCTAGTACAAAAAAAAAAAAAAAAAAAAAGAAAAAGAAAATCCTTTAATACTGTTCTATGCTGATTATTTAAACTTTGTATCTCCTCATATCTCTACTCTAAACTATGGACTAATATATCTAACCACTTACTTAAAAACTGCACTTGGTTATCTGATGGGAAAGTCAAGCTTAAAAGATAATTTAAATATTCAAATGTTTAGTGTATGAAACTGAGATCCTTATATATTTCCCCACTCTTCTTCTTCCAGTGACTCCTCCATCTCAATAGTAACTACAAGCTTTCTCAGGTTCAAAACCATGAAGATTCCTTCAGTCCTTTTATTCATCCTTTCCCCTTATCCAAACCATCAGGAAACCCTGTGAACTTCAGCTTCAAATATCTAGAGATGTAGCACTTCTTCCCATCCCCAAAGTCACTCTTGTAGACCTAGACTAACCAACATCTACGTGCATCATTACTATTAACCCCTCATTGCCTTCCCTTCTTCCTCTGTCCCTTCTGTATATTTCCTTGTTAACACACAATCAGAATTATATTGAGGTAAGGTAAATGGGTAATTTTTTTTCTCCTCAGAACCCTCCAAGGGGTTAATGCCTCACTCAGAATTAAAGACAAGGGATTTCCAAAGGTCTGCAAGGCCCCATGCAACCTGTCCTGTACCATCCTGCATTAGCTATTTGGTATTGCCTTCTGCTTTTTTGTCTCTCTTTTCCTTATTCTAGTCACACAGTATTTATTGTTAAACAATCCAGGGACACTTCCTCAAATCTTTTTATTTACTTCCCCCGCCCCATATTGTGGTTCCTCAAGTTATCTGAATGGCATATTCTTTTATGTCCATAGGACTTTACTCATATGTCCCCTTAGCGTGTCTCCTTGCCACTCCAACCAAACAGCTCCCTCTGTGCTTCATCAATACCTCAGTGCTCAACTGTGACATTTATCACTATCTAACACATGATGAATAATATTAACTTATAATTTCTAGTATATCCTTTCCCTCCACACTAGGATATAAGGTCTATGTGGCAGAATCTATATCTTCATTACCTAGAACAAAGTCTGGTTCATGGAGGTCATTTTGTAAGTTATTACTAAGTAATTTGTGTGTAATTTGTTTAAAAAATAAGAGTACAGTTTTTACTAATGAGTGAACTGAATAAATGTAAAGTGAAAAACACCTTAAAAATGTGAAATACACATGACTTTACAGTTCCCAATTACATTTACCAGCAGAATTAGTCACTCGAGCTTTTTAGTCTGTCAAATTATACTTCTTTACCTGAATGACTGATATAATAATACAATTTAAAAAATTTCTGTGGTGATCAAGTGACATAATTTATTTAAATAATTCTTGGTATTATGGTAGACATTCAATAATGTTGGTTCTCACTATCCTTGACTTGGAAGTATATGTGTCAGAATAGTTCACAAGGTAATGTCAACTAATGCAATGATGGCTTACACCTCAAGTTAACTTGGAATGAATATAATAGGTTTATAAAAATCAGAAAAACAACAAGACCTCTTCTGGAAACTTCATTTTCAAGGTAGAGAAAATTGAGAAGGCAAAAATTTGTGACAAATTGGATATACAATCCAAGCTTCCTAAGTCCCATGTAGGGTTCCTTGTAATCACAATAAAAATAAAAGAACAGAAACATGCATTTTGTCACCAATGTCTACATGAAAGAATGCTGTTTCCCAGAAGTCTTTAAGGTATGGAGTTGAGTCATTACTGATACCAAGGCTACTAGTGGCCATAGAGGATCTTTCAAAAACCTGAGGGAAGAAATAGTCTGAGACACAGACACTTCTGTTTTTCTCCAATTTTAAAATAAATTTGGACAGGCTGATGTGACCGTAAGGGAGAAATTCACTTGACATTCAGTCTTTGGTACTCCAGGAAGAAACTCTAGCTGAGCATTAACTCAACAGTTTTGTAGCTGAGATAATCATAAGCCCGGGAACACGCTAAGCCAGGAAGCTGAGAGCAAACCATTTCCAATTTCTGAGAGCTACATTTGTCTTATAATGACCACAGTTGTCTCAGTGTCATTTCACTTAAAATACGGTACCTTTCCTGAATGGGGAAAGGTAGAACCAGCTGTGCGGACATGCCATCATCACTGCCTTGAATTGTGCAGTCAGGTTAACTGGTCAGGCTGTTCCTTTGGATTTGGCTATTTTAAAATGGAAAGAAATAGAAGGTAACTATAGCCCTATTGCCAGCTGTCTTGGAAAAGGTACAGTCAATCTTCTCTTTTATATTTAGCAGAAACACTAACAGTGTCACCTCAAGGGTGGGAATACCTTATTGCTTAGATGTAATCAATATATTCTGAGGGTTGTGTGAAATGTAATACTTTTCTTAAGAAAATAAAAATATTCTAAAAATCTCATTTGCTTCTCCTCAATGGAAAGATTATTTCTTTTCTGTAACAGTCATATCTACCTATCACTGATGTAAATATGCATAACAATATTCCTAAGGTCCTAAACTCTTCATTCATTTAAAATACAAGTTAGAAAGATAAAAAATTATCTCCAACAAAGTGCATAGTCCAGACCTCCTCCAATACCTATCCTGTGCTGTCAAGTCCTAAATAGTACTATTATGGAAAAATTACATAAAACTGTACATAACCAGGTGAATTATTAATTTTCCAATGTGGATTCTTAGAAATTTCTTCCAATATCTATTATGAAAGAATTATACTGTTCTAAAATTTTGCATAAGGAACGGCCTTGGCCCTATGCTTTCAATTAATTAAGAGAAACCATTCACATTTATGTAGAGAATCTGAAAGTGGAAGAATATTTGCATTGCCTTCTAAACTGCAGTTTGACTTATCTCTTTTTTATTTCTTAGAATATTTTTTATCCTTTATTGCAAAGAAGAGAATGAAAGGAGATGATAATATATTGAAATGATTGTTACTTCAGCTCTTGAAATATGTTTTTCAAAAGTTTGATATGATGTCCTTGTTTTTAGTTATACCTATTCCAATGAGAAGCTTTTTCAGGTATTTAATTCCACTAGTATTTGGCAGAAACTAGTATTCATCATAAATGAGGGTATTGGATTAAAAATCATAGCAGTTTAGACAAGCGTTATTAAAAGTATATTACCATTGTATCCAGCCTGCCTCTGTTCTGCTCTCTGTGGTCATTTGATAATTCCCATGATTGTTTTGTTTTTTTTTTTTTTTTTTTTTTTAAAGTCCGTGATCATTTTTTTTTTTTAATTTTTTTTTTTATTGGTTGTTCAAAACATTACACAGCTCATGACATATCATCTTCCATACATTTGATTCAAGTGGGTTATGAACTCCCATTTTTTACCCCAAATACAAGTTGCAGAATCACATCGGTTACACATCCACATTTTTACATAATACCATATTAGTGACTGTTGTATTCTGCTACCTTTCCTATCCCCTACTATCCCCCCTCCCCTTCCCTCTCATCTTCCCTCTCTACCCCATCTGCTGTTGTTTAATTCTCTCCCTTGTTTTTTTTTTCCCCCTTTCCCCTCACAAACTCTTATATGTAATTTTGTGTAACAATGAGGGTCTCCTTCCATTTCCATAGTTTCCCTTCTCTCTCCCTTTCTCTCCCCCCACTCGTCTCTGTTTAATGTTAATCTTTTCCTCATGCTCTTCTTCCCTGTTCTGATCTTAGTTGCTCTCTTTATATCAAGGAAGACATTTGGCATTTGTTTTTTAAGGATTGGCTAGCTTCACTTAGCATAATCTGCTCTAATGCCATCCATTTCCCTGCAAAATCCATGATTTTGTCATTTTTTAGTGCTGCGTAATACTCCATTGTGTATAAATGCCACAGTTTTTTAATCCATTCATCTATTGAAGGGCATCTGGGTTGATTCCAAAGTCTAGTTATTGTGAATTGTGCTGCCATGATCACTGATGTGGCAGTATCCCTATAGTATGCTCTTTTAAGGTCCTCAGGGAATAGACCGAGAAGGGCGATAGCTGGGTCAAATGGTGGTTCCATTCCCAGCTTTCCTAGGAATCTCCATACTGCTTTCCATATTGGCAGCACCAGTTTGCAGTTCCACCAGCAACGTACAAGCGTACCCTTTTCCCCACATCCTCGCCAGCACTTATTGTTGCTTGACTTCATAATGGCTGCCAATCTTACTGGAGTGAGATGGTATCTTAGGGTGGTTTTGATTTGCATTTCTCTGACTGCTAGAGATGGTGAGCATTTTTTCATGTACTTATTGATAGATTGTATGTCCTCCTCTGAGAAGTGTCTGTTCAGGTCCTTCGCCCATTTGTTGATAGGGTTGTTTGTTATCTTGTTGTTTAATTTTTTGAGTTCTTTGTATATTCTGGATATTAGGGCTCTATCTGAAGTGTGAGGAGTAAAGATTTGTTCCCAGGATGTAGGTTCCCTATTTACCTCTCTTATTGTTTCTCTTGCTGAGAGAAAACTTTTTAGTTTGAGTAAGTCCCATTTGTTGATTCTAGTTATTAACTTTTGTGCTATGGGCGTCCTATTAAGGAATTTGGAGCCCGACCCCACAATGTGTAGATTGAAGCCAACTTTTTCTTCTATCAGGTGCAGAGTCTCTGATTTGATATCTAGGTCCTTGATCCATTTTGAATTTACTTTTGTGCATGGCGAGAGAAAGGGGTTCAGCTTCATTTTGTTGCATATGGATTTCCAGTTTTCCCAGCACCATTTGTTGAAGATGCTATCCTTTCTCCATTGCATGTTTTTAGCGCCTTTATCAAATATAAGAAAGTTGTAATTTTGTGGATTGGTCTCTGTGTCCTCTATTCTGTACCATTGATCCACCTTCCTGTTTTGGTACCAGTACCATGCTGTTTTTGTTACTATTGCTCTGTAGTACAGTTTGAAATCTGGTATCGCTATACCTCCCGATTCACACTTCCTGCTTAGAATTGCTTTTGCTATTCTGGGTCTTTTGTTTTTCCATATGAATTTCATGATAGCTTTATCTATTTCTACCAGAAATGCTGTTGGGATTTTGATTGGCATTGCATTGAACCTGTAGAGAACTTTGGGTAATATCGCCATTTTGATGATGTTGGTTCTGCCTATCCATGAACAGGGTACATTTTTCCATCTTCTAAGATCTTCTTCTATCTCTCTCTTTAGGGTTCTGTAGTTTTCATTGTATAAATCTTTCACCTCTTTTGTTAGGTTGATTCCCAAGTATTTTATTTTTTTTGAGGATATTGTGAATGGGGTGGTTTTCCTCATTTCCATTTCAGAAGTTTTGTTACTGATATACAGGAATGCCTTTGATTTATGCGTGTTGATTTTATATCCTGCCACTTTGCTGAATTCATTTATCAGTTCTAGTAGTTTCTTTGTAGACCCTTTTGGGTCTTCTAAGTATAGGATCATATCGTCCGCAAATAGTGATATTTTAAGTTCTTCTTTTCCTATTTTTATGCCTTTAATTTCTCTTGTCTGTCTAATTGCTCTGGCTAGTATTTCAAGGACTAAATTAAATAGAAGAGGTGAGAGAGGGCATCCCTGTCTTGTTCCAGATTTTAGCGGGAATGCCTTCAGTTTTTCTCCATTTAGAATGATGCTAGCCTGAGGCTTAGCATATATAGCTTTTACAATGTTGAGGTAAGTTCCTGTTATCCCCAGTTTTTCTAGTGTTTTGAACATAAAAGGATGCTGTACTTTGTCGAATGCTTTTTCTGCATCTATCGAGACGATCATATGGTTCTTATCTTTAAGTCTATTGATGTGGTGAATAATATTTATTGATTTCCGTATATTGAACCAACCTTGCATCCCAGGGATGAATCCTACTTGATCATGGTGCACAATTTTTTTGATATGCTTTTGTATTCGATTCGCCAGGATTTTATTGAGAATTTTTGCATCTATGTTCATTAGAGATATTGGTCTGTAGTTTTCTTTCTTTGAAGTGTCTTTGTCTGGTTTCGGGATCAGGGTGATGTTGGCCTCATAGAATGAATTTGGAAGAGCTCCTTCTTTTTCTATTTCTTGAAATAGCTTGAAAAGTATTGGTATTAATTCTTCTTTGAAGGTTTTGTAAAACTCCGCTGTATACCCATCTGGTCCAGGGCTTTTTTTGGTTGGTAGTCTTTTGATGGCTTCTTCTATTTCTTCCTTTGTTATTGGTCTGTTTAAATTGTGTGTGTCTTCCTGACTCAATCTGGGCAGCTCATATGACTTAAGAAATTTATCGATGTCTTCACTGTCTTCTATTTTATTAGAATATAGGGTTTCAAAATACTTTCTAATTATCTTCTGTATTTCTGTAGTGTCTGTTGTGATATTGCCTTTTTCATCCCGTATGTTAGTGATTTGAGTTTTCTCTCTTCTTCTCTTCGTTAGCATGGCTAAGGGTCTGTCGATCTTATTTATTTTTTCAAAGAACCAACTTTTAGTTTTATCAATTTTTTCAATGGTTTTTTTTGTTTCAATTTCGTTGATTTCCGCTCTGATTTTAATTATTTCTTGTCTTCTGCTATATTTGCTGTTGTTTTGCTCTTCCTTTTCTAGGGTTTTGAGATGTAGTGTGAGTTCGTTTATTTGTTGGTTTTTTCTTTTTTTGAGGAATGAACTCCAGGAAATGAATTTCCCTCTTAAAACTGCTTTCATTGTGTCCCATAGATTCCGGTATGTTGTGTCTGAATTGTCGTTTATCTCTAAGAATTTTTTGATTTCCTCCTTTATGTCTTCTGTAACCCATTGATCATTCAGTAACATATTGTTTATTTTCCATGTGATGCAGGATTTTTCCTTCCTTCTTTTTTCATTGATTTCCAGTTTCATTCCATTATGATCAGATATGGTGCATGGTATTATCTCCACTCCTTTATATTTACTAAGAGTTGCCCTATGGCATAATATATGATCTATCTTTGAGTACGATCCATGTGCTGCTGAGAAGAACGTGTATCCACTTGATGATGGTTGATATATTCTATATATGTCGGTTAAGTCTAGGTTATTGATTGTGTCATTGAGTTCTATAGTTTCTTTATTCAGCTTTTGTCTGGAGGATCTGTCTAATGGCGAGAGCGGTGTGTTGAAGTCACCCATAATTATTGTGTTGTGGTCAATTTGACTCTTGAACTTGAGGAGAGTTTGTTTTATGAATGTTGCTGCACCATTATTTGGTGCATATAAATTGATAATTGTTATGTCTTGTTGGTGAATAGTTCCTTTTAACAGGATATAGTGTCCTTCTTTATCCCTTTTGATTAACTTAGGTTTGAAGTTGAGTTTATTCGATATGAGTATGGCCACTCCTGCTTGCTTCCGAGGGCCATGTGAGTGGTATGATTTTTCCCAACCTTTCACCTTCAGCCTGTGTATGTCTTTTCCTATCATATGAGTCTCCTGAAGGCAGCATATTGTTGGATTTGTTTTTTTGATCCAGGTTACCAGCCTGTGTCTCTTGATTGGTGAGTTTAGTCCATTAACATTTAAGGTTACAATTGAAATATGATTTGTACTTCCAGTCATGTTTATTTATTTATTTATTTTAGTTTGGCTAGTTTTTACTTTTTGGTTGTTTTCCTCCGCCTTTACTGAGATACCTCCCGCTGTTGGTTTTGGGCACTGTTTTTCCATTCCTCTTCTTGTAGAATTTTGCCCAAAATGCTTTGCAGTGCTGGTTTTCTGGCTGCGAAATCTTTTAGCTTTTGTTTATCGTGAAAGATTTTAATTTCATTGTCAAATCTGAAGCTTAATTTTGCTGGATACAGTATTCTTGGTTGGAATCCATTATTTTTCAGCGTTTGAAATACATTGTTCCAGGATCTTCTCGCTTTCAAAGTCTGTGATGAAAAATCAGCCGTTAACCTAATTGGTTTACCCCTGAATGTAATCTGCCTCCTTTCCCTCGTAGCTTTTAATATTCTCTCCTTGTTCTGTATGTTGGCTATCTTCATAATTATATGTCTTGGAGTTGGCCTATTACAGTTTTGGATGTTTGGGGTCCTGTAGGCTTCCAGGATTTGGCAATCCATTCCATCTTTCATCTCTGGGAAGTTTTCTAGGATTATTTCATTCAATAGGTTGTCCATTCCTTTGGCTTGAATCTCTGTGCCTTCTTCTATCCCAATGACTCTCAAATTTGGTTTTTTGATGAAATCCCATATCTCTTGGATAGATTGCTCGTGAGATTTAAGCATCTTTTCAGTATTGACTATATTCTTTTCAAGTTGATAAACTTTGTCTTCATTATCTGATGTTCTGACTTCTACTTGATCTAGTCTATTTGTAATATTCTCGTTAGCATTTTTAATCTGGTTTATGGTTTCTTGCATTTCTAAAATCACTGTTTGGTTTTTTTTTAAGATCTCTATCTCCTGGTAAAGCTCGTTCTTTGCAGTTTGTATTTGTTTGTTTAGTTGGTTTTCAAAATATACTTTCAATTCTTGGATTTGCTGTCTCATGTCTTCTCTAAAATTCCGTTCCATCTGAGTTAGGTATGCCTTGATTTCTTTCCCTGTCCATGTTTCTGATGCTTCTAGGTCCTCCTGTAGATTTAAGTTGTCCTGCATTATCTGTACTCCTTTTTTCCCTGTTTTTTTCATGTTGTTCACGTTACTTTCCAGCTCTATTTGACTGCTTTGTAACTGCCTTCTCCTATACATTTGTTTTGGCTTTGTTTATATCTGTTGTTTCTCCTTTGTGGTGGGAGATTATGCCTATAGATGTTGGGCTTTATTGTACTTTAGAGCTGATTCATTCAATTTATAAAGGGCTTCCGGATTTTGTATGCATATAGTGATTTGTTTTTTGTTCTTAGGACTTTATGTTGGGTGCTATGAAGGTATACGGGTTAGTATGTCTTGGCTACTTTAGAAGATTGCTCTACTGAAGGGGGATGCTAACCGTCAATTGGATCAGGGTGTTGGTAGTAGCTAGGTATTTAGGAGCACTATAGACGGCCTCGAAACATTCACCTGTTTGCATTTAGACAGTTACACGAAATGGAGAACGTAATGCTTGGGATGAAAGTTGGGGGGAAGGGAAAGGAAGGTGCTCTTGAAAAGTAAGAAGGAGGGGGAGTTAGATAGCATAGAGGAGAATGGAAAGAACAATAAAACTTGGAAGGGGAGAGAAAGAGGGAAAAAGGGAGAGAAAAGATAAAATAAAATAAGAAATAAAATTAGGTCTTAGAGATCCATTTTCTTCTCTTCCCGTAGGCAAAGCTGTGCCCTCCAGGCTGAGATTTGCCCTCAATGTGTCAACAGCAATCCCTGTAAGGCGGCTCCTGGGAGTCTCTCAATCCTGTTGGTCCAGAGCCGTTTCACTTCTACGGCCCCTCCTCCCCTTCCTCCTGCCAGCCAGCCAGGTCCTGTGCACCGGAGGAGGTTCTCCAAGGATTTGGTTACACTTTCAGCACCTCTGGGTGCTCTATTTCCCTAATGACTGAGCACTCTCTCTGTCATTCATCTAAGCCCCAGTGCTGTGGAGCTGTGTTCTGGGAGTCAATAGTTTAATTTTTCCTGACCCCTTTGGTGGGCACACCTTCGGAGTCTGGCGGCTAAGACCATTGGTGTCGCCACTGGTGGTAATGGGAGTTGGGGGTCGAGGATCCCATCTGCTTCCCTCAGCCCCTACAATCACGACCACTCCGCTAGCAGTAGGAGGAGTTGGGGGTCTGGAGTGTCCTCTGTTTCCCTCCGCCCCTACTGTCACGCCCTCTCAGTTGGCGGTTGGGGGAGTTGGGGGTGGGGAGTCTTCTCTGCTTCCCTCCGCCCCTACAGTCACGCCCACGTCACTGGCAGTATTGGGAGTTGGGGGTCGGGAGTCCCTTGGCCCTTACAGTCACGCCCACGGAGAGATTTTGAAGTTTCCCGGTTGTTTGTATCTGATGCGGGTGGGAGTCACACACCTGCCAAAGTAGATTCCGCTGGGAAGGAATCTCTTTGGCCGAACTTTGGTGACTTCCCCTCTCTGCAATGGCGGGCCCCTGCCTCCTTGCTGGAGTGTCCGAAGGGAGGGGTGGAACTGGCTTGTCTCTGGTCTGACCCAATCTCTGGTTTTAGTTCCCAGTTCGCTATTTCATAAAGGCTTGGTTAGATTTCCTTCACGCCGTCTCAGGGGGGGAGCCGTTTGCCGGGTGGGTGGGGCCATTCGCAGTGGGGGCGGGGCCGTTAGCAGAGCTTGGAGGGCACAGGCCGTCTGCCGGGCAGGGACCCTTCTCGAAGCGCAGGGCCGCTGGGGGCCGACTGCAGAGCCTGGGGTGGTGGCCGCGGGCGGGGTGCCAGCAGAGCCCGGAGGGCGGGGGCCCCGTTTGCCGGGTGGGCGGGGCGTTAGCAGCGCCGGGAGGGCACAGGCCGTTTGCCAGGCCAAGCAGGGATCCTTCTCGCTGCGCGGGCCGCCAGGGCCGCCTGCAGAGCCGAGCCTGCGCTGGCCGGGGGCGGGGCCGCCAACGGAGCCGGGAGGGCTGGTGGGGGGGGGACGTTTGCCGGGTGGGCGGGGCCGTTTGCCCGGCCAGGCGGGGACACTTCTCGGCGCGCCGGCCGACGGGGGCCGCTTGTAGAACCCGGTAGGCAGTGGCCTCGTGGCTAAGAGCCGGGCGGGCGGGGTGGCCGATCACCGATCGAGCGGGGCCGCCAGGAGAGCCAGGATGGCGGGAGCCATCTCCTGGGCCAGGCGTGGACCCTTCTCACTGCCCCGGGCCGCCGGTGGCCGCTTGCAGAGCCGGTTGGGCGGTGGCTGCAGGATTGGACCTCTGCGCCCGCGGCCGGCCAAGATTCACTTGTCTGGGGCCAACTGTCACCTCTAATATAACTTACTACTTCCTGGCAGGTCTCCTTTCAGCGGAATTTTGCTAGAAGTTCCTCAGTAGGTAGAATGTAGCTGTTTTAATGGGTGTTTCTGATCCGGTTAATGTGGAGATACTGAAAGTGCTGCTTCCTTGCCGGCTGCCATGTTGGATCCCCCCATGATTGTTTTTAAGAGATACATTGAGTCTTCAGGGATTCCAGAGCTCAAAGTTTAAATTAGCATTTCTGTAAATATGCCAGGTAGTACTTTTACAAGATTTCTGAATGCTGAATGTTACAACTTTCACTCTACTCAGAATTGCCACTGGGTGGCAGAAAGCAGGCTGGGAAAGTAGAGAGATGGCTAAGTGAAATCAGAAAAAATAATGACTTGGGACTTATTTGCACAACCACTCACTGATTGCTTTCTATGTACTTCTGTGTGCAATAAAAACACCATTTTTGTTCTCTTTTCAAGGAAAATTTCAACCCAATAACCTGTCAAGCTGTCCAAGGAAAGACTCAGAGTGTATGTAAATGCCAATTCTGAACTACACTAGCCACATGACCTATTTATAGCCTGTAATTATCTGATTTCATTAAACCCGTTTCGCAACCTGAAAATGGGGATAATTAAACCCTGCAGAGAAGGTAAATAATTAGTTTAAAATATATGTAAAAGTACTTGAAATTTTTGTTTGCTTCACCTCCAACAGAGTGCAGATTATATATTTCAAAGCTCTTACCTGAAGTACCCAGAAATAGGGCCAACTGGGTAGGGAGGAAAAGAAACAGACATCATTCCATTCACTCTCATAGATTTCTTTAAGTGGAGAAAAGAACTTGGGGAATAATTTTTCTCTCTGGAACTTGAAAGGGTCTCATATGAATGATAAACAATCAAGGTAATATGCAAAAATTTTAAATCAGTTATATGACTGCGAGGCTTGGGTAAAGGAATTTACTTTGATTTGAATTAGTAACTGAAAGAAAAATCTATTTCAATTCTTCAGGTTTCTCTGGCATGGCAAGTTCTCTCATGCAGCTGCTGTTAGATTATGCTTTAGAAATCTATTCCTCTTTTAAATTGATTTGAATCAACAAATGATTTGTTAAATTATTTGAAATAACTCAAGCAAGTGCTTCCATAAAGGAGAATAGAATCTGCACTCATAAGAGGGCTGTTACTGTAATTAAGAAAGAGGCTTCATTCCACTGGAAAAATACTGGTGTTTTGTTTTGATTTTGGCTCAGTGAGAAAGAAGGAAGTGAAGGAGGCCTCTCACTTCATCTGTGGTACCTTCTCAAAAAACAAAACAACAACAACAAAAAACCCAACTCCACCTACAAGACCATCCCTACCTCTTTCTACAGCTAATTGAACTTCTTAGGCATATAAGGTACAATAAAACCCCAAACTATTTACTTTCTTTCATGTTTTTTTTTTTGTCTTTATTATTATTTAAAAGTTTAGTTTCTAGCTCATACAATAGGGTAGGAGCTTTACTCAAATGACATTCTCTGTTTTGATTTAGTTTTTAGTAAGAAACCCTACTGATTTTTCTCATGTTTCTCCAGAGCTGGAAAATAATGGATGCTAAAAGAGAATAAGGAAGAACTAAAAGAGAACAAAGAAAAGGCAAAGTTGGAAGACTTGAGTTTAGCCTAAGAATGGCTGACTCTTCTAGCCTGTTCCTTCTTAGGAAATTCTGAATGAAGGGTGCTCCGAAATACTTGCTATGAACCTCAATGATTTATGATAAATACTGTTATCTTTTTAGAAGGGGTCAATCTCTGGGCAAGGCTAATCCTGTCCTGAATTTTTAGTTTGTAAATGTGTGGTAAACAAAATTTGTAGAGTTCTATTACATGATTAATGGGTAGATATCTGAATAGAAGACAAAGGGAAAGAGGCATAAATAACACAGAGAAGAGATTCTCTTGAAACAGGAAAAATGATGTTTTTATTCCAGTTCTTCAATAGGGGAAGGAAGTAAAGGGGAAGGGATTTAAGAGGGATTTGCTAACAATAATATGTGAAGTCACAGATGACAGTGAAATTGAGGCAGTAGGCATAACTAAGAGTTACCTAGAGAAGGAATCCAAGCCAATTGTCACACCAAGGGCGGAGTCATGGACAGAAACACAGGGAACAGAGCTTTGAGCAGAACATCCCATACAACCTTTCAAGACAGGTATCTGACCACAGTAAATTTCATAAGCTATTGACAGAGGTTTATAAAAGTCCAGGACAAGATTAGGAATATTGCAGCGTGAGTCTGTACAAATTATTCTCTCTGATGTACTAGGTAAATTTTCTTACCACTTGCAGGAAGAGAGGTCTAGTGTAAGTTCTTCACATTTTACTTAGAACAGTTTTCTATGGGTCTGCTCTTGAATGTCACCAAATCTTCCAATTATTTGACATCCATTTGAACTTTAAATACAAGTAGTTACCTTCATATCTCTTGACATCTCTTGTGGAAAGTCCAGTAAAATCTTGCATGGGTCTAGGAAACACATATTGATCTAGTATTTTGCTTCAATGAATTGAAATTTTGCATTCTACAGTTATTCTCTTCTCCCTGTTCTTTATATCCCAAACACTGAAAATCACCCCTTCAGCCAATTCGCCAGACCCAATAATTTCAGTAAATATTAAAGAACATTATATGTTCTTACTCCAGTGTGCAATGTAAATATTCAAACTCACAGAAATAGAAGTATAATGGGGGTTTATAGGAGTGGAGGGGATGTGAAATGCACAGATGTCCATATATCTACAGATTTAAAGTTTGAGTTGTGTAAGATGAATGAGCTTGATGATTGACTATAATATAACATGCTGACTAGAGTTAACAATACTCTAGGACTTCAAGTTTGCTAAGAAGGTCCAAATCTTCTCACCACATGCATGCATAATGGTAATTGAGTGAGGTGCTGGATATATTGCTTATTATGTGATATTTTAAAATGTATACATCAAGTTGTACACCTTAAATATATATATATATATATATTCAATTATATTTCGATAAATTTGAAAAAAAGTAGATTATAGCACAAAATTGAACAGATCATCACTTAAAATTGAACTAGCAAGCAACTCAGATCTTTGGCGTCTTAGATATATCTGTGCCACAGGTGGTTTTTCCCACAGGTCTGTTTTTCATGGCATAGCTTGATGCCTTTTTTATTTATCTGCTGTTTATCATTCATAGCCTTCATAGGTTTGTGATGCTACTAGCGTGTCCACTAAGCAGCAGTCCTAGGTATTTTATTAAATGAACAACTATTTTTTTCCTGGTAATTCTGCTTCTCCCCTTGAATAATAATTATATTTTTAAAAGTTATTTTTACATTCTGATATAAAAGTTACACATAGAAAAGTATATATAGTTCTCAGGATACATGATGGATTTCAGATTGATTCATTCTTATTAAAGTCACAAATTGTAAGATTGATATAATTGAACTGGGTCGAGATTCTGATACTAAGAATGAAAAAAAAATCACAAGCACCTTAGAGTTTTAAGAAAAACATTTTATAAAGCTTGTGAAGTCTTAAATTTATTATTGTCATTGAGAGTTTTTTCTATGTCCTTGATAGTAAGTTTTATGCATAAAAAGTAAAATTTGTAACTTTTTAACATCTGAAATTAATATTTGCTTTATAGTCAAACTCAAAAATCTATTGATCTGTAAGCTTTTAGTTTTAACTTATAAGTTTTATCATTGTTTTAATAAATCTATCAAATTTTAACAATCATGTATAAGTCAGCCTTTATTGCAATTAAATTTTCTTAAAATCTTAAAATGCCTTTAAAAATTTAACATAATCAATGTTTCTTTTTAAGTACTTTAAATGCTTACCAAAGAAAGACATTCTTAGTGCTTAAATAAGTTTAATCAATCTAAAGGATTAAATGTATAAGTGTGATAATTGTTATATTCCAATAATATAATCAAATATAGTGACTATTTTATCTTTCACATTGAAATCAAAATAAATTAAAATAACTTAATTATAAAATAACATTAAACTATTAAATACTGTAATATATACAAATTTTCTATTAAGCAATTGAGTCTCTTCATAATTATATATTTATTATATAAGCAGTGTTTATTAATGTATATATTTGTACATATACAGATTATTCTTTTTTGATGTTTAAATACTTTTTTGTATTTTATTTATTTTTATTGGAGTTTTATAGTTATACATAGTAGTGGATTTATTCCTACAAATTCATACATTTCTGGAAATTGATTACAGTTTATGATCCCCTCCTTTTCCCTCACATGTTCCTTCTCCTCTCCTGTTCTCTTTCCTCTACTCTACTTGACTTCCTTTCACTTGTCTATTAATTTATATTTAACTGGTTTCTTATATATATTTTAAATTTCTGTTTATTTTTATTCTTTTCTCCCTTACATTTACTTTTTGTTTTAAATTTATATATGACAGCTCTATAATGCATTACAATTCTTATTACACATATAGAGCACAATTTTTCATATTTCTTGTATACAAAGTATATTCACACCAATTCCTGTCTTCATACTTTACTCAGCAATAAAAGAGAATAAAATCATGACATTTGCAGGTAAATGGATGGGGTTAGAAAAGATAATGCTAAGTGAAGTTAGCCAATCCCAAATAACCAAATGCCAAATGTTTTCTCTGATATAAGGAGGCTGATTCATAGTGGGATAGGGAGAGGGAACATGCGAGGAACAGACAAACTCTAGATAGGGCAGAGGGGTTGGAGGGGAAGGGAGGGGGCATGGGGTTACTAATGATGGTGGAATGTGATAGACATTATTATTCAAAGTAATTGGTTCCTTATATTATCCTATCCTTCCCCACATCTTTCCTTTATTTTTCTCTAGTTTTCTCATATGAGAGAAAACATTTGACCTTTGAGTTTCTGAGTTTGGCTTATTTCACTTAGCATATTCTTCATTTCCATTCATTTACCATCAAATGCCATGATTTCATTTTTTTTATGACTGAATAGAAATCCATTTGAGATATAACATCACAATTTCTTTATCCATTCATCTACTGATGAACATCTGGCTTGATTCCATAATTTAGCTATGGTGAATTGTGCTGCTTAAATATTGAGGTGACTGTATCCCTATAGAATGACAATTTTACATCTTTTGGGAAAATACCAAGGAGTGGGGTAGTTGGGACATAATGGTGTTTCCACTCCTAGTTTTTCTAGCAATCTCCATACTACTTTCCAGAATGGTTGTACTAGTTTGTAGTTTCACCAACAATGTACAGGTGCATCTTTTTTTCCCCACAGCCTTGCCACCACTTTTTGTTGCTTGTATTCTTCGTCATTGCCATTCTGATTGTAGTGAGATGAAATCTTAGTGTAGTTTTGATTTGCATCTTGCTAATTGCTAGAGATATTGAACATTTTTTTCATATATTTGTTGGTCATTTGTGTTTCTTCTTTTGAGAAGTTTTGTTTAGTTCTTTTGTCCATTTATTGATTGGGTTATTTGCTGGGGGGGGTTGTTTTTTGTTTGAGTTCTTTTTGTATTCTGGATATTAATCCCCTATCAGAGTAGGAGCTGGCCAAAATTGTCTCCAATTCTCTAGGCTCCCCACGATCTTAATTGTTTTCTTTGCTATGCAGAAGCTATTTCGTTTGATGGCATCCCAGTTGTTGATTCTTGGTTTTATTTCTTTCCCTTTGGGGTCTTGTAAAGGAAGTTGGTGCCAGCACTTACATGATGAAGTGTTGACCCTATGTTTTCTTCTTGGTAGTAAACTTTCTGATCTAACTCCTAAGTTTTCAATCCATTTCTATGAATTTGGTGCAGGGTGAGAGAGAGGGGTCTAGTTTCATTTTACTACATATAGGTATCCAGATTTCCCAGCACCATTTGTTTAAAAGGCTGTCTTTTCTTCATAATTTGTTTTTGGGGCTTTTGTCAAATATCAGATGTCTATAGGTATATGGATTTGTCTCTGTGTCTTCCATTCTGTTCTATTGGTCTTCATGTCTATTTTGATGCCAATACCATGCTGTTTTTGATACTAAAGCTCTGTAGCATAATTTTAAATCAAGTATTGCGATGCCTCCTGCTTTGCTTTTCTTACTTTGGCTATTCGGGGCCTCTTATTCTTCTAAATAAATTTAAGAATTGTTTTTTTTTCTAATTCTATGAAGAATATCATTGGTATTTTGATGGAGATTGCATTAAACCTGTATATTGCTTTTGGAAGTATGGCCATTTTCACAATATTGATCCGACCTATCCCAAATCATGGGATGTTTTTTCATCTAAGGTGTTCTTTAATTTCTTTCATCAGTGTTCTATAATTTTCATTGTAGAACTCTTTTTCCTCCTTAGATTAATACCGAAATATTTTTTTTTTAGGTTTTTGTGAATGGGATGGTTTTCCTAATATCTTCCTCAGCTGAGTCATTGTTGGAGTATAGACAAGTTATTGATATTCGGGTGTTGATCTTATATACTGCTACTTTGCTAAACTCATTTATTCATAAGCTCTAGTAGTCTTCTGGTGGACTTTTGGAGGTCTTCTAGATATAGGATCATATCATCACCAAAAAAAGATAATTTGGCTTATTCTTTACATATTTGTATCACTTTAATTTCTCTTTCTTGCCTGATCACTCTGGCTAATGTTTCGAGGACTCTATTCAATAGGATTTGGGAGAGTGGACATCCTTTTCTTGTTCTTCATTTTAGAGAAAATGCTTCTAGTTTTTCTCCATTTAGTATGATGTTGGCTTTGAGTTTGTCATAAATGGCCTTACAGTGTTGCAGTAAGTTCCTTTGATTCTTGGCCACTACTGTGTTTTTTAACATAAATGGATGTTAGATTTTTATCAACAGTCTTTTCTGCATCTATTAAGATGATCATGTGATTTTTTTCCTTAATTCTGTTTAAGTGTTAAATTACATTTATTGATTTTTGTATGTTGAACCAAACTTGCAGCCCTGGAATTAAACCCTATTGATCATGGTGTATTATCTTTTGATGTGTCTTTGAATCTTTGAATGTGGTTTTCTTTTTTTCCATTTCTCTGGTGGCAATGTCTATAATAAACATTCACCTTTTACAGGGTTTTCCTTGCAAAACCATGAAATAATGGTGCATGTTGTGGCTAAATAACAGGCACCTTGGAATTTTATGTTATTGCTTCCTTGATTAATGTGGATATGGGCCATTAACAAGGAAGACCCCTTGCTCAGAGAACACATAAATATGTAGAATGAGCCACCAAAGGGCATTATGACTTTATTTATTTTTTTATTGGTTGTTCAAAACATTACAAAGCTCTTGACATATCATATTTCATACATTAGATTCAAGTTGGTTATGAACTCCCAATTTTACCCCAAATACAGATTGCAGAATCACATTGGTTACACATCCACATTTTTACATAATGCCCTATTAGTAACTGTTGTGTTCTGCTACCTTTCCTATCCTCTACTATCCCCCCTCCCCTCCCCTCCCATCTTCTCTCTCTACCCCATCTACTGTAATTCATTCGAATGTGGTTTTCTAATATTTAATTAAGGATTTTTTGCATCTATGTTCATTAGGTATATTGATCTGCAGTTTTCTTTCCTTGATAAATCTTTGTCTGGTTTTGGTATCAGGCTTATAGTGACTTGATAAAATGTGTTTGAGTGTTCTTTCCTTTCTTCCTATTTTATGGAATAATTTGAGAAATATTGGTATTAGTTCTTCTATAAAGCACTAGTAGAAATCAGTTGAGAATCCATCGGATCTTTAGCTTTTTTTTTTTTTTTTTTGGAAGACTTGTCATAACTGTTTCAATTTCATTACTTGATATTGGACTGTGTAGGTTTTCTTATCTTCCTGATTCAATTTGGGCAGGTCATATGTATCTAGAAATCTGCCAGTATTTTCCAGTTTATTGTGGTATAAATTTTTAAAATAGGTTCTGGTAATCCTCTGTATTTCAGAAGGGTCAGTGGTGATTTTTCCTTTTTCATCTCTGTTCTTGTTAATTTGTTTCTTCTCAATATTTCTTTTGCTAAAGGATTATAATATTATTTATCTTTTCAAAGAAGCAAATCTTCATTGCATTGATCCTGTGTATTTTCTAATCAGTAATTTCATTGATTTTGGCTCTGATCTCAATATTTTTCTCATTTCTACTGGTTTTAAGGTTAGTTTGTTCTTTTTTTCTAAGGCCTTGAGGTGGATCATAAGCTTATTTACTTGGAATCTTTCTAGTTCTTTAATACAGGCACTCAGTGCTATACATTTTCTTATTTGAACTGCTTTCATACCGTCTCAGATATTTTGATATATTATATTTCTGTTCTTGTTTATTTCTAAGAATTTCTTAATTTCTATTCTCATTTCTTCTGATACATTGTTTATATGAGAGTATTGTTCAATCTCCATGTATTTATTTGCTTTTAATCATTTTTCTTGCTGTTGATTTCTAGCTTCATTCCATTATGATCATATAGAATACACACAAATATATATTGTATTTGCTAATATTTGCTTTGTGGCCTAGAATATGATCTATTTTTGAAAAAAAGTTCCATGTATAGCTGAGAAGAAGGTAAATTCAATTGTTTTGAGGTGAAGAAATCTGTAAATATCCTTTAAGTACATTAGATTCATATTGTTATTTAGGTTGGAGATATCTTTATTGATTTTATGTTTTGATGACCTGTCTATTGGTGATAAGATTGTATTGAAATTGCCTGATATTGTCATGTTGGAATCTATCTCATTACATGATTTAATGTCATGTAATTATGTAATGTGTTGACATTTGGGACAAAAATATTTACTATGGTTATATCTTCTTGTTGGATTGTTCCCTTAAGTAGGATGTAGTGGCCTTCTTGTCTCTTCTGATTAATTTTTGCTTGAAATTTGCTTTGTCAGATATATAGTTATTCTTGATTATTTTCTTGACCATATGCATGGAATATTTGGGGGGATCCTTTTATCTTCAGCCTGTGGATGTCTTTGCCAATAAGATGAGTCTCTTGTAAAAAGTATATTGTTGAGGGCTGGGATTGTGGCTCAGCGGTAGAGCACTCCCCTGCCATGGGCAGGACCCGGGTTTGATCCTCAATACCACATAAAAATAAAGGCATTGTGTTGTGTCCATCTACACCTAAAAAAAATATTTTTTTAAAAAAAGTATATTGTTGTACCTTGTTTTTTTGACCCATTCTGCTAAACTACATCATTTAATTGGGGAGTTGAGATCATTAATTTAAGTATTAGTACGGATATGTTTGTGGTTTCCTGCTATTTGTCTTTCTGTATTTTTATCCTGTCTTGATTCTGATTTAATGGATTATTCTTCTATTAAACTTCCTCAGTTTGGGAGTTTTAGGAATTTTTTTCATTCCTCTCGGTGCAGTTTATCTTTGAGTATTTTGGTTCTCCTGAGTTATTTTAGTTTATTCTTATTGTGGAAAAGTTTTATGTCTCCCTTCAAATTGAAACTGAGCTGTGCTGGGTATAGTAACCTTGAATAATAGTTGTTTCCTTTTAAGATTGAGACTATCTCATTCCAGGTCCTTCTTGATTTTAGGGTCTAAGCTGAGACCTTTAAAAAAATTAAACTAAAAAGGCTCAGAAATAAGCCTTTTTAGTTTGCATCTAAATATGCCCTGGTGTTTCTCTCTTGTGGCTTGTAATATTGTTTCCTTATTTTCTATGTTAGGGATTTTGATTATGATATGTTTTGAAGAGCTTCTTATTTGACTAGGTCTATTTGGAGTCCTGTAAGCCTTTTGTACATGGTTATCGGTCTCATTTATGATATGGAAAAAAATTAGTAAGTATTTCATTGAAAATGTTCTTTATGCCTTTAGTTTGTATCTCCATGTTCTTGTCTGTCTCAATGATTCCCAGGTTTTGTCTTTTAAGTTGTCCCAGAATTCTTGTATATTTTGGTCACGTTCTGTATTTTTTCCCTTTATTACTCTCTGTGTATTATATAGCCTGCCTTTAATGCCTGAAGTTCAGTCTTTAAGGGCCGAGGTTCTATTTTCTAATTTAATCTTTTTAGTGATGCTTTTGACTGAGTTTTCAATTTGATTGATTGTGTCTTTCATTTCTAGGAGTTTTGCTTGGTTTCTTTATACTATTTCTATTTATTTATTAAAGTGGTCTTTGATCTCCTGCAATTACTCTCTTAATTCCTTCCTTAGATCTTCTTTTAGTTCATTGAACATTTTAATAATCCATGTTTTATAATCTTTTGCTGGGCTTTCATCCACTCACTATCAGTGGGATGCTTTTTTGGGAGATTGTGTATTGGGGGGGATTTGTTTGCCTGTTTTCTTAAGTGTTGGACTTGAACATCAATTGAGGTCAATTCTTCTTCTTCTTCTTCTTCTTCTTCTTCTTCTTCTTCTTCTTCTTCTTCTTCTTCTTCTTCTTCTTCTCTCTCTCTCTCTTTTGCACAATTTTTAAAAATTGTCTTTATTTGTTCTGGGACTTTTCTCCATTGTGGATGTATGCATAGATACTAAGGGTTAATTATTTTTAAGCTTAACACAAAATATTAAAATATAGGCTCTATACTTTTAACATGTAATAAATCAATTATTTTTTTCAAAATTTAAAAGATATTTGCCCACCAAGAAGCATTCATATAATTTTAAGTAATTCAGAGTTCTTTTCTCAAAGAATTCGAGTTCATAATGTTCAATCTACCAGATGTTCCATATCAACCAAAGATTTTGGAGGATACTTGAAATCGGGATAGTTTTCTCAGCTATGTAAGACAAATGTAGTGAACACACTTACAATTTTGATATATGGTGTTCAAGTCTATACTTTCTCAATAATGTTCTTTTTCTAGGCTACATCTCCTGGATTTATGTAATAAATACTTTATAAAGATAGCTTGAGTCTCAAACCATTCTTAGTTTTTGTGCCTTAGTGCTACATTTTGTTAAGGGCACTAAACTATGGTAATAACTATAACAAATGTAAATTGTGGGTTATTATTGCTTTGTCTTAGTGAGTTATATATTGAACCAGAGATATGTGTTTACTATCTATGTGTGTGTGTGTGTGTGTATCCCAGTGTGGAACCGTGGAACCATACTATTTATAGTTCTGCATGAATTAGTACTTTTCACAAATTCTGTAGTTTCCTTGTGCATAGTTTATATTTTAACATCTATTTACCATCTATATTTTGATTATATACTCATTTAATGTAAAATTTTACTACAGTATCAGCAATATTTTTCTAGCTTTATTTTAAATTTTCATATACATTTGTTAAGCTTATGGTGTAAATTTCTAAGAGGAAAATTTATTGAGTGGTACATCCTGATAGCTAATCAGGATTTTTCCAGTCATCTTCTTGTTCTTATCTGTGTACATGTCAAATTTTCACATATTTCTGCTCTTATTACATTTTATATATGCTACATATTATATTTTGTTTTAAAGTTCCCCAAACAGGAAGTAGCCTGTGCCTCTTTGGATATCTGAAAATATCTGGGTCTTAAGCATATTTGGGAGTATGACTGGCAGCTTAAGAGATACTAGATTATATGCAATTACATTTGTTCCCTAGACACTTCTTTATGATGTATATGGTTTCAAAGCTGAAAGTTATAATAAACTGGCACAGAAATGCTAAACATTCTATTCACTTTTTAGCTTAAAATATTGCTTATGTTTGGTTATAGGTTCTATGATATAAATAATTTCTTATCTATTTTGTTTCTTTATCAGATTCAACTTTATTAAATAAGAATTCTCAGTGTATTTGGTTGTGTTTCTTTCTGTAATATATTAGAAAGGAAGGACCATGGTGATACTTAAATAGTGGTTCTCAAACGATAGCTGGATCAATCTTACTTGGATGACTTGTTAAAATATGGAATGCTAGGGCTCAATCCAGAATCTCTAATTTAGTAGTTCTAGAATGGAGCCCCCAGATTTGTATTTCTGATGGCTTTCCAAGTATTGCTGATGGATAGTACAAAGGACACATACTTAGAACTACTGTTCCCAGGAGTTGATAAGAAGGACAAAGGACACATACTTAGAACTACTGTTCCCAGGAGTTGATAAGAAAAAAATTAAGATAGAATGATTATTTATTTTCATAATTTCTATTACCCTGTCCATTTACTCTTCATATTGAAGTGGGAATTTGATGGACATTTGTATGAAGCAATCCCAAAGGAAAGTGTCCCAAAAAGGGAGCACATTAACTATAATTCAAGGAGGATTGTTTATTAACAAAGGATTGTTTATTTACAAAGGTGGGAAGTTTAGTGGAAGCCAAACTATTAACATCCTTAGTCCTAAAACAATGAAGTGAATAAGGGGATATTGGAATCTGGACACACAGAATGGTTTAGAAGTTCAATATTATGGTTTGAATTTGAGGTGTCTACCAAAAGCTCATGAGTGAGACAATACAAGAATGTTCAGATTTGAAATGACTGGGTGATTAGGGTTGCAACCCAACCAGTGATCTAATCCCTAGAGGGATTGACTGGGTAGTAAATGAAGGCAGAAAGGGTGTAGCTGAAGGAGATAGGTCACTGGGAGCATGACTTTGGGGTTTGTGTTTGGTCCATGGTTAGTGGAGCTCTTTCACTGCATCCTGGTGGCCATGTCTGGAGCTGCTTTCCTCCACCATGCCTTTCTGCCATAATGTTCTGCCTCACCTTGGGCCCAGAGCTATTGTGTCAACTATCTGTGGACTGAGAACTCTGAAATTCTGAACCCAAATAAACTTTGCCTCCTCTTGTCAGGTCTTTTGGTCACAGAGATGAAAAAGCTGACTAAAACATTCAGTGACATTCAATTAAAGAATTCAAGTAGCTTGAGGTGGCTTTATAACCTGGCAGCAAATCCCTCCTAACTACTAAGAAAGAAGTCAAACCAACCCCCAAAAGAAGTCTTTGGTTACTGTAATCCATAGATGCACTCTATGTGCTTTACCTCCTAGAAAAGAATACATTTATAAGATCAATGGCTCCATACCACTTATTGAAGATTGTATTAATTTTTTCCAAAAACTTACCACATCCAGCATAACTGGGCCAGTTTTTCCAGAGATGAGACTGGGTGTATCAAGTGGTAATATGAGGGGGACCACCACTCCTGCATCAGTTTCTTTAGGATGATACAAATCACTGTTATTACCGTGATCATGCAGATTGTTTGTGATTTACTACATTGAATAGAAGGAGCATTTTCAGATTTTCTTAGCCTCTACCACTATGATAGTTCTTATTCTACAGGTAAAGGAAGTAAAGTGAAGTTTTTACCAACTACAAGTATATATACTAAAATACTCAGCTACCAGAAAAGAAACAACAGGCTGTATTTTGCATGCTACTGATCCACTGTAGGCTAGATATGAGCCTTTATTGTCTGCTTGCATAAATCCTTACTCTTACATGAGTTTTGTGGTACTTTTTGGATCCTGGGTCCCTGTGTCTAGCAGTCCTGGAGCACTATGGGTATTCATCTTTTCTCATAGTATGGTTACTGACTAAATGGCTGTATATCCCTTTTTGGAAGGGATAGGAGAATCACTACTGTATATATTTGCATGGTGCTTTCTTCCATGTAGCCTCTTTTTCAGTCAGTGGGTTCCAAGTCATAAGAAGAAACTGGGAAAAACATCATTAATGCAATGGATGTCTACAGCTTCTGTATAATACAGCTTTGATTTATTTTTATTATAAAAATGGAGCAATATATTTTTGGCTGCCCTTCTATCTTGCCCTAAGAACCCTGTTCTATCAACAACCTCCTCAGCTCTCTTCAGGTTAGGACTCCTGACTGCCATCCAACTTTGTGCAAGTTTAACTCTCTGTAGGTTAAAAGAAAAAAAAATAACGTAACCCTTCTAAATGTCTTTCCTATGGCCTTACAAACTAAATAATTAGAAGAAAATAAGAGTGTACATGAGAGACAGGTTTTACCTTATAGTGCTTTCAATCAAAGATGCTCACAACTAAGCCTAGTAAAAGTTTCCATTAGTAATTCTCATATGGAACAAACCTTGATATGGCATTAAATCTTTGGTATGAACTTAAATGTTCATAAATCTCTCTAAGCATTTTCTGGAAATCTGTTGGCTCGATTAGATGGTGAATTAACTAAGCTGACAAAGTCCATTCTTCAAAATGAGATGTAGAAGCTAAACCCAGATCTAAAAAGAAAATGAACTATGTGCCTTCCCTATAATGTGTTTTTAAATTTTTTTCTAGATAATGAAAAATTATAGGGATAAAGCTTTTTTTCCTTAGAAATTTTCTATTTAAACAACTGATAACAATAAAAGTTATCATATAATTTTAAATTACATAGTATGCATAACCAAGTGAGAAAAATGTTGGAAATCATACTTCAAGTAGGAATTATAGCCAATTGAATTATCTCTGAATAATTCGTCTGGAATATTTTATTGCAGCTTTTCAATAAGTAAGCTCTAAGATCTTTAATATGTTCCTATTTATTCTGAGCCTGTTTCTTCATTTGAAATAGGGCAGCAAATAAAGGTATTTTCTTTTTTTTTTTTTTTTTTTTTTACTTTGTGGTGCTTTCCCCTATGTACAAGGCAATATGGCAGAGTGGGTGCTTGCTTGAATAGAAGAATTGACAGAGGAGCAAAAGCAACATAAATGAGTTGATCTGGGTTCTAACAGTGTGGTCTCTAACTTTATTTCTCTAAACCTCAATTTCCTCACCTGGTAAGTGGAAAAAACAAATATAAGTATAAAATACAATAATTTACTTGGTATTATTTCTGACACATAGAAATGATCTGTAAGAGGAAAATGCTATTCAGCATAGTATTGGAGAATGAAGACTGTGTAATCCAACTTCCAGGTTTATATCTTGATTCTTCTGTTTACCATCTGTATGACTTTAGGTATGACTTTAATGTCTGTGTAACTCACTTTCCATCCTTACTAAATAATTACAGTACACTATTTTCATCTGGTAACCACATCAAACATGAAGCAGAGTCCCTGGAGTGCAGTGGGTTTCTCAGTTGCAGGCTATTCTGGCGATGCACACGTGGCATCATAAGGAGTGTATGCATCCTGTGCTCTCAGCTCTCAGCATCACCTTGAGACTCAGCTGGCCATTATTAAGAGGCTCTCTTTCTGACCATAATATCTCTTTGTATAGGTTGCTTGCTCATCTCTTTTAAAAGTTTTTATTTTAGGAAGGGATCATCTCCAGCTTAATAAAACATCTTGGGTCCTTGCTTAGAAACACACATCAAATGATAGGAGTGTGTATAAAATATTTCTAGATGCTTTTCCATTCTTAGTGTCTTCTATTTGATATTCAAGTCCACCTATTTTTTCTTTAAGATGTCTATTAGGAACTAGAAGAGAACTTTTCTGGCTAGTATATCTCTCTGAAAAAAAATGTTTTTCATGTCTCTGCCCCACTTACTGTCTCTTCAAGAGTTGCTGTTGTTTCTGGGGGACTATGCCACAAAGGCCATGGAAGCAGGAATGCATGAACAGAAAATTTATGAAGTGGTGGGAAGTGAAGGGGGAGGTTGAAATGGGAACACTCAGGCTTTAGATTAAGGTTTTCTCAATTTTTGTGCAGCTCTTTTCCCACCACACCATAATTATTCCCTAACTCTAGAGAAGTTATCTATTCTCTGTTGCCCTTTTCTGTTTTGTGTGCCACATGGGAACAGATAGATATAACTGTTCTCTCTCGTAAATAAGCTTTGTGGAATGAATAAGTTATATGTCATGGTGTTTTATAAAAGTTAAATGTGCCATCAAGTCTATTGTGATTTTTCTTACCAGTAGATTTATTATAAGAGAATTAAAATGGAATTTTTGTAATCAGTTGAAGCAAATATTGTTATTTCCTTGTGGCAGCAGTGCAACCCCTTCCGTTGCATGAGACATATAAGTGTTTAAAACTGTCACAAAGAGGAAGTTGTTGTATTTGGCACTCAAGAAACCTGGATTTGATTCAAATTATTACTCAAAACATGCGTAACCTTTGACAGGTTTCTTAACCTCTTTAATGTCCAGTTATTCATGTATGAAATGGGGAAATTATAAAAATTTCTAAATACTATATTGAAGATTGATTATAAACATAATACTTGGTATAATACTCAAAATGGCAATGGCATTAGAATTAAAATGATAGTATCTATTAGTATCTATTCCTTGGTGTTGCAGGCAAGGTAAATGAAAACTACATGAAGTGGTGTGAACATATTTTCTATACAACTCTATATGTGTAACAAGAATTGTAATACATTCTGGTGTCATTTATTTTAAAAAAAAATCAATAAAAGGGACAACTAATTTAGATTACCTTCATTTCTATGGAAAGATACATGTATTGAATCATAGAATCTTAAATCTCATCAGTGAAAGAACTCCAAGAGACCACTTAGTTCAACCTATATTCAGGCAAAAGAGGTGTCATTATTATTTCCATTTGGTTCATCAAGCAATTGAGTCCTGAAGATGGTGTGAGTTGGTTATATGTAGATATGAAAAGGAGACTTGATCCAGACACCTGTCATTTAGTGTAATGTTTCTCTCGTTTCTTGACATCCTTTTAATTATGTAAATGAAGTGTCATTTTTCTCTTGGTAAATACTGGCATAATATAACAGTTAACTGTTTCATGATTTCTGAAATGGATTTTTAAGTGAGTATCCAGTTTCTAATGTGCCAGTTGATTATCACTTCTTCCTAGAGGTTTTGCTCTCCAAATAGAAAATCAGAAAGATGTCATTGATGATCCAGTTCTAACATTGCAAATCCTTATAGATTTCAGCTGCTGTCACATCTGCTACTCAATAAGAACTCTCTAAGTGATGCCACCAGGGGGAACTGCTTCCCTCCTCTCATTCAAGAAACATAAAGAAGTGCTAACATGGTGTCATGGATTAGGGCTTTTATTTATTTAACTTTGAAACCAGGATTTTAGCTAGAAGTGCTCAGAAAAGTTGACAGTTTTATTTAGATAAGGATTACTAATTCTTTCTGGCTCAAATTCTAGTTTGGACCATGCCATTTGTCTCATTTAACTGTACCTCTGTAATTACTTGAAGAAAATGACTTCATGCTATTGCAATTAACTATTGAATAGTCCTCATAATTTAATTTCAATAAAAGAGTATATGAAGGAATTATATTTACTTCAAGATTGATCAGGTTCTTTTCTGAGTATTTTCCTCCATAGGTGGTAATATTAATTGTAATTTTGTAATAATTCACCTACTGACAAGAACCTATGTGTGCTGTTGGTAGAGTGCATATTGTAATGCTTACTTGGACAATAATAAAGCTACCAGTTTAGCCAATAACAACATTTTGAATATTGTTTTTATTATTAAATTTTTATTATTTGGGGTTACTAGTTAACTTCTTTTATGGGAAACCTATAGCACAAAACATTAAGAAACTTTTTCTTGGCATGAAATTGTGCTAAAAATATTTCCTAATCTATTTCTGCACAGTCATATAAACTCTTTTTTTCTGCTTTCTGCACAATGAATGCATCTAGTTACTTTCTTTGTTTTGCATTGGAAACACTCCTTTTCTGCTACAAGATCCTCTGATTAACTTTAGCTTTCTTGGAAAGGTTTCACATAACAAAATATTTGTGATTATTATCACTTTTGCTTTCTTGACTTTGGACTCTGATACTATTATTCTAAACATATACTTGGTTGAATGGTTCATGTTATGTCTGTATATTTACCTTTTATAAAAAAATGGAAATGTATGATCTAGTGAGTCAAAATATTGAAAAGCGGCATCTCTTTCATTGTCACAACTTTTATCAACAAGTCACTAAATTATCCTCATAATTTTCTATAATAAATTTTCACTTTGCTTGGAGAATGTGCCTTTTCATGATTAAAATAAAAATTTGACCAAGAAAATGAAATTTGTCTTCTACAACCTAACTTCCTATTACATAACTCACTATTCTATACTCCTGAGTGTCCTTGTCTCTGATCTTGAGTGAATATTTCTTAGGTATTTATTTCCTGTTGTATATCAAGCAGCAATATAATTTTTTTTTCTTTTTTGGTACTGAAAATTTAACTCAAGGGCACTTGACCACTGAGCCACATCCCTAGCCCTATTTTGTATTTTACTTAGAGGCAGAGTCTCACTTAGTTGCTTAGCGCCTTGCCACTGAGATTACAATGTGCACCACCTCTGTGCCCAGCTCAAACATCAATTTTTATTTGAAGAAGTGCTTCCATGGTTGAAAGTATTATTGTTACAGAGCATAATGAGATAGCAAAATAACTCTACTATTTGGATTCATTTGCAAAGTACCTTTATTTACAAAATAGAGTATTAAATTAATAACAGTTTAAAACATTGAAAACAAAATATTTTATGAAAAATCAAAATACAATGCAAGACTACATATCCTACATAAAATATTTGTAATAAAATTCCATAAATAAAAAACTGTATACTAATCAACTGAAAACAATTTGAACTATAAAGTAACATGAAATTATATGAGAAGCAATTTTAAAAGATAGTCTCTTGAATCAAAGTGTGAAATATGATATATCAAGAACTATGTAATGTTTTGAACAACCAACAATAAAAAATTTAAAAAAAATTAAAAAAATAAAGGTACTTGGATCCAAAAAAAAAAAAGACAGTCTCAAGTACAAGCATATATAATTGATAGAAGTGTGACATTTATTTAAACTAGTTTTCAGCTACTGAACAATTTTCTTATTCTACTCCAGTCAGGGGATGATGAAAAGATAGTAATTAGTTAAGTCCAGATTTTTACTCTATTTAATAAGAAAACAATTTTTTTTTGTTTGATTATTTTAGGCTTTTTTTTTCTTCAGCTAGTTTTGTATTGATGATATGCTATCAATGTCTTATCCTTACTTCAGAAGGAACTCTTCTGGTTCATCTTTCTCTCCTGGAGTTTAGTCTTGGAAATGTGGAGATTTCAGAGCAGAAGTCTGTGTATCATTTTCATTATTGCCATTTTTATATTCATTTGTTCATAAAAATCTTTGAACTTGGATTAAGTCTTGTCCGTTTAGAGAAATTGTACATTGTCAATAGTGATTTTCTTTCTCCTCTGAGGATAGTGTAGGCAAAAAGAATTCTTTCCAAATGAGTGTTCCTTTGATTTACATTGCCAATGTCATGTATGCCTTCCTGGGTATAACTGAAGAGGTAAATGATTAGAGGTTCGTTTCCAAAAATAATACCAAGTCAGTTAAAGTTAAAAAATGGAATTTCAATACATATAAACAGCATGGTATGTCATAAAGAAAAAAATTTGGTTGCAAATTATTAGATGTTGTGTTCTTTCTCTCATTGTGATGTCACAGGGAGAGTGCACTTTTCCCTCTTCCCCCACTCTACCTAGTAGTGATGTAAGGATTAAAAGGCAGTTGAAACTCACATTTTGATGTTAATATTTTTATATGGTGATGGGTGAATGGTTACAGCATATGATTAATATGCTTTCATTTTTTTTTTTTTGATACCAGGGATTGAACCAGTGGCACTTAACCACTAAGTCGCATCTCTAGCTCTTTTTATTTTTTATTTTGAGACAGGGTCTAACTAAGTTGCTTAGGGCCTTGATAAGTTGCTGAGACTGGCTTTGAACTTGTGATGCTCCTATCTCAGCCTCCCAAACTTTTGGGATTACAGGTTTGTGCCACCACACACACTTGCTAGATATTTCTTATTTTCTGCCAGATTTTCAAAATTGTCTATTAACTTTCCTGTTTTCTGAGGCTAGTGTCTCAGCCTTTTGTTGATTCTTTAAGCTCTCCCAAATTTTTCAATGTATTTCCTATTTATTTAAATCAACATTGTCAGTTTTATGTAGCTTTTACATAAGAATTATAGATCATATTCTTCTATCCTTGTGACTTTTGTTAATATTTTAACACTCATGGCAATGGCCTTATTGGTTGGATTATTAGACAAGAGGAAAGGGATCAGGAGAAGGAAGAGAGGAGAATAAGGGGTAAATACAGGGGTTATAAAAGATCCAATGTGTTATATGAGTGTATGAATACGCTGTAATGAAAACCATTAATCTAATAATTAATATGATAAAAAAATAAATTTAAAAACTTCTTAAAGTGTGTCCTTCATTTTCAAATTGAATGCTGTTGATCCTTGCTCTGAATTTTCACTTATATAATTTATTCTCTTTACAACTTCTAAATATGCTTTGTTTTTAATAGATGATCAGTTTTTTACAATTTTATTTTCTTATAAGATTTGTAAATGCCATCAGAGAAATTATTTTTTTCTTTTGCTTATTTTTGCCCCATACACATATTCAAAGGCCTCTTATTTATGAGAGAAGATACAAATTATTCAGGGTTCATGTGCTCAAATATATGAAGAAGAAATTTAACAAAAAGGTTTTTAAAATACATAGTGTACTGAAAGAATGCATTCATTTCATTTTATTTTTAATATTAAGTTGTATGGTGAGTAAAAAGGTATTTATTACGTTCTAGTTAGCATTTTATATGTTTCTTACATTTACTAACACACGAAGAAAACCTACATGAAGAGTATCACTGTTAGCAAGTTTTAAAATTTTTATCTTTTGTTCATTATGGTGTGATTTTTAGGTAACTAAATTAGTTTTTTATTTTGACTGAATGTCATGTAAAAAATCACCTTTTACTATTTATTGAAAGGTCACCTCAAATCATTGGCCTGGCATAAATTCTATTCTATTGAGTAGAGCCTTCTTGTCTATAAACTATTAAACCAAACAGTATGGCATGCTCCCTAGGTTCATGGGTCTGAATTTTGTACCTTCTTATAAGAAAGTTAAAAAGTCTGAGGCCATGTTTTAGACTACATTTTAAATGTAAACATTCTCATAGAATTTGAGTTACTTAAAAAAATTCTTTTTGGACCCATTTCAGATATTTTCTATCATGCTTTTTGGTTTAATAAAAGTGGTAAATTAAATCTACTGGCAATTAAAGAAATGCAAAATAAAAAAGGAAAAAGTTGAAATTGCAGCCTACTTGTGAGCTTAACATTACAGTGCTAATTAGAGATATTTATTGTGTGCATGGGAAAATTTGTTTTCAATAAACACAACATTCTCTTATCAAACCCTGCCTCATCACTGGAATGAACTTCTGATGATGTTTAAATTATTTATGTTGTGTTTGCAAAGAATTTAATATCTTTAATTATGCCCCCCTTAGGGATATCTTGCACATATCCGCTGCCCAAGACATTCTGAATTCAGCCCCAAAAAAATTAGTAACTGAAATAAGTTTGCATGATTTCACAAGTAATAGCTGTATCTTACTACAACATCTGGCAGGGATATAATGGGAATTGGGCACCCAGAAATTTAGTGGGATAATAGTAGTCCCAAATGAGGTTACCATCCTATATTTTCTTTGTTTTCATTTTCTAGCTTGATAAAAATTCTTGTGATTTTTATATGGTATCACACAAATATTACTGAGATGTTTGTTTTAGGCATTATGTACCAGATTTCATGGACTACTGTAAGTTTAATCAGGTTTCCAAAATACCTCCTTCATCAAGGCAGAAGCATTACATAGCCACCTGCATCCTAATGCTTGTTAAAACTTTTTTTCTTTATTTCTTGAAGGACAAATGACTCTCCATGTTCTACAAGTCCAAGATTTATTTATAATAAATGACACCTTTGAATAATGGCAATGTCATTTATTTGTTAACCAGACCAGAAAGGCAATATTATATACACTGAAATTACCCACATAGATTTTTATTTCAGATTTATTGAGGGAAAATTGACAATTAAAAATTGTCATAAAACATAAAATTTTGTATATATATAAATTTTGTTATTTTTATATTTTTATATATATACACACATATATATTCAACATATATAGAATAATGGTGTGACATTAATATGCATTGTGAAATGATTTCTGTAATCAAGTTAGTTTTCTCATTCATCACCTCACATAGTTACCATTTTTTCTGTGTGGTGAGAATATTTGAAATCTACTCTTTTTCTAGTGAATAGCAATGCATTGATGTAATTTATTTTGAATTCAGAAGTATATATGTATTTATAATGCACAGAATGTTATGTTGAAATATGTATACATTGTGGAATGGCCAAATCAGGCTATTTAACATTGTATTACACACATATTTATTTATTTGTTTGTTTTGTGGTAAAGGCACTTAAAATGTTCTCTTATAGCAACTTTCAAGTATACAATATATTTTTATCAAGTATGGTCACTATGATGTTCAACAGATCCCCTGAATTTATTACTCCTAATAGAAATTTTGTACTTTTGCTAACATCTCAACTCCCTGCTACCCCAACCTTCTCGTAACCTTTTTACCTTACTTGTATAATTTTTTTTTTCATATATAAGTGAGATCATACCATGTTGTGTTTCTGTGCTTGGTTTATTTCACTTAATATAATGTCTTTCAGGTGCATGATTTCTTTTCTAAGGCTGGATAGTATTCTGTGTATATATACCATATATTTTTCAATCCATTCATCTGTTGGTGGCCACTTGATTGATTCTATACTTTGGCTATTATAAACAGTGCTGCAATATAAACACAGGGATGTGGATATATCTTTGACATACTAATTTTATATCCATTATGTAAAAACCCAGTAGTAAGATTGTTGAATCATATGTAATCCTGTTATTAATTATAATTTATTTATTTAATTGTATCAGTGCATTATAATTATACATAATACTGGGATTTGTTGCACTATATTTGTACATGCTCTATTTTTTATACATGCTTTATTATTAATTTTTGAATTCTATTTTCCACAGTGACTGCTGCCAATGTATAGGCATGGGAAATGGTGCAGCCAAGATTAAGACCCATAAGTCTGACTGGAGAACTTACTGTTTTTTAAAATTTTCTGATACTTTTTATTCGTTCTTTTTAAATATACATGACAGTGGAGTATAAAACAGATATCAAATGTATTGCAAACTTTTGAACTAAGAAGAAACTAATCTGACTTGGCTTTATGTAGATCATTTCATTATGGTTTTTGTGAGAATAGACTCCAAAGAGGCAAATAAGCTAGGGGTGCAATTTGGGAGACTATGATATGATACTCCAGGAAGCAGTCAAAGTGGCAGCATTGGTGGAGGTGGGGAGAAATAGTCTGATTATGGATATAGTCCAGAGGGTAAAACAATATATCTAGCTGATGGATTGAATCATGATGGTGAGAAGAAGAAGAAGAATTAAGTATTGCTCCAAGGTTTTTGTTCTGAAAAACTGGAAGAATGAGGATTCTACTTACTAAGAAGAGGTAGATGGAAGAAGAAGGAGCAGATTTGTAGGAGTTAAAAGACGGGTTTTGGAAATGTTATATGGAAATATCCAAAAAGGTTTAAGAGATTAGGGCTTAAGATATGAATTTAGGAGCAACTATCCTTCACTTCCTAGGGAGCGAGTAAAGGTCTTCAAAATTTAGACATAAGGAGGAAGAAAGGAACTTGTGTTTATGAAGTAGGAGAATCAAAGAGGAATGTAGTTTGGAGGCTGTAGAGACAAACTGTTCTAAGAATAGAGTATCAGTGGAGGTCTTCAGTGACTTACCAAGAGCAGTGTCCTGGGAGTATTGGTGACACAGACTGAGTTGACAGAGTAGTAAGAGAGCATGGCAAAAGAGAGAGAAAAACAGCAAGAATAAGTAATTGTTTTAAGAAACTTTGTAAAGGTAATTTTTGGAGGTTAATGTGGTGGTAAAAAAGGAATTTAAAATAAATTTAAGAAGATATATGTTACTGGAGCTAATAAACCGATGAAAATTATTTAGTTCTGATGAGTTAAAAGAAAGAAAAATATTACCATGTCTTTGGATATGGGAGAAGATATGTAAGCCAATGCATAAGCAGGAGGGCTGACTTATGCTGTACTAAGAACCACAAATTCCATGCAATCATGCAGTTAAACAAATAAATAGCATAGGTGTGTGATCATTGCATGGATCTGATAGTAGGAACATGAGGAATTTCCCTTTTGATTACTTCGATTTTCTATGTAAAATGAGAAGCAAGGTTATCAGCTGAAAGACAGATGAAGGAAAGGGTGATATTGGTTAAAATATTTAAAATGAAGCATATGGAAATGTTCAGGAAAGTTAGGATGTGATCTGAATAGAAATAGGGTAGTATTTTCACAAAGGACTTGTGGTCCTATCTGAAAAGAAACTGTGAACTGGGCAAACTCAGGTCAGGTGTGTCAGATTAAAGGAACATTCCAGAGAGTCAGGCCCCAGGCAGGTCAAGGGGAAAGAGAGGAAGTTCAGTCTTACACAACACAATAAAAGAAATAAAGTGCTTGATAGGGAAAAAAACAAAAAACAAAACAAACAAACAAACAAAAAAAAAAACGGAATGCTCTGGAGACATAGAAAGGCATGAAACCCATTCTAGTAATCTGAGATAAAAATGACTGCTTAAGAACATAGAAGGGATGTTTTAATTAAACTGTAAGAAACAAGTAGGAACAAAGACAAAGAGGAGAGCAAAACACCTTCTAGGCAAAAGACGAAAATTAAAGCACATATTAACAGCAATACTTAATTACTGTTTTGTAATACTTAATCTATTTTTAGTGAATTAGGAAATGTTTATTTGTTATCCTTTATGTCTAGCCTTGAACTGTAGTAAAGAAGATAGCCAAAAATTGCCTTCATTACATTCTGGAAATAATAAAAATAAACACATATACTATTCTAGTGCTGATATGTAGCAAGGTAGAAGCAAGGTCATTTTCACTAGAGGACTGAAAGAAGCCTGCTCTAAAGGATGACACTGAGTCTTACCCTCAAATAACTAAATGAGGTGCACTTAGGCAGAGGACTTGGTGAGTGCAGAGACAGGAAGAGCACAAGTTCAGACAAGAGAGAGATAAACAGAGATCAACGTGGCTGGAGTGCTGCTTAAGGTTGGCAAGAAGTTTATGATTTCCTCTAAGAGCAATGAAAAGTCATCCAATGTTTATAAGGAGGCTGTTGCTCTTTTGGAAGCAGTAGCATGTGTAACCTCATTTCTCAACTTTTGCCCCCAGCAATCGTGGTAAAGGATGTTCCAGGCATCATCTTGAAGCCCTGATTGAGGTTCTCCTCACTCCTGCCACTTCATTCTCACTGGATTCCTGAATGATTTATTTATTTATAGCCATATTTATATTTACTTCCAATGATGTAAAACTATTCTCAGAATCCTACATGTGACAATTTACTAAACTTATAACTTGCTTACGAGATTAGGATATAGGACAAAGACAAGAGCAATTAAGTTATATGAAATATTTAATATTTTTACTAAAAGATAGTGTAGAGAATATATATATATATATATATATATATATATATATATAATAGAGAATATATATAACTATATAATGTAGAGGACATATTATATATATATATATATATATATATATATATATATATATATATATACTTTCTCTCTCTCTCTCTCTCTCTCTCTCTCTCTCTCTCTCTATATATATATATATATATATATATATATATATATATATATTTCCTCTCTCTCTCATTTCCTGGCATATTACACATTATCTACTTGTGTTATTTCTTCTTCCAAAATACATAAAATGCAGTCTATTCTTTTCTTCTTTTCTACTACTCTGACCCAAGGTGCAAATAACTTTCACATGAATTACTGCAACAGACTCCAGAGTTCTGTCAGCTTTCATCCTTGACTCACCCGAGGAGATTCCTTAGCAACTCAATTTTTAAAAACGCTGTGCAAATCTAGAGTACAGTTAATATATGGTTTAATGTTGCCCTCTATCCAGAAGACTTCGCTCTCATCTGTTTTCAACAATTGAATTCAGATATTCATTCTTGAAGTCTTTGAACACTAGGTTTTTCTCCTTTCTCATTAGATTGTTGGTGCCCTGCAGTATTCTCAAAGCACTCTATACTGCCCTCCATGGAATTCCTTCATTTCCTTTAACATATTTTGTGTTGATTTGTCCACATATTTGTTTTGCTCAATAGACTGCAAGTTTCTTGAGGACAAAGTCTAGACCTTTCATTTATATGTGTGCTCCACTACATGCTAAGTAATTAGTGCTCAGCAAATGGTACTCATTCATGTAATTGATGAATGAATGAATGAATGAATGAATGAATATGGATTGAGATCATTAGAAAAGATACATGAAGAAAGCAATACTAAAGTTTTAATTTAAATGATGAGCTATAAAAAAATGTTAACAAGAATGCTTTTTACTAGAAAAATTTGGGTAACAGACTTAAGTTTAGAGAAAAACCTTTATCCAAGTCACAGTCTGTAATAGTTTGCATGAATCAAGAGAATGCTTTAACTGGCTACATTTGCACTCCTCTAGCTTCACCATTTTCCTGAATTAGTTTGGATCATGACCTGACCAAATTGTTCTGCTATGAAATTTTAACATCTTAAAAATAATCACACTCATTATGTATTCTGAGAGCCTAGAATACTATTCAGAACAGCAACCAATGCACAGGAATGCCTCTGGATGGGTAATTGTTCAGCTTCTTTCATGAGCAAGTGTGCATTTTAAGACCTAATGGTTAATGAGAAAATAATTTAGCTTCATAAAGCTAAATACATCACCCAAGCCTTGAGTCATATATCAACTTTATGTCTCAATAAAGAATATATTTTGTCCTACCATAAGTACTTACAATCCCTAGAGTCAGCTTAGTCTTTACAGAGAAATACTATCAATGATTTTGAAAAAGGATTGCATAACTAGAAAACACACAGATCTTGATTAAAAGACAAGATTAGCTGTCTGAATGTAGGTGCCTATGAGTTTTATAAACTCACTCAAAGTAAAAAAATAATATATATATATGTGTATATATATATATATATATACACACATAAATATGAAATATATGAATGTGTATATACACACATACATATATTGACATATATGCATGTTTTCTTGTATGTATTTAGATGTGCATATAAATGTATATATAGATACCTGTAAATATATACATATGTAGTGTATACAAGTTTTATATTTTTGATGTTTTTATTTTGTATTACAATATATTTATTCCTCGCTTAATATTTTCAAGTGCTATAACCGGATATATGAATTTAAAAAGCTTTCTACATTTACCTACACTGTGTTGCCCTAGTTTTTAGAGGTGCACACTACTGTATCTTTTAATATTATTATTTTATGGGTAATGACTATAAACCTAAAAGTTATTACATCTTTATTTTTTGACTTATCAGAATCATTTCATCAGACAATATATCTTGGCATATTACTATTGTAGTTGAAATGCAGTACAAGTATACTACCTAATAGCTTTATGTTCCTCTTCTTTCTCTGCCACATTTTTTCCTTTTGTATGTTTTGTCCTTTTATTAGTTATGTTTTTAACAATAAAATTATAAATGTCCCTATTTTTAGCACATAACTATTAAACAGTATCTACTAACTAACTCATGCATACTCTTTTTCTCCTGACTTCCATTTTTTGAGGTTCCAAGATCCTAGGACTTATGTTCAGTAATTAAAATGAATTCTTAAATGCTTAGTTGAGTATTCATTCTAAAGCCAGAAAATGAATAAAAATCATATTTTGATAAGGTAAAATGTAGCTTTGAATATACAACAATGATTTGCCCAAAGAAAGAAAATTTAAAGTTTTGTCCAATTTGTGCCACTCAATGATTTTCTATATGCCTAGGTCAAATGAATTATTTCCTCTTGTATTCAAGAATTATCTCAAAAGTATGCCGTATTTTCATTTATTTTATATTAGAAACATGCTTTTCTTGTATTTTTAAGATTTAAAAAAATTAAAGCTTTCCTTTTGTTTGATTTTTGTTGATAAAGTAGATTAGCAAATGTCTTTTCTAATCAGTCTGTTGGTAAAACCCACTTTTATTTTTGAAGATGAGCTATGATATGAGCAGCCCTTTCTTCTAGTTCGAATCTACAGCTTTCTAGATTTCCTGCATAGTTGTTATGATTTGGATATGAAGTGCCCCCCAAAAGCTCACGTGTGAGACAATGCAAGAAGGTTTGGAGGATGATTGGGCTATAACCTTAACCTAATCAGTTAATGAATCCCAGATGGGATTAACTAAGTGGTAACTGGAGGCAGGTAGAGTGTGGCTGGAGGAAGTGGTTCACTGGGGGCATGGCTTTGGATATGTCTGGCAAGTGGTGTCTCTAGCTCTCTGCTGCTGGTCATGCGCAAGTTGCTTTCCTTTGACACACTCTTCTGTCACCTGTCCTGCCTCACCTTGTGCCCTGAGGAATGGAGCCAGCCACATATGGACTGAATCCTCTGATACCGTAAGCTCATAAAAAAAAACTTTCCTCTTTTATGGTTGTTCTGGGTGGGTCCTTTTACAAACAGCAGCAAAAAGCTGACTAAAACAGTTGTACTTTTTATTTTTTTTTCTGTTTTCTCTCGAGTTAGTCCCACCTATCTGGGATCCATTATATTTTTAATCTTTGATATACTGACTTTTTTGTTTGAGTGTATTTTGGGGAAGTCTTTCTTCAAGAAAGCATGTGTATGAGACAGAAAATATCTGAATCTCTGGGATTTCCTTTCTTAATTGATGGTTGGATTGCGTTTGGAATTATAAATTCAACGTCATTTGCCCTAGAACTTTGAATGCATTGCCCTGTTATCATCAAACACTTGATGTTAGTTGCAGGCAGTATGAGGCCAGTGTGAACTCTGGTTCCTCCACAGTTAACTTGCTAATTGTTTTCTGTTTTTAAGAGCCTGTATAATTTTTTTTTAAATTCGAAATGTTTGCCAAGGTATTTTTAGATTTAAGTTCTTCTTCCCATCCTATTTGATGCTTAGTGAATTACTTAAATATAAAAATTATTTAAAATGTTTGAAATTATAGTCTACTATAATTTACTGTCTTTTCTCCCAAATTTTCTGTTTTTAAATTCATTAATGTCTATTAAATGGAATTTGGAATGCCTGTCAAATCCTTTGTTTTCCTTAATTTCTCTCATTTCCTGTCTTTAAATTCTAAGAGAGTTCATACTTATTTTATTCAAGATGAACTGTTTGATTTAAACCAGTGATTTCTATTAATGAGCCATTCTCTGGGATTTTTTCTTTTTCTTTGTTTCCTTTTTTTCAACTTTAGAAGTCTTAATTGAAATTTCCAAGAAACTTCATTTTTTTGTAAGTGTAATTTCAGTTTCTTTTGCAAGCTTTATTTTTTTTTAATTAGACACACATGATGATCTTGACATGTACAATGATCTTGACATATCATACATTTGAATCAGATGGGGTATAATTTCTCATTTTTCTGAGTGTATAGGTTGCAGAATCACATTGGAAATGCAGTAACATATATATACATATTTTTAGTTGATGAAATATCTTGTGTTTATTCTTTAAATTGTTTCTAGTGTCTTTCTGCATCAGTTGTTTCATTGTTCATTGTTATTTTCCTCTTGCAATCTGTAAAATTTCTTCAAATATCTGATTTTTGAATGTCTGTTCATATTTATGAACAAGGAACTTGGTTGGTAAACACAAAGAGCTCACCTGCCTTCCTCTGAGGTCTTTTTTTCTCTGAGGTCCTCTCCTCTGTGTGGGAATGTTGGCTTGTTGAATAAATGTGGCACATCAGATGGCAGACATTTGTTTAGGGGAACCTAGGGTAGTGGTTCAGGACATGGAACTAGAACTAGATCAAATTTAAATTTCAGCTCTAATACTTAACTAGCGGTGTGAACTTATGTTACTTAATATTTATGTGTACCAGTTGCTTCATCTCTTAATAGTACATGGGGCTATTGTGAGGATTAAATGAATTAATTTATGTATGTAATTCAAGTGTAGAACATTATTTGGAGGCATGGAATACCAAGAGTAGTCGGATAAGCTGGAAGACTCTTGCAAATGTGAAAATAAGAAGGACCATATCATGTCAACATATTTTTCTTATGTAACCTGCATTGCCTTTTATCTCCCATTGCCTCCCATTATATGGTTTATGGATGTTTAGATTCTTGATCTCTTTTACTTCTCTCTTAGGCTAAAGACTTACAGGCTAAAGATGCCCCATCTCTAGAAAGCAGTCATGAATTCATCCCTGGTGACAAACACTTGCTGTCTCATTCTCTATTTGGGGATGACTATAGGAGAGGGGCCACTGATTACCCTGATTATTGGCAGTATTTCACTATTCTCTGTAGTTGCAGAGTCTAAACTTCCCAAGCTTCAAGACAAGTATGAGAGAAAAGTTCCCATCTCTATCTGGTTATACTCCAGGCCTCAATCTCCACCGCTATGTTTCACAGACAATATGATCTCATCCTACTACAGGTGGCTCTGAAAACTCAATTTCTTGAATGTGAAAATGAGAGTGGTTTCCATTTCCAGAGTTGTTTATGTTAATGTGAACTTACACATTCTTACTATTATTGCATGGCTGAGGGGAGGAGGAAAAAATAGAAATAAGTTCAGTTTTCCAATTTTAAATCAAACTCATGCAAAGATATGACCTGAGACAAAATCAAAGTACCTTCCAAGACAAAGTGTAACATATTTAATATTTATTACTTTTTTACAGTTTATAACAACACCCTCCCCAAAATGAAATATATTTGTTGACTCTTCATAATTTCCTTTTCACCATAGAAACACTTATTGAAGACTTACCTTTCTGAAGTCATTGGAATAAAGTATAGGATACTTTGATGCCATTGTGAAACAACTTTAATTCTAAAAAGTGATATCTTAATTAAAGAAAAAATATTTGAATGTTGTGATTGACTTGTGACTTGTAATACATTTCATCCTCTAAAGAAAATACTGTGGAAAGCTTATAAAAGAAGATACTATGAGAAAATTTTTAAATCTTAGATTTCAACCCCATAGGACAGGAAACATGACTCCTATATTAGATAAAATAAATACATAAATAATAATAATACTATTATAAATAAAAAATGAATTGGCCACTGAAAATGAAGATACAGAAGGTAGAGAGCAAGACATGTATTAGCAAAGTGAACTTTGCATTTTTTGTTCCACATGTTTGGTCAGCAAATATTGTTACAGCTGAATCTTAATAGTAAGTCAGTGGTATTAGGATATGACTGCCTTCCCACTCTGCATTATGATAAAAATAAGTCAAAGTGATCCAATTTAAGTTCTCATTTTTGAAATCAAAGGCATTCCAGACACACTGAAAATTATTAAATGTTACAGAAGCATATAACAGCATATATTTATGTATATGTGTATGCATATAACACACACCATCTGTCACATCAATTTTGCTGTAGTGAACAATTATATGGGCATTAATTTGACATATTACAAAGAAGGAACTATGCAATATTTAGGATATGTATTCTTTCATGTAACCCTCCCTGTAGCACATACACATTGCTATTTAAAAACAAAATTACTGTTCCTGTGAAGTATTCAAATGAGATTAATTAATTTTTTAATGATGAGTTAATTGACCATTCCTGGTTGCAGAGAATTAATGGTGCTGGCCAAGCATAATATTCACCCAGTCATCTGGAGAAGTTTTTTCCAACAGCCCTGCTATCATAGAGACTGAGCAAATGAAGAGACTGAGCAAAAGAAGCCTTCCCCTGCGCCCCGCCCCCAACTACTTCCCTGAGTGTTGACCTTTAGAAACAAAGACTAAATAGGGGGATTTGTAAGTAAGGGGAGTTCGGGATGAATACAGAAAAAACATGCCCAATCGTATCAGGAGGTAGAATTTTATTGTACATATTGTATAAATGTGGACAAGCAGTTTAAGTGAAGTTTATGAAAATAATTAAACAAAACATCAATATCCCCACATTATCTAAATTGGGGGAAGAACCTCAGATGTTAATTTTGGCAGATATTGTGAAATATTAAGACATATATGAGTTTTAGAAGCAAAATGTTTCAAGTAAATAAGCATATTAAATGGACAAAGATCTTCATATGGTGAATTCAATTAGATTTTTAAAAACCCTATATTTGGTATGCCTAGAATCCATAATGGAACTGTGTTATTTTTGATAGAGGTGCTTTCTCACCACCCAGGGAAATTTAGGTATCTTAGTGGTATCATTGTGTTTAAATAAGTTACATTTCTCATATATTGAGTCATTTGACAGAACTAAGCCTCAATGAGAATGAGAAATGGAGATGAAGAAGTAAAAGAAATTTTTGACAATTTACTAAGGTATGGATAAGGTACCTGACTTTACAATATCTCTTTCCCCTTTTCTCTCTCTCTTTCTCTCTCTCTCACACTCTCACTCTTTCTCTCTCACACACATACCAAACAAGAGCAGAAAATATTCAATTGTCTCTTTCTTCGCCTTTCCCTCCACCCTTCCTCCAACTAATATAAGATGACAATTCCTGACAAAAACTTTTATTTAGATTGACTAATCCTTTGTATACTAGAGTAGGAACCCTACAGTGAAGCTAGGGGAAGCTAATTTTTTAAAATGAACAGCTCTATGAAGAATGTCATTTTGTGTGTAGGTGTTTAAGGAGCCTCTTCATGAGTAAGTATAGATTGCATGAAGAGGAAAGCAAGTACTGCATCTTCCTGCTTTGACAAAAAGTGGCAAATCTTAAGAAAACAATTGTTCCAAATGTCTGAGAAATCTAAATGAGATTGGCATTTAACTCTAACAAAATAGGATGTGGATTATTTTTCTTATTATTGTCAGCATGTCTTGGAGGGATCCACTTAATAAGGGATTCAGGTTTTTAATTGCTTGAAATAGAGTATCTGTGGTTATCTATCATATTTTATTATATATGTCATTATCAACACATGGAAGAATTATACCTAATAAAGGTTTATTTGTGGACAGACAGTGGCAAAGTCATCATCCCACATTTTGAAATAATGTTTTCTTGGAGGTCATTAAATCTACATATGCAAGAGGTGCATTCTAAAAATTGTACTGCAGTTGTCACAGAGCTCTGCCAATAATTTTTTAAAAATAGCAAAAATAACAGATTCTTTTTACTGAGAGCACACTTTGTTTCCAGTGCTGTATAAAGTGTTTTAAATGCATCATCTCATTTAGTCTTCAAATTCACTCCTTTGAGGCAGGCATTATATTTGCCCCTCCTCTTGATGAATTAGATCTAAAGAAGTTAGTAATTTGCCTAACTTTAGGCAGTCAGAAACAGGCAGGGTCAGGATTCAAATCTATTAACCTGTCCCTTCAGTGCCTAGAGTCTGAATTATGACATAATAGAATTTCTCAGTAAGTTTCAGACAGGTTATTTTACATGTTTTTCTAAAAGACATCGTGTTTTTATAGTTTATTATGGGTGAGTTCTCTGCTCTGTGAATTTTGCTGTGTCAGTAAATCCCAAAGCCATATTGAGTCATCAATACAGAGGGAATATCTAAGAAGTTTCAGTTAAGTGATGGATTTTGAAGAGTTATCTGAAAAGAGGCAGGATGACTATGCTTTCATAACAGGAGGCAACGCTGTTCTTTTTGAGTGAAGATTATAGAGAATAAAATCAAAGATCTTATATATAAAGAGAATGAAGAATATTTAAAGAAAAACTATAGACAAGAATTTAATAAAGTGCAATCTTTTGAAATTGCAACAAAAACAATGTTCCTTGTATCAAAATATCTTAGTATATTTTATGGTATCTCAACTTTCTAAGTTTATATAAAGTCAAATGCATATTCTGGTTACTATAGATTTGTAAGCATGTTTACGTGTTTGTATAGTTAATATGCTTTGTATATAGTGCTTATATTTGTATATTATGTGTATGGTACACATTGCTATATAGATCAATCTGATGTAGGATGAGTGTTGGTGTAATGTGAGTAGGCAGAATTCCTTTTTTTTTTTAGCTATACATGGCATATATTTTTTCCAGATCCTGATCTTTTTGGAAATAAAATCAACAGAAGTGTTGTTACAATCATTCATATATGTATACAGTGTTAATATATTTATGATTGTGTATCTCTTATTCCAAGACTGTGTTGACAATTGAATCTTTTTTCTGGCTCCTAGTCCTTTTACACTGCATGTGTTTGCATGCAGAATCTTTCAACCTTCAACAAAGCTACTAAATTATAATGCTAACCAGATCTTAGTGTCTCTGACAGTGTCTCCTTTTGCAGACACAGAGCTCAGAATAGCAGTAATTTGCTAACTCCCTGTGACTGACTCACAGAATATTTGGCAGGGATGAAGAAAAGTGAGCAGGAGTAAGTGCTGTTGTAGAGAAAGCCCAGAGGGAAGAGCCCTTCCTCCATTACAGGAGGCATCATGCAAGAAAGTAGTTACTGAACTGTGTGCACACTGCATATTTAGGCAGCACTATTCATCTTTGAAAGAGAACCACCTTCTCTCTTTTGTTTAAGTGTTGGTTCACAGCTAATCTGTGTAAAGTCCTATAGCAAAAAAAAAAAAAAAAAAAAAATGCTGGGCATATGACTGCATTCTATCATGTCACTAGAAGAGACACCAGTAGTGCCATCTGAGGAACGTGTACTTTAATGGAAATAAATTAAAATAGGAAAGTCTAATGTTTTAAGATGTGAATCAAAAGAATTACTTAACTCTTTGGAGTCAAAAATTACTATTTGGGTATTTGACACTACAAAGTAGTAATGAGACTCTGTCCTTCCTACTATTATTTATAAACATTTAAGTCCCTATCAAATCTTTATTATTATTGTATGTTATTTAATACTATTCTGATCTCTTAGAATAATCCTGAGATTTAGTTGTATTTCCACCATTTTATAGATAAGTTCACTGAGACTAAGAGTGATTAAGTAATTTTTTTTTTTAAATCAGAGTTTTCAAAGCAATGGAGATAGAATCTGTACTCAAATGTGTCAATGCCCAGAACTGGCCACCTTTTATTATATCATTATTTCATTGCTAGAAAGAAACATGGCCAATTTTAATTTTGACTTGTTGCTTGATTTTCCTGTGAGAATCTCCCCTGTGCATTTCTTCTACCTGATATGACTACACTTTGGATAAATGTGTTGCATTTCTGAGTAAACATTTGCCACACTTTTAATTTAATAATCTGATATTGTGTACTAATATATATAATTAATGGGAATCCCAACCCTCCTAGTTTGAACCATACAAGACGTCAACTAACTTTGCTTCTAATATTTCAAAATTTAAAACTTTAGGGAAATATCAGTGTTTTTTTTTTAAATGATATAACACCAAAATTGAAATAAATAATATTTCATAAGTATGATTTATATTCCAGCATATGGATGTTAATATACTTGAGCATCCCTTGAATAATGTACTTACTTGTCAACCCTAAGAGAAAAGGTACAAGTGACAGGAAGGGAAGGAGAAAAGAGGAGAGGAGGAAAAGGGAGGAGAGGAGAGAGGAGAGAAGACAGGGAAAAGGAAATTCAACACTGGGACTATGTGATCAAAAGAAACATTGAACATCAATTCACACATGAAACATTTTCAAATGTTATCCTGATGGTGAAATTAGCCTCAAGTGGGATTTATTAGATAGTATTCTCTGTTTTCCAAATTTGACTTTTTAACCTCTCTCGTTTTTTTTTTTTTGTTGTTCTTGTTGTTGTTGTTTATTAAGACTCAGTTTCAGTGGGAATTGAGGCAAACTGCTTTGCTAACACGCTGCTCTTCTTGAGACAGGTAGCCTATCACACAGATCTCTGTGATCTTCAAAAGAAGAAAATAAAAAACAAGAGAGAGAATACAAGGAAAGCATTTAGGGACTGCTAGAGTTTCATTAACTAGGCAAATTATTACTGAGAAATCATCCCAGTCAAAAGCTCAGGGTTATTCTTGTCAGAGGTATGCCTCAGTTTTTGAAATGTTCATTTCTAATCCTGTGAATTTCATAATAATAAAAGAAGTAGAAACGTATCTTTCAATGTGACAAGAATTTTGGAAACATTACCCCTTGATAATTCTAAGCAAAATTATTAATAGTAAAATAAAACTTTTTCAGAATTTAAGTCCATGCTGTTTTTTCTTTAGTTAAATGCCATCCCAAATCCCCTTCTAAATCCATCTTATCTTGCAGCAGCCTGCTATGCTACAACCTTCTGCATGAAGCTTTTCTGATTTCTATGCTATCCTTGCCACTAGTCTGCTTTCACAAGACAGAATTAATTACAACTTCTCACTTCCTCCATGCAGTATGTAATTAGTTCTTTGGTTTAGTACTATTTAACTCTGCCTTGCATTATAGACAGTTGTGTCTGTAGTCTGTCAAAATCTATAGTCTTTGAAAGAATTTTTTATTAAACAAATTTTTAGCTATTAAATAAAAATATGGAAATTGTACATGCTTATGGGTACTATATGATGTTTCCATAAATGTATACATTGTGTAGCATTATTTCTTTTTTTAATTTTATAACGTTTATTTCCAACTACTAAATAAATATCAAATAAACATAAAATAAACATTAATGAGTTATCATGATGTCTCTGTATATATGTGTATATATATGTAATGTGTAGTGTTTACATTATGTTAAACACATCTTCTCAAACATTTATCATTTCTTAATGGTAAAAATTTTCAAAATTCTTTCTTCTAGCTTTTTGAAATATACTGTATTTCATTATTATATATAATATATACTGTATTTCATTACATTATTTTTATCTATAGTTACCTTACTGTACAATAACACATCAGAAGATTTGGTCCAAACTAACTGTGTCTTAGCATCCATTGGTCTTTTACCTGTTTCTCCTGCACTTCCACTTCTCCCAGCCTCTGGTAACAATTATTTTGTGCTAGACTTCTGTGAGATGGATGTTTTGGATTCCACATGTGAACAAGATGATGTTAACTTTTTTTTTTTTTTTTTTTGGTACTGGGGATTGAACTCAGGGGCACTCAACCCCTGAGCCACATCCCCAGCCTTTTTTTTATTTGTATTTTATTTAGAGACAGTGTCTCATTGAGTTGGATAGTGCCTCACTCTTGCTGAGGCTGGCTTTGAACTCACAATCTTCCTGCTTCAGTCTCCTGAGCCACTGGGATTATGGGTGTGTGCCACTGTGCCCATCATGCGTACTTATTTTTTGTGCCTGGCTGTTTTCACTTAACATTATGATCTGCAGTTCCATCTATGTTGTCTCAAATGACAACATGGGATCGTTGTATCATGTAGAGGCTTTAATTTTAACTTTTGAGTTCTCCCACACTTTTTTCTGTAATCACTATCCTAATTTATATTTCCACTCATAGTTTGCAAGCATTCCCTCTTCTCCAGGCCCTTATCAGAGCTTGTTTTATCTTTTGTCTTTTTGATAACATTCATTCTTACTGGGGTGAGGTGATGTTTCCAGGTTTTTTTCTGCATTTCCATGATGATTTGTGATGTTTAATGTTGTTTCTTGTTGGTCATTTGTTCTTATTCTTTTGAAATATATCTAGTTAGCCTATTGCCTACCTTTTAATCAAGCTTTATGCTCTTGAGCTTTTGGAGTTTCTTGTCTATTCTGGATCTAACCCTTGTCAGATGGATAGTTTGTAAACAGGAAAAATCCTGTTCTGTGTGTTGTCTTTTCACTGTCAATTATTTCCTTTGCTGTTCTGTGCTTTTTTTTTTTCTTTCTGCTTATTGGTTAATGGCATACAGCAACACTATTGATTTTTTGTCTATTGATTTCATATACTGTACCTTTGCTATATTTTACTTAGATTTGGATAGTTTTAGGTGAAATCTTTGTTTTCTGTGTACATAAGATCATGTCATCTGCAGTAACAATTTGACATCCTCTTTTCAAATTCAGATGTCTTTTCTTTCTTGATTTCTCTATCAAGCACTTCTACTGTTAAATTGAACAACAGTGGCAAAAATTGGGCATATTTGTCTTGCTGCAGATCTTAGAAAGCTCTCTGCTTTTCCCCATTTAATTTGATATCAGCTGTTTGTTACATATGCCCTCTGTTGAGGTACACTTCTTCTATATGTCATTTGTTCAGTGTTCTTATCATGAAGAGATATTGAATTTTATCAAGTTTTATTTTATCAGATATAACTAGACTACTTCTACTTTCCTTTGGACTCCATTTGCATGGAATGTTTTATTCCATCCCTTTGCTTTTAGTCTATATACGTCTTTAGAGGTGAGATAAAATTCCCGCATATGATTTTTGTCCATTCTATTTATGGGATGTAGCATGTTTTCTGATTTGTGCATGTTGAGCCATCCTTGACTCCTCACAGTAAATCCTGCTTGATCGTGGTGAATAATTTCTTTCATGTTTTGTAGGACATGGTTTCCTGGAATTTTGTTGAGGATTTTGCATCTATGTTCTTCAAAGAAACTGGATTATAGTCCCCTGCCTCTGTCTGGCTGTGGTATCAGGAATACTCGCCTTGTGGAATAAGTTTGAAGATATCCCTCTTCATTATTTTATCATTACTTAAGGAGAATTAGTCTTATTCTTTCATGTTGTTGTGAGATGTTTTATTATCAATTCAATCTCAGTAATTGTATATTGGTCTATTTAAGTTGGCTCTTTCTTTGTGATTAGATCTTTTTAATTTTAATTTTTTTATTAGAGAGAGAGATAATTTTTAAATATTTATTTTTTAGTTTTCAGTGGACACAACATCTTTATTTTATTTTTATGTGGTGCTGAGTATCGAACCCAGCGCCCCACGCACGCCAGGAGAGTGCATTACCGCTTGAGCCACATCCCCAGCCCTGTGATTAGATCTTGATAAGGTGTGTGGGTCCAGGAATTTGTCCACTTCTTCAGACTATTTGTTGCCATATAGTTCTAGGTAATCATCTCTAATGATTCTTTGCATTTCTTTGGTTTTAGTTTCAATGTCTCACTTTTCATCTTTAATTTATTTGAAACCTTTATTTTGTTCTACTCTAAGGGTTTGTCAATTTTATCTTTCCAAGAACAAACTCTTCATTTCATTGATCTTTTGTTTTTATATTTTTTGTCTCTGTTTCATTTATTTCTACTCTGATCTGTATTATTTCTTCCTGTCTACTACATTTGGTTTTGTTCATTTTCTTAACTCCTTGAGCTAGGGTGCTTATCTGAGATCTTTCTGGTTTTTTGATGTAGCCATGATTGCTGTACATTTCCTTCTTTGTACTGATTTTATCACATCCAATAGTTTTTGGTATGTTGCAGCTCCATTTTCATTTGTTTCAAGAAAATTTTAAAATTCCTTCCTGATTTCTTACTTGATCAATTAGTCATTCAAGAATAACTTGTTTAATTTTCATGTATTTGTATAATACTTTCTAAAGTTTCATTTTTTTTTTTTGTTTTGTTTTTGGTCATTGTTATTGATTTCTACTTTTAGTGCACTATGGTCAGAAAAAATAATCAATATAATTTCAATTTTTTATAACTTTATTAAGACTTGTTTGTGGCTAGCATATTATCTATTCCAGAGAATGTCCCATGTGCTACTGAGACTAACATGCAGGCAACAGTTGTTGAATGGAGTGTTCTGTAGCAATTATGTCTATTGGTCTAGGATTCAGTTTAGCTCCAGTTTCTTTGTTGATTTTCTGTCTGGATGATCTATTCTTAACTGAAAGTGGGATGTTAAAGTCTCCACCTATTATTGGATTGGAGTCTATCTCTTCCTTTTTGTCTATTAATACTTCTGTTACATGTTTAGGTGCTCTGATATTGGGTGAACGTACCTTTAGAATTGATATTTGTTTTTCTAACTGACTGGACTCCTTTATTATTACATCTTCATCTTTCCTGTCTCTCTTGAATTATATTTTATCGGATATAGCTAGACTACTTCCACTTTCATTTGGACTCCATTTGCATGGAATGTTTTATTCCATCCCTTTGTTTTTAGTCTCCCGTTTAAAGATCATGAACTTGTTGAAGTCTATATACACCCTTATGGACACACTTTCCATCCTTAATCACCATTGTCTTGAATACTACTGGGTATGTGGTGAAACTTCATACATGTTTGAATCTCATTAAAGATGCATTACAATGTATTACATGCACATGGTTAGCAAGATAGTTGACCTATAAGTGCTAATGGGTGATACCATAATAGTAATTAGCACTAAATTTGCATCAAACAAGTGAAAATTAGTAATAATAGCATGAATTAAAAAATAGTTTGGTAATTTTTTGTACCCAGTTTTTATGAAATAATTTATTTTCTCTAATTTATTTCTTCAACTCTTTTTATTAATCAACCAATAAGACATATATATGCATTTATATCTTAAGTTCTCAATTTACACAAAATCCATCAATTTAGAAAAATGAGTCTAAGTTTAAATGTTTTAATTGGCATTTTATAAATATTTTTTAAATGAATGACTGGATAAATTATTATTATGAAACTGTTTTGTGACAAATCAGATGGTTAAAAGAGAAAATATTTTTGAAAATTTTAAGCTTTTAAATTTTCTTTCTTTTGTTTTGTCTGTACTGGGAATAAAACCCAGGGCTTCATGTATGCTAGGCAATCACTCTATCACTGAACCTCATCCTCAGCTGTAAAATTTGTTTTGGTTTAAATTTTGCTGGGAATGTTTTGCAAAAATGTGATCTAAGAAGGTTTATGATAGCAATCCAACTTGGTTTGGACATTTCAAAGGGGGAAAATACTTATAGCATAGCTCATTAAAAGTAATGAAATGGATTATGCAGATTACTTTATGGTATTAGAAAATTCTCAAAATAATAAAACTTCAAATATTTTATAGTCAATGACAAGAACTTTGTTTGTATAAAGGTATAATTTACAATGCTAAGCGAAGAAAGAACAAAACTGTAGGCATTGTCCTACCTAATCTCAAAATGCACTACAAATTTATAGTAATCAGAAAATCATGGTACTGGCATAAAACTAGATGGTTTAGACTGCCTAGAAATTAATCCATTTAACATTATTCCCTCAAAACAGGCAACAAAAGCTGAATTAAATAAGTAGGACTCCTTAAAAATAGAAAATTTCTTAATAGGTGTCGTGGCATGCACTTGTAATACCAGATACTTGGCTCTCAAATTTGAGGCCTTCCTGGGTGACTTAGCAAGAAAATTATTGGAGCTAAGGATGTAATTCGGGTAGAATGCTTCTGGGTTCAATTCCTAATTGCAGAAGAACAAAACTAGAAGGCTTCTGCATAGCAAAGTAATCAATCAATGAGGTAGAGTCAAACACAAAATTCTTAAGGATAAATTGAAGTCTTTCACAAATGCTTCTCATAAATTTTTGTGGAACACAATATATCTAAAAATATCAAGCCCTATCATGATATGCAGATATTCAATTTGAGGTATATCAGCTACAATGTAGAAGGCTAAAATTCTGAAAACTCTGGAAGAAATCATGTGATATTTTGGAGAAGGCAAATAGTCTTAAACAGGACAAAAAAAAATCAAAGTATCATAAAATTAGTAAACTAGATGACCCAAATTAAAAATAAGATCATAAAACAAATTTGTTTAAAAATGGATAGGTAAATGACAGATTGAAGGAAAATATTCTCAACATATATAAAAATAGTTCAAAGTTGAAAATTTGCATATAAACCTGTGTATCAACTAAAAACTATACTCGATAAAAAATAATAAATACTTGATCAGATACTTGATAAAGTATTAATAAAAAAGAGTATTTATTAGTAATCATAAGAATGCAAATTAAGATCTGTGTGATATTGTTGAGAGCCACAGCCGAAGGGGCCCCAGCAAACTTCCAGCTGCCAGCAATCCAGCTGCCGGCTGATGATTGGCTCACAGCGGCCCCTGCAACATCTAGCTGATTGGCTCCTCGGCCCCAGCAACATCTAGCTGATTGGCTCCTCTGCGGTGATGCTCATTGGACTGTTTCCCTGCCCTTTCAGACCACGGAGCTGCTCATTGGGGGACTTTTTTGGCTCTGCCCACGTGACCCAGCCAATCGGCCTCAAGAGCAGGAGGATTGTGGGAGGTGGGGAGAAGCTTGTGGGGGGAGAGACAGGCTTGTGGAAAGCCGGTGGTGGCAGTTGAGGCTCTGAGGGGTTTTTCCTGAGAGGCTGTTTGTTTGGCGTGTTTGGTTCTAAAAATAAAGTTAGTTTCTTTTGACAAGTGGCTCCTGATTGTGCCCAGCCAGACTGCGGCATTTGGTGGCTCGCACGGGGAGCGACTGAGGGTAAGTGAAACTGCTCGCCCCTGAGGGCAGGGCGAGAGGATGGGTAGCCATTTTAAGATTCTTCTTTTGTTATTTTGTTTCACTTTTGTTTTAAGTTGCCTGTCCCTGGAGATGAGTGAGACGGAAGAAAAACCGCTCACATCTGAGGAAAAACTATTTACGTCTGAGGAACAGATAGGGAGAAAGGACGGATGCACATGTCAGGAGGATAGAAAGGCTATAATGACTTTTTGTTGTTCCCTTTTTATCTCATTCTGTCTCGGTTTTGTTTGGCGTCATCTTGTTGGGTTGTATTATAGTAGAAATACGGGATCAGAAATTAGTAAAAAACAAACTGAAAGAGTGTTAAGTAAATTGTTAGAAGAAGGAGGCATCTCAGTAAAATCAAGAACAGTCAGGGCATACGTTGATACAATACAAAAATGTAGCCCATGGCTTTTTAAGGAGGAGTTGTTAAATATATCACAATGGAACCATCATGGTGAAGATTTAAAAAGAATAGAAAAGAAAAGCCCAGGGACTCTGCCAGTTGGCACATTGCCATTGTGGACGTTCGTATCTTGTTTGCTTAGTCCAAAGCCTTCAGTTCAGACAATGGTAGAGGAAGGAGAAGACATAATGATTCAAGTAAAAGAGAAGGTCTCTCAAGTTAGTCAGACAGAGGAAAAGATTCAAGTAAAAAAGAAGGTCTCTCAAGTTAGTCAGACAGAGGAAAAGATTCAAGTAAAAGAGAAGGCCTCTCAAGTTAGTCAGACAGAGAAAGAAAGTGTAAAACAGAAAAAGCCATCAGGGGGAAAGTTACAACAGGAGATTGCTACTAACACCTTTCTATCACCAGAGGGTGTAAGTGTCCAACCAACAGCACCACCTCTACAGGAGACTGCTACTAACACCTTTCTATCACCAGAGGACGTAAGTGTCCAACTAACAAGGCCACCTCCATATGCTGGGAGGTCCCCAACCCCCGCAGTTGATAGTTGGGATCCTGAGACAAGATCTCAAATATTAACATGCCCTGTATTTGAGGCAGGAGGGCAGCGATTTTACCAAGTTTTAAATTTCAAAACAGTGAAGCAGCTAAAAGAGGCTGTAACAACATATGGTCCTCAAGCACCCTTCACTGTAAGCTTGGTCGAATCCATTAACAACTTGAACATGACGCCAGCAGATTGGGCTAATATGTGTAAAGCTGTGCTAAATGGAGGACAATACCTGTTATGGAAGGTTGCCAATGAGGAATTTTGCAAGGAGACGGCTAGGCGAAATGCAGCAGCTGGTTATCCTCAGAGAAATCTAGATATGTTGTTAGGAAAGGGACCTTATGAGGATCAGCAGCAACAAATTGCATATGATCCTGGCGTATACGCACAAATTGCTGCAGATGCAATTAAGGCATGGAAGACTTTACAAGGACATGGAGGTTTACAAGGTCAATTATCTAAGGTAATACAAGGAGCTAATGAACCTTATGCTGAATTTGTAGATAGGCTTATTCAAACAGCTACCAGAGTTTTTGGGAATACAGAACAAGCAATGCCATTACTAAAACACCTGGCTTATGAGCAAGCGAATCGTTGGTGCAGAGATATCATTAGACCATGGAAACATGAAGATTTAAACACATATATTAAATTATGTAGAGACATTAATGAACAAGAGCAAGTCGTGGCAGCTGCAGTAAAACAGGCTTTAGATGCCAGAGACATTAATGAACAAGGGCAAATTGTGGCAGCTGCAGTAAAACAGGCTTTAGATGCCAGGCCAAGAACATGCTACAATTGTGAACAAACAGGACATTTTAAAAGGAATTGCCCCATTGGAGGAGGGTTTAACAAAACTAGGTATCAAAGGAGTAGAATACCAGGTATTTGCCCACGATGCCGTAGAGGGAGACATTGGGCTAATGAATGCCGCAGTCTGGCTGGGCACAATCAGGAGCCACTTGTCAAAAGAAACTAACTTTATTTTTAGAACCAAACACGCCAAACAAACAGCCTCTCAGGAAAAACCCCTCAGAGCCTCAACTGCCACCACCGGCTTTCCACAAGCCTGTCTCTCCCCCCACAAGCTTCTCCCCACCTCCCACAATCCTCCTGCTCTTGAGGCCGATTGGCTGGGTCACGTGGGCAGAGCCAAAAAAGTCCCCCAATGAGCAGCTCCGTGGTCTGAAAGGGCAGGGAAACAGTCCAATGAGCATCACCGCAGAGGAGCCAATCAGCTAGATGTTGCTGGGGCCGAGGAGCCAATCAGCTAGATGTTGCTGGGGCCGCTGTGAGCCAATCATCAGCCAGCAGCTGGATTGCTGGCAGCTGGAAGTTTGCTGGGGCCCCTTCGGCTGTGGCTCTCAACATCTCAGTTGGTTAGAGCTTGGTGCTGATAACGCCAAGGTCGCGGGTTCATTCCCCGTACGGGCCACCAAATGCCGCAGTCTGGCTGGGCACAATCAGGAGCCACTTGTCAAAAGAAACTAACTTTATTTTTAGAACCAAACACGCCAAACAAACAGCCTCTCAGGAAAAACCCCTCAGAGCCTCAACTGCCACCACCGGCTTTCCACAAGCCTGTCTCTCCCCCCACAAGCTTCTCCCCACCTCCCACAATCCTCCTGCTCTTGAGGCCAATTGGCTGGGTCACGTGGGCAGGTTTATATATTTGCATATAAACCTGTGTATCAACTAAAAACTATACTCGATAAAAAATAATAAATACTTGATCAGATACTTGATAAAGTATTAATAAAAAAGAGTATTTATTAGTAATCATAAGAATGCAAATTAAGATCTGTGTGATATCATACAATATCTGAGCGATATATCTTCCAGGAAGGCACACTTTAAAGAAATGAAGATACAACACAAAATAAAATTAAACCCTGATGTCACCAAATGTTGGTTCATTATTTTGTGATATGAATACATGTGATAAAACTGGGATCATTATATATTGGTGGGTGAGAGTGGAGGCTAAATGGTATATCGATTTGGAAAAGTATTGATTGTTTCTTATAAAGTTGCACATACCTAACAATCCAACAATTCCTATTGTGTGAATTTTCTCTTGATAAGTGAAAATATATGTCACAAAAAAACACATAGCCACAAATTTTCATAGCAACTTTATTCAAATTAGCAAGAAAGAAGAAAATACACCAAATGCCAATCGATAAGGTAATAAAACAATATCAAGATGCATATGCATAAGAGAATAGTATCAGCAAAGAAAAGGGATGGACCACTAATACACACGGCAACATGGATGTATTCATGTCTCAAACAATGATGAGCAAGGTAACTCATATACAAAAGAATACATAAGTGGTGAATTTAGCCTTTTTAAATTCTAGAATAAGTAACACTAATCTATGGTAATAAGTATCCAATGATGTCTGTTTCTGGAGGGGACAGTAATTGGGCAGAGGAGTGAGGGAACTCCCTTCTGATATAAATGCTCTGTATCTTGAATAGTTGTGTGCATTTTCTAACTTACCAAGCTTTCTTTATAATCTATTCATTTTGATGCATACAGATTATACTTAAGGAAAACATGAAATTCTACAGATATTACATATTTTTCTTATGTTTAAAAACACTTGGATTTAAAAATCTTTATTATGAACAGAAGCCTACTTATCATACATATGGATCTCTTCATCTACATTAATTTAGCTACATCAGTAAGTCTGATTTTTCACGTAATTTTGTGCTTCTTAATTAGAGACCAAAAGTTATTGAAAGTGTAAAAAAAATCATTAGAAGATTGATTAGAAAGTCTGTAATTCTGGCATGTGTCACCTCAAGAAGAATCTTTTCTTTCAAATTAACTTGAAATGTAATGCCTAAAGTTCTTGAATATCTGTTTTGCTGCTGTTGCTTTTCAACTTATTTTTTAATCAAAATAATATGTACATATTTTTAAAGAAATTACTTAATTCTAAAGAATTCTATGAAAAGTATCAATCTCTTGGCCATGGCTTCTGTCCTCCAAAATATATGTGCATTGCTACTTGAACTCTCTACTCCCGATATTATTGTCTAGCATCTTCTTCCTATGGAAGTTGAGTGACTCCTTCATGAATACATACTGTCCTAACTTCTGCTTTTCCCCTCCTATCAGTATTTTTCTCATAACTTTTTATTTAATGAAGCAATTGCCAGAACTTAGGATGTTATAAATATCCAAATATTTTTCACCAATGAATAATTTCATTATCTAATTATTTTGGCTTATTCTTCAGTGTATTTTATTTTTATTGGCTTAGTTTTTTGCACTGTGGCTTGAATTCCACACAGTACACTTCAAAATGTATTTGAATAACTGGGAATATGTTCTTTATAATGTCTGAAAATATGTGTTAATATTTTAATATTATATGTAAATGTTTTAACTTCCATTCTCTCACCCTTTTCACCCTTCCCCTTTTTCTCATAGCTCCCTGTCTTGCAGCAGAAAATCAGGGAAGATTGCTCTTGATGTGTGGAGCACCACTTTTGTCCTGGGAGATCCTTTCCATTCTCCTTTGTTGGCTTCTATGTCATGACCTCATATTTTTTTTCTCATCCTCTTTCACCATTCTTCTATTCTCTTTGTCCTTAAATTAAACTATTTCTTTCCTTTGATTTCACTTAGATCTGAGAGATGGCAGAATAATAAGCACTTGTGTTCATTATGCCATGTTTAAACAAACTTTCTGAGCATATACTTTTTATTGTTTTCTTTCATTGTTCTTTTGATAAGACACCATTTCTATGAAGAAATGGACAAATAACTTTGTTTTAGGGACACATAACCCCACATTCACATGTGAAAAATGCCAATCAATTAAATTATTGAGTCAAAGGAAACAGAAATTCCCTTCATCTCCAATAAGCCGTATGCTGTACTGAATTCACTTTACTTGTGCTCAATATCACACTGTTAGTACTTATCTTAAAGGCAATTACTGTTAACTAAAGTTTCCAAAAAAGATGACCTATCTGGATTACAAAGAAATACCTATGATTAAAAGTATTTAGACATTTGCCAGCTACATAAACATGAGCATATTCTCAACTTATGATATTTAAAATGGGACTAAAAATGACTATTATATTATTTTGAAGAGATGAAATTTTGCATTAAAATGATTTTGAATTATGAAGTGTTACTCTAAGATGGAGGTTTTTGATGTATAACATCTGAACAAAAGGAATTAATCATGAGATGGAATGATATGCAGCAAATGCAATGGAAAAACTAGTTTTTTCCTTTTTTTTTTCTTTTTTGGCAAAAAGAGATGTGTAAGGACCCAAAGCTTGGACAGTAGATAGGGTTCATTTGCTGTATGCATAGGGTACAAGTAATGATTTTGGTAGTTTGATAATCAAAAAGGAAATAAGTAGGCATCAGTTCCAGGACTTAAGGGAAGTTTTAAGGGTACTGGTATCAACTTCTTGGCTGTGTGTCATGACTGACAACTAATATAACTGCAGTGAGAAAAGTGAAATGTATTTTATTTATTTGCATTACATTAAATGATGGTAACCAACAGTAATTTTGAAATATGTGATGTTTCAATATGGATATATTATCATCAATCTCTTTTTTATAAATGAATATAGAGTCTTGTGGTACTTAGCAATTAAATAGTTAAATAATAAAATCTACAAATGAAATTGAATCATAGAATACTCAATGATAGTACAAAGGAAGGGTTGTAACATCCATATATTTTTATATTGTAGGAAAAATATTTTTGAGCTTAGATCATTGTAAAGAAGCAGTAGATATAACATCATTCCCCATTCTCAAAATTAAAGCAGAGATGCAGAAGGGGAAGCAGTTGCTCAGAGCATAAATAGTGGTTTAATGCTCAATGACAGGAAGGCCACTTGGAGGGACATAGAATGAGTAGTATCAAAACTTTGCAAAGTTCAAATATATCTGATAAAGGCTCTAAATTAAAAGTAAAAGTACAAGCAATTGCAAATGTTTCAGGCATTATACACAAATAATGGTAAGCACCATGATGCATGGAGACATGCATATCAGAGATTTTTAAAGCCATCATTGCAAGAAAAAATACATAAAACAAGGCCAACAAAATGTGGGCAGTATAAAGAGGAGGTAAAGTGGAACCAAATAAATATTGACATATTCTCTTATTCTAAGTCTCATGAATTCCTTGGAGGAAGAAAAGTATAGGTATTTAAAAATTCCCTCATACCCTATTTTTAATTATTCTATATAATTTTATATAATTCAGTTGTATGAAATATGGTACAATTATCTCTTCTTGGAGGTTAAATATTCTTAACTCATTCTCATGTCTTTTTTCATATATTTCTGAGATAGTGTTCAATTGAGATGTCTGTACTATATTGGTAATATGTCTACTTGCCTACATAGACTCTGATACCCAAGTGGGAAAAATAGGTGAGTCTCCTCTATAACAAAATCCTACTGTGATGATTTACTTCTAACTGGATGTGCTTGAGCTTGCACATACATAATTTATGTTTGATTTTTAGAGCTAGAGTTAACCTCAAATTTAGAGATCTATCTAACATGATGGTCAGAAATCTCAGATTGGAGAATCTCACACAGGTGATGCTTATTTGCTACTTATTGATAGAAATGTTAGTGATTATAAGATTAGTCTGAATTTCTGTGCTAAAAATCTGCAATGAATTCACAGCTGAAACAGAATTGTTGTTAAGAGTCAGAGGTATGGACAGAACCAGAATATAGTGACAGAAGTATTGCAAGGTCCGAAGAAAGTTAAGTAAAATTTGTATCTGGAATAGCTAGAAATGATTTCTGAAATGATTTCATAGAATCAAAAGGCTGGAGATAGACCTATGTAAAATTAGGGCAGGAAAAAATGACACAGTGAACCTGTCCCAAGTGTTGGCTGGCATCCACATTTTTCTTAAGTCAGATAGCAAATATGTGTTATAAGGTATTTCAGACTCATTGTAAGATACATCACTTACCACCCAGAAAGTTGTCTATTTAAAAATAAATAAATAAATAAATGTTGACCAGGATGTGGAGAAATCTGTGCTCATGTGGATGCTGATGGAAATGTAAAATGGAATCATTGTTGTGGTAAATGTTACAATGATTCCTCAGAAAATTAAATATAAAATTATCATATGAACCAGGAGCTACACTTCTGGGAATATATCAAACAGAAAGAAAGCAGAGGCTCAGAGATATTTGTATAATCATGTTCATAGCAGCATTATTTATAATAGTCAAAAGGTGTAAGCAACCCAAACGTTCATCATTGGATAAATAGATTAACAAAATGTATTATATAGATAAAATACAATGTAATTTATCTCCAAAAGGAAGGAAAATTCAGACATATGCTACAATATGTGAATGAACCTCAACGACATCATGCTAAATGAAATAAGCTGGTAACAATAAGTTATAAAATTATACTATCAAGATAAACATTTTTATGAGTCCATCTATATGAAATAACTAGATAGCTCAAATTCATAGAGACATAAAGTAAAGTGATGGCTTTCAGGAACTAGGGGCAGGAAAGCACTGGGATTTCATGTTTAATGGATATATAGCTTCAGTTTGGGAAGATGAAAAAGTTCTGGAGATGAAGAGTAAGTATGGTTGCACAGCTCATAAATAACTTTAATGCAAGAGAACTGTACACAAAAATGATTAAACTAGTAAATTTTATGTTCTGTATATTTTACCATAAGAAAAAAAGAAGTAAAACATTATCAACATTCTCTCCAAAACAAAGAAACAAACAAACAAAAAGTTGATGTAAGTGTGTAAACATGATTTACAATACATATTTTTATATTTTAAATCATGGAACAGCATTATGATTTTATGTACTGAAGAATATATCTATGCTATAATGAGTGTATACTTATAAGTAGAAGAAACTATAGGGGTGCATATATAAAAGTAAATAAATTTTATTAATCTTACTATAAATATCCAAAAAATAGACAATAATGATTTAAAAATGAGAATTAAAATAATATTAATGGCAGAGAGTATGGAAAATTCGTTTTTACATGGAAGTCCTTTCCCTCACATATGCTTGTGCTGCAATTACTTAGTACCAGGCACTGTCCAGTTTCAGCAGGAAGCAAACCTCCATGTTTGGGGCAACTCCACCAGCCAATTTATATAATTATGGAGAAATGTCTGGTTATAATAAAAGTATGAAGGGAAGCCTTATTCATAGTATACACTTGATGGGAAGTGTTGGTAAGTATAAGAACCCAAGGGAAGATAGTAAGGAACAAGCAATGGCAATACCAACACTGCTGATCTACGGCATCTCTGATGTGTTAATGTCTTAGCTTACAAGGAGCTACTTTACTTTGCTTTTTTTTTTAAAAAATATTTATTTATTTATTTATTTTAGTTTTCGGCGGACACAATATCTTTGTTTGTATGTGGTGCTGAGGATCGAACCCGGGCCGCACGCATGCCAGGCAAGCGCGCCACCGCTCGAGCCACATCCCCAGCCCTTACTTTGCTTTTAAGAAGCCAGTATTGGTCATTGCCTGACCATTTAAGTGGCCCTGAGAAAAATACAAAATGTCTCTAGTTCAACATTCTCACCTGCCTGGTAATCTAACCTCTCCCAAATCACCATATACATGCTTTCCGTTTAAAAACAACTTTGTTCTTAGTAGTAATAAGCTATTATGCTAAGTGTGTACAGTGGGAGGAATATCCTAAAGAAGTTTGAAAACACACACACATACACACACACACAAAATCTGGTCTACAGTAAGCATTCTGGTAACACTACAGTAAGATGTGCCTAACTCTGCGTTCTGGAGTTTGTGCTCCTGCGATTGGCAATCTCATCAGTACCCAGAGGAAAAACATTTACAGAAGTAATTTCATTAGTACCCAGAGGAAAAACATTTGCAGGACTGATATTCATTACAGAATAGCTTAACCTAGATGCCGACAGAGTGCAGTTCTCATGCCTAAGATTGTGAACAAATATAAAGCAGATACCAAGATGAATGCACTGGTCAGAGAAAAGACCCAGGACTGGGGTCAGTATAGCTGCATGGAGAAATTAAGGTAAAGTTATAAGCATTATTTAATATATTCATTTATTCTTTACATTCATTTATTAAGTGGTTTATCTTTGGCAACAAAGATGTGAATAGGATGAACAAGTTCCCTGTAGTCAAGGAGCTCACTGTACCGTGTCTTGGATCATCTCCAGTGGATATAACCAGGCATTTTGGTCTTATCCCTTTTTTATAGATAAAGGGTTGAGGTAGCAAAAGAGATCTGTAGATTGTCAAACTATGTGTTTTGTCCCTTCTTCTTGGCATTAAAGTGATATGGAAGAAGAGAGTAAGGAAGAGAGGACATTTTTGTAAGTCCTCTTTTTTTTTTAAGTTTGATGTAGAGCTTTGATTTTTTTATTTATATATGACAGCAGAAAGCATTATAATTCTTACTACATATATATACCACGATTTTTCATATCTCTGGTTGTACACAAAGTATATTCACACCAATTTTTGTCTTCATACATGTGCTTTGGATATTAATGATCATCACATTCCACCATCATTTATAGTCCCATGTAAGTCCTCTTATCCTTATTGTGTAGGATCTTTCCTTGGTACCTCCCTTGCTAGTTAGTATAGTCAGTATGACCACATCAACAAATGGGGCAGAGTCAGAAGCACAGTCCCCACTTACATCCATCCTGAATACTGAGAAATCTGCTTAAACAGATCCTTCTCAGGCATAGGGGTGAAGTCATGAAGGCAAAGAACAAAACATACAAAAATGGCCCATAAACTCATACAGCTTTTATCCTAAAATTAAATTCATTTTCTTTTTCTAAGAGTTGAATGTCTTCAAAAAATTGAATCTTGTGACTATAAATCTCTAAAATATTTTAGAAAGCTATTTAATTTATTTCCTTCACATGATAAAACAAATATTACCAACTTCTCCATTCTATCTTCTGTCAAAAGTCTCTCGATTTCTGAGTTTCTCAGTACTAACTAAAATTGTAGTGGTCCCCTTAGCCACAGGACATAGTTCTAATACCCTCAGTGGAAGCTTGAAATCACAAAAAGTATCAAATCATATACACATTTTTTTATGCACGTACATATATATAACAAAGTATAATTCATTATTAATATTGCTGTACCTAATTTATAACCAATAATACAATGAAACAATTTTTATATACTTAATAAAAATAGATGAATGTGGTCTTTCTCCATTTTTCAAAATATCCTACTGTATTTTATTCACCCTTCTTGTTGGTCAAAGAAAGTAAAACTGTGGGCAAGGAGGTGAGTACCAAAATCCTAATGGAATCCAGTCTTCTCTGCCTAGAAGCCCTTCTTGTCCCTCTATAGCTGCCTCCCCCATGACCACCAGTGACCTTCCTTCATTGTACAATGCCTCCCTCTACTGATTGCCTCTGTTCCTACTTCACCATGACATCAGGTACACTGATCCTTTTGTTTTCCCACAGAAGGCATGAAAACATATTTTGCTTTGTGAAAAGATTTACTCATGGCTTAGAAATAATAGGAATATAACTAAAAAAAACTCACATACAACTGCTATTCAAAAGCCCATGAGCTTAAGCCTGAGCTCAGAGTCCTGCATGAGGCTGGCTTCTTCTCCAGCCTCTGGAAAATCTTTCATTGAAGGGATCAAGTCATTTTCACGAATGCTCTTGCACCTCCACCAATTAACTTTAGGCCCATCTATTTTATTTTAATTAACTGATGAATTATTTTTGTGGTGCTAGAAACCAAACCCAGGGCTTTGTGCATGCTAGGCAAGTGTTTTACCACTGAGCTACATCCTTAGCCCTCAGCCCCCAGGACCACAGAGACCTAAAGGAGAGGGCATACCTTTCTTCCCCTCAGTTTAAGAGCCAGCTCTCTTATGATGTAGAATTCACAACTTTCTGGAAAGAAAATGGTGAAGTCTTAAAAGAAGGATACAACACTCTTCCTGGCAAGTGTGGCTTCACAAGCTCCAGAGGAAAGAGATGAGAGTGTAATAGTGTATTTATCACTCTAAAACTTCAATCACAAAGCACCAAGATTTTGACCTTACAGTATATATTTCATAATGCCAAGACCCATCTTGAGGGGTAACATTGAGTAAGGCTAAAGGAATTGGTAGTTAAAATGCTCATTTGAATCCTTGTTTTAAGCTAACTAGTTCACATATATGATCCTAGAAACAAATAATTTTCAGTTATAAGAAAATTTAAATCCATAGTTTTGAAAATAAAAAAAATTAAATGTGTAGACATATAATACACCTAATATACTCAAATTACCTTTTAAAATTGCACATTTGTAACTGGTGGCAGTGGGTGATTACACAGGTTTACATATTTTCTTTGCCAACAATAAGAAAATATGTGTCTTATATCTTAAGAATTAGGAGGCTGAGAATTCAATACCTTTTAGTATCAAGAAAGTCACTGTCTCAGAATAAATTTCATTCTTCCATCTAAAAACTTTTTTGCAACCACTTCAACAGGAACATCCTCATCCCCAAGCATTAGCACTCTCTCTAGCCTGCTTTGAATGACTTGATCATATAGTATTCCCACACACCCACAACAATTACACAGTTTTCCTACCCCACTACCATCTCTGTTATGCTCCTTCCTGGAAACAGAAAGCTTCTGAACTTATATTTACTCATAGGAAATTAAAGCAAGTGATGGTTGAAATAAATGGTTCAAGGTTTCACAACCAGAAAGTAATAGCATCATTATCTGATGTCTGCTGATTTCAAATTTAGTGATTTTTATCCACTTGAATTTCCTTTTAAAGGCTTGGATTCATATCTCAATTATAACTCAAATTTTCATTATCTCAGTTCCATACATGTAAATACAGACACTATTAAAGGTTAAATGACTTGCCAAAATTCATATGGATGGCAATAATTCAAATGAAGTGCATGTACTTGCAAACATATTCTCTTAAAAAACCATGAATATTTTTGAAAGTTAGCCTGATTAGGAGAAAATCATTGGATCTTAGGATAGATTTACTCCTCCCAGCCAGTACTTGGGTAAGACCCATGGTTTTGACCGCATGAGTGCAGCACTCAAAGCAAATGACATGATCAATTCAGTTTTGCATTGATCGTGACTGGTGTGAAGCTGATATCAATTTATATTGAGCCAAAATCAGTCACAGAGATTGCTTATTAGTAGGGTGACCTTATGATATATCATCCAAATTGGGACGATTTTGAAAGTGAAGTGTTGCTATTAATAACAATGCTGGAACGACAGAATTAACTGGAACTGTCCTGAGCAAACATGAATGCATGGTTAACCCTCAAGTAGCCTATGAATAATGGCTATTGGCTTATGCTTAATGACACTGCTTTCTGTAAGGAAAATATATGGTCCTGCAGGGTCCAAAAAATGAAACAGCACTCACATTATGGAAGCAGACATTCCCTAGAATGTTTCATCAAATAAACTTTGTTTACAGAAAGGGCAGGATTCATATTTTAATCATAAATACCTTTATTCATTCTTAATCCCTTGAAGAACAGAAAGCTCCTGAAATGTGTTTTAATAATACATATTTTCATGTAACTTCAGTCTCCTTACTGCCCCATTTATCTGGTCAATGAAATCATAATGCTTGCCTTGTTGAACTGTGAATAGATTCTTCTAGCCTGTCTACAGTTCTTTGCTTACTAATTTCTCTTTGCCAGTGGCCTGCAGAGCACAGCCCTGATTTCAAATGCTATCTCCAAACAGAATGGCAGTGGGAGGCCAATGGAATCTACCAAGGAAAGCATATTGGAAGGATGTTTAAAAAAATTATAATGGCCTGTCTTGATTTTGATGCTAATCTCATATTAAGTCCTACAGCGTTTCTTGAAAATAATGGCATGGAAATGACTTAAAGGAATTTTGCTCTCCCTAGGACTGCCTCTTCTTTGTTAATATATTTATTAATACTGTGCATTTAAGATTTATTAAACTGTTTTAAAATATTAAGCTGAAAATATTGGTCTGTCAATTAATGGAAAACTTGAACAGCAGGCAACTTTTATTCCAATGTTTATATCACTGTTTCTTTTATTCAAGTTAGCCTCAGGCAAAATAGTGGAGTCAGCAAGACTTCTCTTTTACACACAGCTTACATCTTTCAGTGCCTGTCTCTACCATTTTGTATCTTCCAGGGCTCATTACTATTACCTATTACTCCAAGGTCTTGGTCTCTCTGCACCATCTAGTGATAATTTTATTAGTTGTAGCTGAGAGAAGCCTAATACACTCCTCTTTCTAAGGTCTTCACATTTTTATTGCAGATGTAAAGTTACCCCTCTAATACACAATGTTTAAGCAGAGTGAAATGAATCTGAATAGTGAAATTTTAGAAACTATAATATATAATCCCAACACACAGTATAAAACCCTTTTAGAAGCTGTTATACAATGGAAACAATCTTTTCCCATTAGAAAGAAATGTGTTAACTTGTGAGTATTGATGATGTTGATGTCAGAGGGAAATCACAGGGGGAACTGAGATGGCTTTGCACTGAGGGATGAATACACACATATACATACCCCGTATTCATCAAAAGCAAATTTAAGAAACACAACCTATAGATTAGCCATTTTTATTGTGAGTCCCTAAAGGGCAGAGGGTATGTTTTCTGTTTTCTTTCTAGCTTTGCCTCTGGTCCAACTGGTAAATATAATTGACTCAGATATTTTTTTTTTCTTTGCTTGCTTTTTGTTTGTTATTTTGGTAGAATCTGTATTTGGGGTAAAATTGGGAGGTCATAACCAACTTGAATCTAATGTATGAAATATGATATGTCAAGAGCTTTGTAATGTTTTGAACAACCAATAAAAAAAATTAAAAATTAAAAATTAAAAAAAAGAATAAGAGAAGGAATGAAGCAAGGAGAAACCAGAGGAAGTTACGGAAATGAAGAACCATCTGGTATTTAAACACAAACCTGTGCTTTCATGACAAGATCTTCCTGTATGTTGAACATAGTGAATTTTTTCCCTTCTACTGTGTACCCCTTTTTTAATATGTCATCATATACTTATGGAAGAAGTCAGGATTGCACCTGACCACAGAAAGGAGGCTATCTACTAAAAATTAATGTGTTCTTCTCATCCTGAGCTTTCCAGGTAAATAACATAAGTAGCTTTTATTTTGCTTATCTGCTTCAATCTTGAGATTTTGAACTTTTGATCATAATTTTCCCAATGAAAGAAGTCCAAAACTTACAAAGAAATATGCTAAACAAGTTTTTGATATGCCAATGTTCCAATGTCATTCAGACAGTAGTTGGTTCCTAAATATTGGTTGAATGAATAAATACCTAAAAGAGGGTTGTCAAAAGTGTGCTAACCATTCATTCTTTTCACTCCTACTTCAAGATATTTGCTAGGATCCTTATTTTCTACCTTCTTGAAGTAAATGTGCTCACATGATTTACTTTGGTCAATCAAATGTGAACTGAAGTAACATGTATCACTGTATGAAAGCCATCTTTAAGATTCACCATGTGTTCTCTGTTTACCACAATACAACAGAAAATGGTGAGATATTCTTTGGTGGAAAACGTATCCATATGTGTTCCTGAATCTGTATTATGCATAACAGTCAAATTGCAATGAAGATGTATTGTAAAACATTCATCAGATTAAGCTGCTGAATATATTTATTAGTGGAGTATAATCTAGTCTGTTACAACAGTCCCATATATATTCAAAAGATGCCAAAGTTGACCCTTCCTCCAGTGGGACCATCAACTCACCTCTAGCTGGGCCTGAGAGGAAATGACATTCCTGCTATGATGAAATACTCCAGTAATTCAATTCTAATTTTCCTCAGATTTCACCTGTGATATCTTCCTTTATGTCATTTGTAAGAAAAGAAGGAAGGAAGGACAGAGAGTGAGAGAGAAGGAGAGGGGCAGGAGAGAGAAACTTTATTGTGCATTGTATCTTACATGTTTACCATATTCACATTATTTGATTTTTTACAGCAACCCTGTACATAATAATGTGGTGCATATTTTTTAAATAATTATTTTAGAACAGTTTTAGCATTACAGAAAACTTACAAAGATAATAGAGTTCCTATATATCATGCAGTTCCTCCTGTTATTATCAGCTTATATTTGTATAATATACTTGTTATAATTAAAGAACTATTACTGATGTATGATTAATGAAAATCCATAGTTTTTCATGATTTTCTTAGTTTTTTTGGGGGGATGGGTACTGGGATTGAACTCAGGCGTACTCCACCACTAAGCCATATCCCTAGCCCTATTTTGTATTTTATTTAGAGACAAAGTCTCACTGAGTTGCTTAGCACCTTGCTTTTGCTAAAGCTGGCTTTGAACTTACATCCTTCAACCTCAGCATCCTGAGGTACTGGGATTACAGGTGTGCTTTCTTTCTGTTTTTCTGCTGTGGTGCAAGGCTTCCTGCATGCTAGGCACTGAGTTACATCCCCAGTCCTCATCATGTTATTTTAAGGGTGTTTGCTACAACATGATTTATCTCTATTAATGATAACCTTAATTACCCAATTGAGATGATTTTTGTTAGGTTTCTCCATTATGAAGTTACTTTTTCTTCCCTTTACATTCTGTTCTCTTGTGAAATGTATTACTATTTATAGTTAAAAGGTTATATTCTACCCTCTTCAAGTCACAGCCTATATATACAATTTTTGGAATTTTTCTGCATAGCAGATTTGTCTGTTTTCTCTCATTCCGTTTTTTATACAATCACTTAATTTACACCAGCATAAAAGTTGACAAAGTAGTACATACCTGTAATCCCAGCAACTCCAGAGGCCAAGGCAGGAAGATCACAATTTGAAGTCATGCCTTGGCAACTTAGCAAGGCTGTGTCTCAAAATAAAAATTAAAAGGGCTAGGGACATAGCTCAGGGATAAACTGACCCTGGTTTTATTCCCAGTGCCAAAAAAATATTATCTCAGTATAATAACATAACAGGTAGTTCCAGAGTAGCAATCCATTACTGTTCTATTTGTGAGTGTGCGTGTGTATGTTGAGCATTTTCTGGCAATTGCAAGATGATCTAGTGTAATCTTGTGCATTTCTTTCCCCATTTCTAGAATCAATTATTTCTCCAAGGATCTTTGATTTCTTTCATTGAATAATGGTTCTACAAATAAGATCTGAGTGGTAGATGTGTTTATAGCTACTGGAAAGTCACTAATGCTAGGTCATCTCAGTGAGTACAGCAAGGAAATACAGTAGTTTTGTCTTATCTTTGGAAAGTACAGAAAGTACATTCCAATCCTCTCCAGTGTGTATCTGAAACTGGATACTACTGAACTATATAAATATACTATTTTTTTTCCTGTACATGCATGCCTATGATAAAGTTTAATTTATAAATTAGGTAAAGTAAGATATTAACATCAAATAATAATAATTACAACAATATATAAATGCAATAAATTTATAAGAATGTGATCTCTCCCTTTTGCTTTTTTCTCTCAAAATGTTTTACTGTAGTGTACTCCTTATGATGATATAAGATGGTACCATGACTTTGGGGAGAGACACAGTGTGGTGAATGACACAGGCACGTGATGAGGTGTTTGACTACTATGTGAGGGTTACCTGAACACCAACCCTGTGATTTCAGGTCAGTCAACTAAATAACTCAAGCAGCTGCTATGTGACAAGCAGGCAAGTGGGCTCATATCTCTTTGTCCTGGATATGCAGGACGAAGGGATGATTCACATCTTGGGTGGGACGCAGAAGAATAGCATGAGATTTCATCTTGTTACTTACCAGCATGCAATTCAAAACTTAGGAATTGTCCACATCTGAAATCTTCCATGTAATATTCATAGACTGCAGTTGATGGCCGGTAACTGAAACTCTGGAAAGCAAAACCATGAATAAGAAAGTGAAACTGCATGTGTCTGTAATGAATTCATTTATATATTCATACCTATGAATAGTTTTATAACCATCTACAAAATCTACATTAAGTTCAACACGTGCCTATAGTAATGTCTCCAACTCTAATTAATTATCACAGGAATCATTTTAGATCTTTTCACTTGCTTGTCCGTAATCTCTCCATCCAACCATGAGAAATCTGGTTCTCAACATGATACTTGTTTTTAATCTTGTTTTATAGACATGGGCAGTCACATTTACAGAAATATTATGACTTGCCTAAGGTCTGTAAGTGGTGCACTTCAGCTTTCAACCCAAAGCACAGTCAGGTTTTAAATCCAAATCCAATGCTCTGGAGGTCTTTATTCTACAACCATGTACTTCAGGATTTGTCAGTATTACATGTAGTTTGAGAGAGTGCCTCTGCTATTATCTCTAACTACTGAAGTAAAAATAAAAATACAATCTTATAATAGATATATAGAAGACTGTGTATGTTTACACACACACACACACACGCACACACACACACACATACATGGTACTTGGTCATAACAAAAGAATATTGTAGAGCTGGTACATTCAGCCACTCTTCTAGAAACTAGGGAAGCATTTGAACAAAGCAAAACAAAACAAAACAAAATTCTGCCATCATTCTTAGTTATACAGCATGTTCCGAGTTAACATGTGCTAAAGAGAAAACAGAAGAGAATGGATTTAGTTTTAATTTTATTATGGTGATTCCTGTTCAGCATTGTTGAACTAACTGATAAAGAATACTGCCTCATTAGCATCATTTTTTCTCTTTAGCTGCCATTTAGTAATAATATTCATGAGATCAGACTCTTGCTTAATTTTCTATGCATTGAGAAATTTTGATACTGTGTTTCTTTTTAAAGCTAACCTATGTTATTTACACTTTCTGTCTGTATGATAAACAGATATTTTAGTTTTACTTTTCTGGAAGGTTGTCAAAGCTCTTTTGTCTTGGTCTGTACAAGAAGAGATCAGTTTTATTGTGATTGTGATCTCTTTCTCATTCTAGTGGAATTTTTGTATAAATTTCCTGAGCATCTTTAAATTGTTATATACACAGCTGTCAGTCTGGCATGACTTAAAGCAATTTTAGCTGGAGGCAAAAAGTATAACCTTTGGAGATCTCTTTAAGCTCTGGGTTAATATTTTTTTTAAAAAAAATTGATGTTGTGGTGGAATATTTTTAGGTGGAAGCAAATTCCCTTCCTTAGAGTTTATCAAGTTCAGTTTAGGGATTTAGGCATCAGCCCTGGTTGAATAGAACCTGAAGAAGAAAGGATATTCTATTAATCTGTAATTATTCTATTTTTTGTTAGAGGATGAGCATGCCTAGAGCAAACAATATTTCCTTTCTGGCTTGTTTCCACATTTCCATAGCCAGGATTTTGCAGCAATATCTTTGCTCCATTCTTGACTTCAAATTAGTCTTCTTAAACATAACTACCCTCATGGCATATACTCCCTTGTTGAAAAGTCATATAGCTCTTCATTTCCAAGATTTTGACCTCACTTGAATTCAGAGTAGGAATTTTTCTTTTGCCCTATAATCGCCATATTATTCATATGAGTTTTAAGAGTTGTTTAAATTGTCATTTCACTGTATCCAAACTTTCCAACTTCAAATTTTCCTATGCTTTAAATAATGCTGTTACCTTCACCTAAAATTGTTTTCTCCTTCTGTTGCTTAGATATGTCTTACCTCTCTCAGAATAGCCAAAGTTTCACTTCCTCCTTGAAGAGCTCCTTACTGCTATGAGCTCATTGGTTTCTTTAAAATAGTCATAGAATGTAAAGCCCGTTATGTCACATATATATATATATACCTAGTGAAACTATCTATGTCTATAGTTGGCATGTGTTACATAACTGATGCTTATATTCTGCTATCTAGTGTTTTATCTTATTCTACATATAGCAGTATTCTCTTCCCAACTGTATCGTAAACTTGTTCCAAGTTCTATGCCTTCTAATTCTTAATCTTTACATTGCCTTATGAACAGCTAAGAGTATCACACTCAATACAGATGATCCCTAAATAGAAAGCATCTGACTTGCAAATGATCTTCACATATTAGCCAAAGCCATTCCTTTGGCTTTCACTTACCAGGTCCTGTTCATTTAATTCAGTGGACGAAAAAGCTAGTATGAAAAAGAATGCTAGAGTTTTAGAGAATATCTGGGACAGATTTAAGAAACAAGTAAATTATCCCAAGTTATTATATAATAAAGACTCTTGGACTAGAGTGCATATGTGGTAGTTTCACACTCTTTTTTTCTTGTTATTAGTGGAAGAACTATAAATTTTAGAGTTTAAAAGACTGGCAAATAAATCCCAGACTGAGCCTTTAGCAGTGCATGGTTTTTATCCAATTGCTCTTGCAAGGCATGGCATCATGAACACTGAAATCAGAAGATAGTAATGCCTACATATTGTTTCTAATTATTATATAAATTCTAATTATTATATAATAGTCTTCCTAGTTTTAGTCTGTATAACATTTCACTGTAGATACTGAAAAATAATAAAAGGTACTGAAATTAATACAGTATATTTATTTTATCCTTCATACTTTATAAGTGAGCATCTGAAGCAGAGAGAGCTGAAATGACTTGGTCAAGCACATGAAACTAGGTAGCAGTACCATTCATAAAGTAAACCAGGTGTCCTGCCTCCAGGATCATGTTTTTACTGCAGGCTATGTTCTTTCCACCACATTTCTCAAGATTATTCTTCATTATTGCCTACTTCTTCCACTCTACCCTCTTGTAGAATGGTGATCAATATCTTCCCACAGTGCGATAGTGTATAGACGAAGGTTCCTCATCTCCACGATTGCCTTTTGTGCTCTTGGCTCTGGATTTGATGTTGTTTCAGAACAGTTTTCATTATTGAGTTAGGAATCTCATTAAAATAACAGAATAAATACTGTAAAGCATTAAAAGCAAGATAAGAGAAAAACATTTACACTAATAATAGGGTCATTGATATAATTATCTCACAGCAGCTCACATCAGATAATTTTTAGAATAAAACCCATGAATACAAAATAAATACTTCTCATGATTGTGCTTTCTTAACTAATAAAATCCAGGATTAAACTGTGCTTGGTACAAATCTAAGGTACAGTGATCTTTTGTCAGCTATTGTTTATATAGAAGTATTTAATGAGAGTTTTAGAAATTATTTTGGTAGAAATAAACCATTTCAAAAAAAAAGGTAGTAGAACTTTAAATTATAGAGAGGAGTATGTAAACAGGATGGCACACCTAGGATTATTATAACGGGACTCTCAGAAGCCTAGACACCAAGACCAGAACTTACTGTACACAGATCCTGCAGAGGCCCATTCTGTGCATCAGGGTAAAAGCAGAATCCATGCTTTAATGTTTGTTACTATTTTAAGTTTATGATTCATGCCTCCTGGTCTCCTGTAGCACCTTTCTTAGCAAGTTTCTACTGTCCTGTGTGTTCTTGCTATTTTTACATGTAGCACACCTCACTACCTTAAAAGGTTTTCTCTTCCTCTACTCTCAGGTTTGTTACTGATATTTGCTAATGCATTCATTGGTATGACTGAGGAAATGAAATACAGATTGAGAGCTTATCTCAGTTTTTCTAAGATATCACTTTAATCCTAAAAATAGATATTTCATAGATTATGGCAAACAATGTCTAACATGGATGACCCTTTTATTCTCCTTCAATGTGAATGGCAGTTGTGTGGGCATGTGAGTTGAATTTGCATCTTCTGTTCATCATACACAAAGTAGGTAATATCTAAGCCTGTTATAGAGGAAATGGCTAAATAAAATCATTACTCATTACCAAACTATAATTCAAGACTCTCCACTTTGCTTTCACTGTAATAGTAGTAGGAGGTGGAGACTTTGCAGAGGTGATTAGATAAGGCAGCGCCCTGATAATTGAGATTAGTGCCCTCATAAAAAAATTACGTAGAGAGCTTCCTTGTCTTTCTAGCAAGCAAGGACACAGCCAGAGGTGCTGTCTTATGAACCAAGAAGTGATATCTAACCAGACACAGAATTTTCTAGAGCTTCGATTTTTTAAAATACTTTTTTAAGTTGTAGATGGACAGAGTACCTTTATTTTATGTGTTGTTGAGGATCAAACCCAGGGCCTCACACATGCCAGGCAAGCACTCCACCACTGAGCCACAAACCAGCCCAGAGAGCCTTGGTCTTGGACTTCTCAGCTTTCAGAACTATAAGAACTAAATTTCTGTTTTATAAACTATCCAGTATGGTATTTTGTTATAGCAGTCTGAATAGACTGACAATAGTGATCCTCAAAAAACATGTAACAATGAATAAAAACATTTCAATGTTTTTTGATAAGCAAAGTAAAAAACAGAGGAAGAATCTAATGAGGCATAATGGAAAGCATGCTAGATTTGCTCAATCATCTGCTTATGAATCTCAATCTACAATTTATATTTGTGAGAATTTCAGCAAAGCACCAAACGTTTCTAAACTCAATTTCTCCCTTATTGGTAAAGAGGGATTGCCTCCTTTGATGACTAAATGAGGTCAAGAACAGGAATTGCCATAGCAGGCATGTAACTTATTGTAGTTCACTCTGTTCATCCTTGAATCATTAAGCTGTTCATTATAGAGGCAGAAAGTCTGAAGCCTGTCTAACCCTGTGTTCTCTCTAACCATGACTCGTTCTCATTCATTTATACCTGCTCTTATTTTAAAAAAATCATCATTTTATCTCCTAAACTTGTAGAATTATAACAAACATATGGAAATGTGATAAAAATCCTCAGATTTCATCTCACTCCAGTCAGAATGGCAATTATCAAGAATACAAGCAATAATAAGTGTTGGTGAGGATATGGAGAAAAAGGTACACTCATACATTGCTGATGGGAAGGCAAACTGATGACACCATTATGAAAAGTGGTACGGAGATTCCTCAAAAAACTTGGAATGGAACCACCAATTGACCCATCTATCCCACTTCTCAGTTTATACCCAAATGACTTAAAATTAGCATATTACTATGATTCCGCCACATCAATGTTTATAGCACCTCAATTCACAATAGCTAGACTACCAAACCAAACTAGGTTCCTTTCAACAGATGAATGAGTTTTTTCAAATGTGATACACACACACATACACACACAATTGAATATTACTCAGTCTTTAAAAAAATGAAATGATTGTGTTTGCCAGTAAATGGATGGAGCTGGAGAATATCATGCTAAATGAAATAAGCCAATCCCAAAAAACCAAAAGCTCAATGTTTCCTCTGATTTGAGGATGCTAGTTCACAATGGGGGGGTGGGAGGGAGGGCACTAGGGAAAAAAAATAGAGTTACTTTAGATTCGATGGAAGGGAGTGAAGGGAGGGGAGAGTGTGGGGGGAGGAAAGATAGTAGAATGAATTAGACATTATTACCCTATGTGCATATGTAACTGTATGACTGGTGGGATATATATCCAGAAGAATGAGAAATTATTCCTAATTATATATGATACATCAAAGTTCATTCTACTCTCATGTACAATTAATTAAAATAAATTTTTAACTTAATAAAATATATATCTAGAAAAAAAAAGCATTATGTATAGTACATATGTATATATATGTACAAGTCAAATGAATTGTAAAGTTAGTAGTGGGGTGAACTCAGTTCAAGAGGCAGGACATCATCAGAACCCAAATTTCCTGCTTACTTCTCCCACATCATGATAACCCTCCCCAGCAGAAACCTCTACCCTAAACTTATGTATTCAATTTCTCACTTTCATTTACAGTTTTACATATTTATCTAATTTTACTTGCATGCATTTGTGTGTATATATCTCTGCATGTGTGGCTATCACTAATTTTGTAATGATTCAGGCTAATATTCTCTTGAATGTGGCTTTTCCTCCTTTGTCTCTAAAACCAACCTTATTATAGGTGTAGTTTATTCATTTCAATTATCATATGGTATTTCCTTAAATATGCATGCCCATATTTACTTCTACGTATAGTTGCATTTTGGTTGCTTTCAGTTCAGAACTACTATAAACAGTGTTGCTATGATGATTCTTATACACTATGTATCTGTGCAAAAAGTCACATTTTTCCATAGTAAATAAATTAAGGTGGAATTATAGAGTATAATATATGCATGTATTCATGTTTATTTGATCCTGAAATTGTATTTTCCAAAGTATTTATTGCAATGTACTTTTTTTATTTTTTATTAATTCTTTATGGTTATACATGATATTAGAGTTCATTCTGACATAATTATAAACGCATGGAATATAATTTGTTCCATTTCAGTCCCCTGTATTTCCCCTTTCCCCTCCCTCTTCCCTTCTCCTTGTCACTTCCCTGTACTATACCCATCTTTCTGCCATTTGTTTATCTCGTGGGGATTCACAAAGGTAAGATTCACTATGGTGTATTTATACATGTACACAGGAAAGTTAAGTCCATTTTGTTCTACTGTTTTTCCTTTTTCCCATCCCTCCTCCCCACCAAACCCCTTCCTCTATCTTCATTGATCTCTCTTCTATTTTGATAGAATTTCTTTCCCTGGTCCTTATTTTAAACTACCTTCCATATATCAGAGAAAACATTTGACCTCTGACTTTCTCTGAGTCTGGCTTATTTTCTCTTAGCATGATGGTTTCCTGTTCTATCTATTTACTGGCAAAGGTCAAAATTTCATTCTTCTTTATGGCTGAATACTCCATTGCACATATATATCACATTTCCATTATCCATTCACCTGTTGACAGATCCCCTAGGTTGGATGCATAGTTTGGCTATTGTGAATTGTGGTTCTATAAACATTGATTTGGTGGCAATCTTATAGTATGCTGATTTTAGATCTTTGGATATATACCAAAAAGTGGGGTAGCTGGATCATATGGTAGTTCCATTCCTAGTTTTTTAAGGAATCTCCATACTTCTTTCCAGACTGGTTGCACTAATTTTCAGTCCTATCAACAGTGAATAAGGGAACATTTTCCCCTACATCCTCACCAGCATTTATTATTACTTTTATTATTGATAGTTGCCATTCTGACTGGAGTGAGATGGAATCTTTTTGATTTTCATTATCCTGACTGCTAGAGTTGTAGAACATTTTTTCATATAATTGTTGGCTAATTATACTTTTTTGAGAAGTGTCTGTTAATTCTTTTGCACATTATAGGTTATAAGTTAGGTTATTATTTTGGGGAGGTTTAGTGTTAGGTTTATAAATGAGTTTTTTATATATATTCTGGATATTATTTCCCTGAGAAGCAGGTGCAATAATCTCCCATTCTGTAGGCTCATTCTTCATTCTCATAATTGTTTTTTTCACTGTGCAGACAATTTTTATTTTGATACCATTCCACCTATGATTCTTGGCTTTACTTCTTGTGGTTTGGAAATCTTTTTAAGGAAGTCAGTTCTTATACCATCATGCTGGAATGTTGTGCTTATATTTTCTTCTAGCACTTGTAAGGTTTCTGATCTTATTCCTAGATATTTGGTTCACTTTAAGTTGGCTTTTGTGTAGGGTGAGAGATAGGAATCTAGTTTCATTCTTCTATATCCAGTTATCTCCACCATTTGTTAAAAAGGTTTTTTTCTCCAATGTATGTTTTTGGTCCCTTTGTCATTTGATTGTATCTTTGTGGGTTTGTCTATTTGTCTTTTATTCCATTGATCTTCATGTCTATTTTGGTATCAGTATCATGCTGTTTTTGTTTCTGTTGGGTAGTTCTGCCGCACAATTTGAGATCCAGTATTATGATGCCTCTAGTGTTGCTCTTCATGCTCAGCATTCCTTGCAGTGCACTCTTATCAACAGTATATTCATGTTTCTGCTACTCAAAATCCAATATTTAAAATTTTCACAATTCATAGTTTTATGATGGCCATTTAAATTTTTTAATTCTTTTTAGTTATATAAAATAGTAGAATGTATTTTGACATATTATGCATACATAGACTGTAACTTCCCATTTCTGTGGTTGTGCATGATGTAAAGTTATACTGGTTGTGTATTTATATATGAACATAGGAGAGTTATGTCCAATTCATTCTACTGTCTTTCTCCCATCACCCTTCCCTTTCCCCAACTCCCCCTGTCCAATCTGGTCAACCTCCACTCCTGTATCCCCACTGCCTATTGTGAGTCAGTAGATGATGGCCATTTTTGAACTTGATATTCTATTGCACTGTATTTTATTTTCTTTCTTTTTTTTTAATTTTTTATTGTTGGTTGTTCAAAACATTACAAATTTCTTGACATATCATATTCCACACTTTGATTCAAGTGGGTTATGAACTCCCACCTTCACCCCATACACAGATTGCAGAATCACATCAGTTACACATCCATTGATTTACATATTGCCATACTAGTGTCTGTTGTGTTCTGCTGCCTTTCCCATCCTCCACCCTCCCCCCTCCCCACCTCTCCCCTCCCCTCCCCTCCCCTCCTCTCTCTCTACCCCCTCCACTGTATAACCCTGAGGGTCTCCTTCCATTTCCATGCAATTTCCCTTCTCTCTCCCTTTCCCTCCCACCTCTCATCCCTGTTAAATGTTAATCTTCTTCTCCTGCTCTTTGTCCCTACTCTGATCTTAGTTACTCTCCTTATATCAAAGAAGACATTTGGCATTTGTTTTTTAGGGATTGGCTAGCTTCACTTAGCATAATCTGCTCTAATGCCATCCATTTCCCTGCAAATTCTATGATTTTGTCATTTTTTAACGCAGAGTAATACTCCATTGTGTATAAATGCCACATTTTTTTTATCCATTCGTCTATTGAAGGGCATCTAGGTTGGTTCCACAGTCTTGCTATTGTGAATTGTGCTGCTATGAACATCGATGTAGCAGTGTCCCTGTAGCATGCTCTTTTTAGGTCTTTAGGGAATAGACCAAGAAGGGGAATAGCTGGGTCAAATGGTGGCTCCATTCCCAGCTTTCCAAGAAATCTCCATACTGCTTTCCAAATTGGCTGCACCAATCTGCAGTCCCACCAGCAATGTACAAGTGTACCCTTTTCCCCACATCCTCGCCAGCACTTGTTGTTGTTTGACTTCCTAATGGCTGCCAATCTTACTGGAGTGAGATGGTATCTTAGGGTGGTTTTGATTTGCATTTCTCTGACAGCTAGAGATGGTGAGCATTTTTTCATGTACTTGTTGATTGACTGTATGTCCTCCTCTGAGAAGTGTCTGTTCAGGTCCTTGGCCCATTTGTTGATTGGGTTGTTTGTTCTCTTATTGTTTAATTTTTTGAGTTCTTTGTATACTCTGGATATTAGGGCTCTATCTGAAGTGTGAGGAGTAAAGATTTGTTCCCAGGGTGTAGGCTCCCTATTTACCTCTCTTATTGTTTCTTTTGCTGAGAAAAAACTTTTTAGTTTGAGTAAGTCCCATTTGTTGATTCTAGTTATTAACTTTTGTGCTATGGGTGTCCTATTGAGGAATTTGCAGCCCGACCCCACAGTATGTAGATCGTAGCCAACTTTTTCTTCTATCAGACGGCGTGTCTCTGGTTTGATATCAAGCTCCTTGATCCATTTTGAATTCACTTTTGTGCATGGCGAGAGAAAGGGATTCAGTTTCATTTTGTTGCATATGGATTTCCAGTTTTCCCAGCACCATTTGTTGAAGATGCTATCCTTCCTCCATTGCATGCTTTTAGCCCCTTTATCAAATATAAGATAGTTGTAGTTTTGTGGATTGGTTTCTGTGTCCTCTATTCTGTACCATTGGTCCACCCGCCTGTTTTGGTACCAGTACCATGCTGTTTTTGTTACTATTGCTCTGTAGTATAGTTTGAAGTCTGGTATCGATATACCGCCTGATTCACACTTCCTGCTTAGCATTGTTTTTGATATTCTGGGTCTTTTATTTTTCCATATGAATTTCATGATTGTTTTCTCTATTTCTACAAGAAATGCCGTTGGGATTTTGATTGGCATTGCATTAAACCTATAGAGAACTTTTGGTAATATCGCCATTTTGATGATGTTAGTTCTGCCTATCCATGAACAGGGTATATTTTTCCATCTTCTAAGATCTTCTTCTATTTCTCTCTTTAGGGTTCTGTAGTTTTCATTGTATAAGTCTTTTACCTCTTTTGTTAGGTTGATTCCCAAGTATTTTATTTTTTTGAAGATATTGTGAATGGAGTGGTTGTCCTCATTTCCATTTCAGAGGATTTGTCGCTGATATACAGGAATGCCTTTGATTTATGCGTGTTGATTTTATATCCTGCCACTTTGCTGAATTCATTTATTAGCTCTAATAGTTTTTTTGTAGACCCTTTTGGGTCTGCTAGGTATAGAATCATATCATCTGCAAATAGTGATTATTTAAGTTCTTCTTTTCCTATTTTTATGCCTTTAATTTCTTTCGTCTGTCTAATTGCTCTGGCCAGTGTTTCGAGAACTATGTTGAACAGAATTGGAGAGAGAGGGCATCCCTGTCTTGTTCCAGATTTTAGAGGGAATGCCTTCAGTTTTTCTCCATTCAGAATGATGCTAGCCTGAGGCTTAGCATAGATTGCTTTTACAATATTGAGGTATGTTCCTGTTATCCCTAGTTTTTCTAGAGTTTTGAACATAAAGGGATGCTGTACTTTGTCGAATGCTTTTTCCGCATCTATCGAGATGATCATATGGTTCTTATTTTTAAGTCTATTGATGTGGTGAATAACATTTATTGATTTCCGTATATTGAACCAGCCTTGCATCCCAGGGATGAATCCTACTTGATCATGGTGCACAATTTTTTTGATATGTTTTTGTATCCAATTCGCCAGAATTTTATTGAGGATTTTTGCATCTAGGTTCATTAGAGATATTGGTCTGTAGTTTTCTTTCTTTGAAGTGTCTTTGTCTGGTTTAGGTATCAGGGTGATGTTGGCCTCATAGAATGAATTTGGAAGTTCTCCCTCTTTTTCTATTTCCTGAAGTAGCTTGAAAAGTATTGGTATTAGTTCTTCTTTAAAGGTTTTGTAAAATTCTGCTGTATACCCATCCGGTCCTGGGCTTTTCTTAGTTGGTAGTCTTTTTATGGTTTCTTCTATTTCCTCAATTGATATTGGTCTGTTTAGGTTGTCTATATCCTGCTGACTCAATCTGGGCAGATCATATGACTTAAGAAATTTATCTATGCCTTCACTATCTTCTAATTTATTGGAGTATAAGGATTCAAAATAGTTTTTGATTATCTTCTGTATTTCTGAAGTGTCTGTTGTGATATTGCCTTTTTCATCCCGTATGCTAGTAATTTGAGTTCTCTCTCTTCTTCTCTTCGCTAGCATAGCTAAGGGTCTGTCGATTTTGTTTATTTTTTCAAAGAACCAACTTTTAGTTTTGTCTATTTTTTCAATTGTTTCTTTTGTTTCGATTTCATTAATTTCAGCTCTGATTTTCATTATTTCTTGCCTTCTACTTCTTTTGCTGTTGTTTTGCTCTTCTTTTTCAAGGATTTTGAGATGAAGTATGAGATCATTTATTTGTTGGTTTTTTCTTTTTTTAAGGAATGAACTCCAAGCAATGAATTTTCCTCTTAGAACTGCTTTCAATGTGTCCCATAGATTCCGATATGTTGTGTCTGTGTTTTCATTTATCTCTAAGAATTTTTTAATTTCCTCCTTGATGTCTTCTATAACCCATTGATCATTCAGTAACCTATTGTTCATTCTCCAAGTGATGTATGCTTTTTCCTTCCTCCTTTTATGGTTGATTTTCAGTTTCATTCCATTATGATCAGATAAGATGCATGGTATTATCTCTACTCCTTTATATTGTCTAAGAGTTGCCCTGTGACATAATATATGATCTATTTTTGAGAAGGATCCATGTGCTGCTGAGAAAAAAGTATAACTGCTTGATGTTGGGTGGTATACTCTATATATATCAATTAAGTCTAGGTTATTAATTGTGTTATTGAGTTCTATAGTTTCCTTATTCAACTTTTGTTTGGAAGATCTGTCCAGTGGCGAGAGAGGTGTGTTGAAGTCTCCCATGATTATGGTATGGTGGTCTATTAGACTCATGAACTTGAGAAGAGTTTGTTTGATGAACATAGCTGCACCATTGTTTGGGGCATAAATATTTATGATTGTTATGTCTTGTTGGTGTATGGTTCCCTTAAGCAGTATGTAGTATCCCTCTTTATCCCTTTTGATTAACTTTGGCTTGAAATCTATTTTATTTGATATGAGTATGGACACTCCTGCTTGTTTCCGAAGTCCATATGAGTGATATGATTTTTCCCAACCTTTCACCTCAGCCTATGTATGTCTTTTCCTATCAAATGCGTCTCCTGTAGGTAGCATATTGTTGGGTCTTGTTTTGTGATCCATTCTACTAGCCTGTGTCTCTTAATTGGTGAGTTTAAGCCATTAACATTTAGGGTTATTATTGAGATATGGGTTGTTCTTCCAGCCATATTTGTTTATTTATGTTACTAAACATGGTTTGTTTTCCACTTTGATTATTTTCCCCCCCTTTACTGTCCTACCTCCCACTGTTGGTTTTCATTGTTATTTTCCATTTCCTCTTCCTGTAATGTTTTGCCGAGGATGTTTTGAAGAGATGGTTTTCTAGCTGCAAATTCTTTTAACTTTTGTTTATCGTGGAAGGTTTTAATTTCATCTTCCATCCTGAAGCTTAATTTCGCTGGATACACAATTCTTGGTTGGAACCCATTTTCTTTCAGTGTTTGAAATATGTTATTCCAGGATCTTCTAGCTTTCAGAGTCTGTGTTGAAAGATCAGCTGTTATCCTGATTGGCTTACCCCTAAATGTAATCTGCTTCCTTTCTCTTGTAGCTTTTAAAATTCTCTCCTTATTCTGTATGTTGGGCATCTTCATTATAATGTGTTTAGGTGTGGATCTCTTATGATTTTGCACATTCGGTGTCCTGTAGGCTTCTAGGATTTGGGATTCTGTCTCATTCTTCAATTCTGGGAAGTTTTCTCGTATTATTTCATTGAATAGACTGCTCATTCCTTTGGTTTGGAGCTCTGTACCTTCCTGTATCCCAATGACTGTCAAGTTTGGTCTCTTAATGTTATCCCATATTTCTTGGATGTTCTGCTCATGGTTTCTTAACAGTCTTGCTGAGCTGTCTATGTTCTTTTCCAGTTGAAATACTTTGTCTTCATTGTCTGATGTTCTATCTTCTAAGTGTTCTACTCTGCTGGTAGTATTCTCCATTGAGTTTTTAAGTTGGTTTATTGCTTCCTGCATTTCTAGGATTTCTGTTTGTTTGTTTTTTATAACCTCTATCTCCCTGTATAGTTGATCCTTTGCTTCCTGGATTTGTTTGCGTAATTCATTGTCGAAGTGATCTTTCATTGTCTGATTTTGCTGTCTAATGTCTTCCTTGATACTCCAGATCATCTGAAGCATGTATATCCTGAATTCTTCATCTGACATTCTATCTGCTGCAGCTGTTACCTCTTCTAAAGTTGCGTTGACCTGCATTGCTTGTGGTCCTTTCTTTCCTTGTCTTTTCATACTGCTTGCGTATCTTTCCTGCAGGCGCGGGTGGCGGCTCTGCTCTCTCCTTATTCCAATTGGGGTGTCGTGGCTACCACGCCGGCAGGTCACTGGGCCTGTTCTGGGCGCTGGCGGCGGCTCTGTTCTGCCCCTACTCCAATTGGGGTGACGAGTGTACCACGTCGGCAGGCCACCGGGCCTGATCCGCCGGTCGGTTGCAGGTTTGCCTACCCTGCAGGCGCGGGCGGCGGCTCTACTCTGCCCCTACTCCAAATGGGGTGACGTGTCTGTCGTACCGGCAGGCCACTGGGCCTGTCCCGCTGGTCGGTTGCAGATCTGCCCACCTTTCGGGCATGGGTGGCGGCTCTGCTCTGCCCCTACTCCAATTGGGGTGTCGTGACTACCCCGCCTGCAGGTTGCTGGGCCTGTTCCTGGCACGGGCGGCGACTCTGCTCTGCCTCTACTCCAATTAGTGTGGTGTGTGTACCACGCCGGCAGGCTCCTGGGCCTGATCCGCCAGTCTGTCGCAGGTCTGCCTACCTTGGAGGCGCGGGTGGCGGATCTGCCCTGCCCCTCCTACCACGCCTGCGGACCCCTGGGCCTGATCTGCAGGTTGGTCACAGGTCTGCTCACCCTGCGGGCACGGGTGGCAGTTCCGCTCCGCCCCCACTCCAATTGGGATCACGTGGCCACCACACCGGCAGGGCCTGATCCGGGCGTGGGAGAAGGATCTGCTCTGCCCCTACTCCAGTTGGGGTGACGTGTGTACCACACTGGGAGGCCACTGGGCCTGACCCGCCAGTCTGTGACAGGTCTGTTTACCTTGCAAGCGCGGGCGGCGGCTCTGCCCTGCCCCTCCTACCACGCCCATGTACCACTTGGTCGCGGGTCTGCCCACCTTGCGGGTGCGGGTGGCGGCTCCGCTCCGCCCCCTCTCCAATTGGGGTCACGCGGTCACCACGCTGGCGAGCCGCTGGGCCTGCTCCGGGCGCTGGCGGCGGCCCGGCTCCTCCCCTCTGGCTCGACGACAAATTGAGGAGACTCGGGTGTCTGTGCCTCACCCCCCCCTACCAGGAGACCAACTGTTTCTGTCGCGGCTGGTATTGATGAAGTTCTCTCCTCCGCCGCTTTCTGATGACATCAGATCTCTGCCATGTTGGTATCCTATGCGAATGGCAGCATTTCCTTCCCCTTGCCGGGCAACCAAAGCAACAGGTGATTCCTGACCGGCCCTCAGCAGGACCCGGACCGAGAAGCAGTTTCCGTGGGCTCCTAGCCCTGGGCCAGGGCAGTTCCGGGAGCCGGAACTTGGCTGCTCCGTGCTCGGTGTAAGCTCCGATAAGAGTAGGCTCCAAGAAGCAGTCCCTGCGGGCTCAGTTTCGGGAGCCGGAATTCGGCCGCTTAGTGCTTGGTGTATGCTCTGATAGGAGCAGGGTCCAAGAAGCAGCCTCCGCAGGCTCCCCAGCCCTGGGCCAGGGCGGTTCTGGGAGCCGGAACTCGGCCGCCCCGCGCTCGGTGTTCGCTCCAATAAGATCAGGTTCTAAGAAGCCCCCAGGCACTGAACCCTAGCAATCTGTCTGCAAGCCGCAGGCGAATGGCAGCCTGAAATTACCTGTTCTATGGCTGAATGAGCTGCAGTCAGTCGAAAACAGGGATGGTGACGTCAGCTTTCCAACATGGTGGCTGCTGGCCTCCTCTGTGGTCTGACCGGTGTGGAGAACCGAGATGGACCGCTTCCTTCCCCCGTCTCAAACCCAGAATTCAGCCCTGAGTACGGTGCTTGCACGGCTGGCAGAAACTGCAGCGCTGTGTCCCTGCGTCGCTATCTCCTCGTTTCCCAGCGCGCGCTGCAGACTCTAGCCGTGGGGCGATTTGCTGAATAAGCAGTGTTACCCTCCGTGCGACAAACCTCTCACGTTTGAGTCCCCGTAGCCGATCCTCGTGCGATGGAAATCCTTCCTCCAGGTCCCGGAGCACCCCACTATTGCTGGAAATTCCTAACAAGATAGCCTTTAGCCATCCTGACTTGTCATACTCCCACACAGTGAAGCAGCACACGGGGGCAATGCACTCCCCTCGCCGCCATCTTCTGCTACTTGCACTGTATTTTAAAATCATTTCTTTTATTACCTTTCTGTGATCTTAAATGTATATTTTTTCTGATGACACATAAGTTTGAGTAGGTTTCTGCAAGTTTATTATTTGGATTTCCTTTTTTATGAAGTACTGATTATCTTTTCTTATTGATCTTCAGGAAATATTTATGCATTGTAGTTATAAAATTTTCATAACTTATATATGGTACAAATATTTATTTCTACTTTCTGGCTTGAATTTTGACTAAGTAAATGATATATTTTAATTAAGAAGTACCTTAATTATAATGTACTTTCTACTTGATTAATTCTTTTACAGGTAAAGTTTTTTAATTTTTGTTTTTAAATAAATCATTTTCTATTCAAATGATATAAAACTTTTGTTCTCTGTTATCTTCTAAGGTATGTATTATTTTTCATTTTACCTTTAAGGTTACTCTGTAGTATTTGAGATATTTGTATATGGAGAAGGTAAAATTCCCAAAGTATTTTTATTTTTTCAACTCTCCAAGTATCCCATGTCTTTAATGAAAAAATACCACAATTTTCTAATCATTCTTTAATGCCAACTTTTTCATAACTTAAATGTCTATAATTATGCTCCATATTTGGATGTACCATTTTATTTATTTATTTATTTTTTAGATTTGCCTATCTCCAGGGTTACTGTCTCACTGTAGCTTTCTGATAAGTCATCATGGCTCAATTAAGTTACTCACCCCTCTGTTTTTCTTAGTAGTCACTGTTCTTGGTCATTTGATAATATACTCATTTAAGAGTAATTGACAATTTCTACTGTAAAATACCTGCTATAATTTTCATTAAGTTCATTTTGAATCTATAGATCAATTTAGAGAGAATTGACATTTTATAATATGTAAGGACATATGATAAAGAATGTCCTATTCATAAGTCTACATCATTTTTTTCATTATATTATTTTAATTATTCCAGAGATGGCATGTGTGTGTGTGTGTGTGTGTGTGTGTGTGTGTGTATATATATATATATATATATATATATATATATATATATATATATATATAGAGAGAGAGAGAGAGAGAGAGAGAGAGAGAGAGAAATAAATAGAGATAAATCTATACCACCAAATCTGATATCAGTATGATTTTATAAATTAAATCTATTGAAAATAATATTTTAACTTTTTTCTTTTATATTTAAAAAACTGAATTTAATTTATTTAATTTGGAAAGATTCACAAACTTGGCTGGCATTTTGAATTTTAAAATGCACAATCATATGAATACCAACTATTCAATTTCAAAACTTATTTTTTCTTACTTAAAGTACTGGTTAGGGTTTTAACAATGTTGATAAGTTATGGTAATAGCAGGCAGGGTCTTATTTGTCATATTTCAGAGAAAGCTTTAAAAATTTCTGTGCTCATTATATGCGAGTGTGTGCATTTACACAAACAGCCTATCATGATTTTTGCAGATTCTGTAATTCAAATATTTATTTGTACAAATTTATTTGTACCTCCAAAAGACATGCTTTCTGTGCTTTTTTGGTTATTCACATATATGTACAGAATTGTAAAAACCTTGAACTGCCCAACATGCATGTTCTCAGCTGAGGTTGAACTAGATGATTCTGTCTTCTTGTTGGAGTTTTCACACTGTAAGCAATGTTGTTTTTGTAGTCTGTGCTGTTATTTTACATTTTTTGTGATTTTTCTTTTGTGATACCACTGTTTAATAGGGCCACCAGGTGCTGAAATGCTGTCTCATATTTCTAAGCACAAGAAGGCTGTGATGTGCCTCCCAGAGAAAATGATGTGTATTTGATAGGTTTTGTTGAGCCTGAATTATAGTGCTGCCTGTGACTTCATTGTTAAATTATTTTAAAAAAATTATTAATATGTCTATAAACATTTATTTTCTATTTGTATTGTGCTGATGCTGAGATGGGTTACATACATTGCCCCTCTCAATGATTAGCAATGACAATGGTGCATATTCTGCATTTCTTGTAGTATCCTTGTAGGGTCTGAGGACCAATGTTACAGTAGCTAAAAAAAAAAAAAATAGTTGGGAAGTGTTCCCCCTTTCGTATTCTGTGTATCAATCATGGCTGAGGGAGCTATTTTTTTTCCATTAATAAGCAAACTTTATATTCTCATACTTTGCATACTTCCAGAGGCACACATACATACTACTTTTCTCCAATGTGAAAAATCTGCTTGTCTTGGAACATTGTATATATACAGAAAAATCAACGAGACTGTACAGCTTTGCTTTTCAAAGATAAGCGTCATCGACCCTTTATTATACTTTCTTTGTTCATTTGTTACACATTGATTTTAATTTCATTAAATTATGTTCTTTTCTGTAACTTCCTTCCACTTTCTTTGAGACTATCTTGCTTTAACTTTCTTTTATCTTGGACTAATTCTTTGCTTCATTAAGTTTTGTACAATAAAACCTTTAAATTATTAAGTTTTCTTTAAGTACCCTTTTAGTGCACCCCTCACATTTTTGACATACGGTATTGCCATTATTACTTAGTCAAAATATTTTCTCAATTCCATTGTAGTCCTAGAGCTAATACTTCCCTCAGAGGCCTTAGTATAAATATAGCTGTCTTCATAGGTTTATATTAGACTTCTAGCCTCTAGAATTATGAGAGAATAAATTTCTGTTGTTTTAGAGCACCAACTTTGTCATTCTTTGTTAGGGACCTGTAGGAAACTAAAACATTTAACTAATAATTTGACTTTTGGGACCTCACATACTCCAGGGTGTTCACACCCCACTGACCTTTCCTAAATTTCCTTGGCTGGTCCTTCCTCTTACCCTGATGTCTTGACATTGATGTTTGTGCTGGGTCTTCTCCACAACATTCATCTCCTTAGTGATTTCACGCACTCCCATGCCTTTAGAAAAGCATGTGATAACTCTCAAATGTGCATTTCCAGCATGGAGTGTGCTTTAGCCTCAAGTCTTCGTGTGACCAGCTGCCTATTTTGCATCTTCCCTTGTATTCTAGTAGACACCTCAAATTCAGTATGATTTACAAATAGTAAACAATGATGACAACAACAGAATCTGCCCTTTCTCACTCCCACAACCTACTTTATAGCCTTACCTTTATCATCTCTGGTTAAGAATGCCATTCTTCTACTTGCTCATCCAAGGACATAGATCTCATTTTTTTTAATTCTCAGGAAATACCATAAACTTTATGTTCAGAATTTTTCTGGAACCCAATTACTGCCCTTCACCTGCTGCACCATTTTCATTCAGTGGTGTTATTGCTATGGCCTCCAAACTGCCTTCCTGCATCTGCTCTTGCTTTTCAGCCTCCAGTCTATTTGAATACATTAGAGAAAGTGATTCTCTTCAAATACAAATTTGACTGTATTGTCCCTGATGTCATAAATATCCCCTGGCTCTTTCATCCGGAGCAAAAATCAAACTGCATGTTAAAGCCTGCGGGCCCTGTGCAGTCTGACCTCCACTCTCTTTTTGTCTACTCTAAACAATTGGATTGCTACCAAATTGGGCTCCTTGTTCCTGAAATACTGAACATGTTCTTCCTTCTAGGACTTTGCATTATTTATTTTCTGGACCTAAAATGCTTTTCTTACAAATATTTTCACAACCTCATTTTCTTTCATATTTGTAAATAGTTATTAGGTGTTAGGCACTCTTAAACAATATAATGATATAATAAAAATATTGTAGCACTATTAATTGAGCAATTACTACCCTTTCCCCCACATAAATATGTATATATTTACCCCTACATGTATAATCTCACTTAATCTTTATCACAATTCTAAATTAGATATTGTTCCCAATTTAAAGACTAGGAAATGGAGATTAAGAAGTTAATTACATTCTCTAAGTTCACACAAGTAATTATTAGAAGATTTGAACCACTGTTTGTTTAAAAGCAATTCTATTACTGAGAAACACTGCCTCAAAGTTTATAGACAGGAAGGAATAAAAAAAACTGACTCAATGATTTAACAATTGACTGTTAAAAATACTACAGTATTTGCATACATTTTTAAGAAAGCAAAGTATACACTTTAGCTATGTGTTAGGGTTATTTACAAAAATTCCTACTTTAGGAACCATGAACAGACTCCTAATATAAAGGCAGAAGTTCTCAAAGCAAAAGGAGGATGGAAATTAAGCCATAACAGGAAAAAAAGAACACCTAATATACAGAAGAGCTTAAGATGAATTCCTCACGGTGAAAAGCTTTGTTTAATACATAAAACATGTTATATCTATTATTTGAATGTTCAAAAAAAAAAAAAGAAAAGGTTCTGGAAGAGCAGGGAATTTCAGTATTAGCTATAGCTTACTAACTAATGTTTTGGGGGGCTTACTTACACTGTAGTAAGTACTTTACAAGGATCATGCCATTTAAATCCCCCAAGAATCAAAGAAAGCAGAAATCTTCATGAAGCTTATTTTAAAGATGAGGTATCTGCAGCACAGCAATATTATACAGGTACTAAGATTATGAAAATCACTAAGGTCACACTGCTATTGAGATGATGAAATTGTTACTAAGTAGCAAATTGCTCACTCCAACGTACAAATTCTCAACTACTTTTTTATATACATAACTCTTCCTACAGTTCCCACGAGGGCTCAGTGCTAAGTGAGAGATACGTTGGATTTTTGTTTGTTTGTTTGTTTTTTCTTTACTTTCTTGGGCAATTGCTTGCTTTCTTAGGCCTTTGGGAATTAGGTTGTGGGAAGATGGCTTACATTGAGCTAATCAGAGCTTTCATCCACTTTAGTTTATTTAAACAAGTGATTAAGTGTTAAATACGAGTTTAGAATGTATTTATCTGAGAGTCGTGGAAATTTTTAGTGTCCACTGTGCACTGCTGCTGGCAGTGGCAGCAATGTCATTGAGATTCCTCAGCTGAGTGGGAGAAGCACAGGAGGCAGCATCTGGTGGCAGCATGGGTGTGGCCCGCACCATCTGCTGTCCAGTAATGCAAGTTCTCTGGTCTGTTTCTGAGCTTAATTTAGTTGTGGTTCTGACAGCAAGCTCGTTACCTTTTATGTTTTCATTTTTTGTTGTTTATTTATTTACTTATTGTGTGTGTATATTTGAGGGTTTGTTTTTGGAGACTTCTGAGTTTCATTTTCTGATATTCCCATCCATTAATTTTATGTACTTTCTTTCTTTTTTATCTTATTTTATGTATTTATTTTTATGTGGTGCTGAGGATCAAAATCAGTGCCTCATGTGTGCGAGGCAAGTGCTCTACCACTGAGCCACAACACCAGCCCTCTCTATGTACTTTCTTAGAGCCACCTATTAAATTTTATTATTATTATTATTATTATTATTATTATTATTATTATTATACTTTAATTAGCCAGACCTTTTAAAATTTGGGAATGAGAATTCATACTTTAGGCTTGAAATTCCTTGAAAGTTATCCATATGTATTACATACATATCCTTTAAATGAATTTAAGCAGCAGAAAGTCAGACAGAACTTCATTTTAACCATAAATATGTAGAAGTAATTTTTATAAAACTTCTACAAAAAGCAATGATTTTGTTGATTTTTCCATCTGAATTTCCATACTGATAGCACAAAAGAATTTTATTTAGGTCAGAGTGGTCAATGATTTAAGGCTTAGGACATTAAATATTTAATAGTTTGCAAATTTATTCTACTTCTGAGCAAGCATCTTTATTGATCATAAGCATTACAATAAGAGTTAGAGTATAAAAAATGCATGTAGTCAGAGAAATGGTGTGCTTAGGGACACTTAAATTATTGTAGACCTTTTCAGAAGTCATATGGTTTTGTATTAGATGGAGATGCAGTGATAAAATATCGTGATGAAAAGTTTAACCCAGCTGTACTAGAAGTGTACAACAAATGAAGAAGAAACCAAAATTGCTTACAAAATTGTCTAAGGATAAAAGTAAAGATTAGAAACAGTAATTTAGTTAGATAATCCTTATCATTCCTTTTAATATGATGAAGGAAGGGTCTAGTTATTATTTCCACAAACCCACGAGGCTATACCAAGTTTTCTTCCTGTGTCCATATTCTGAGGCACATACCCTTTGTACCATTTGAAACATAAACTAATGAATTTGCTGCTGGCATGCTGATTCAGCTCTAGTTTTGTTGCAAGATCAAGTTTTGGAGCTTATAAAACAGCAATTAAACATTATTTTTTATGGTTTACTTAAGACTGAACTCATTTCACTGATCTATCATAATCTACTTTAATTTTTATTTCTGCTAAGAAAGAAGTAGGCAGTGTATTTATTGTTCTACAGTAATATCAACAACCTAGTCTAATTTACAGAGAAAATTCAGTAGTTACTATTCAATTGCACTTATAACACTGATTATTGAATGGGCGCTGTACTCAGAGGGTAAGATAAAGAAAAAGAAACAGCTTCTTTCTTTCTTTTTGTGTTTTGCACCGATCTCATTCAGCTGAAAGAACACTCTGGTTATCAGATATTACAAAGTCTACTTCAGGTGAAACCAAGGTTTTGAACTCATTTTTTCCTTTTCTTTTCCTGGTCAGAAGTGTAGGAGGAAAAGTGATCTCCTTTGATTTTTTTTTTTTTTTTAATGATTCATTTTCTATTTCCTCTCATGGGCTTTTGCTTTCTGTTTCAAGTTCCATAGAGAGTTGTGTAGGGGAGGAAAAGAGATGAGAGAAAAAAGGAGAGCCTGCCTCCTTAACTATTGCTGATTTTTACAGTTGAATATATCTGCCTTTTGCAAGCAACAACATAGATCTTTGTTTTATTTGGAAATCCTCTGTAAAAGTTTCTCATATCTTTCCTCCCTGAGAAACTGCTTGAGCAACTCACCAGATGCCTATGCTTTCCTTGTTAATTCCTTTAACGTAAGCAGTGCACTATGTGTGGCTTCTTTCTACTGAAGAACCCATCTCTAAAGGACCTACAGTCCTATTTCTTTTTGTGTTTCATGATATTCATGGTATTCACTCACAGGAGAAACTACACACCCCAAATTTATCTTTTCAATCTACTGCCAATGAAGTGTCCAGGAAGCCTCCAGGTTTTATCGTTCATTGAATTTATATTCGAAAAATCTTGGGGGTACCTTTCTAATTCTCTCAAGAACACATGCTAATTCTGATTAGGTATACAGGTCTGGCACACAAATCTCTGCTGTAGAGAGTGGAGAGTGAAATGCCCATGTTTTGTCTTGCAAAAAACCTTGGTATTTATGATCTTATTTCTGGGATCCCCTTTCAATTAGCTAGGGCAAGGAAAAAATCACTACTCTACTTTTGTCCACTATAGGAATTGTTCACTATTTTCTAGGAAGACTTCTAAGCATATTATATGTTGGTATCTCAAAGAGATGCAGTAACAAATGTCTTTGTTCCTTGAGTGAGTTGTGAACCAATTGAAAAATACAACAGAGAACCAGGAAAATAAGTATTAAAATTAAACCCTTTATGATTGACAGAACCAAAGGTTAAATGATAAAGCTTGATGTGGGGACTAGATGGCTCCTTCTAATACCTTATTTTGAGCCCTGTAAACAAACTGATGTACTAATCCTGATCAGAGAGTCTGGGCCTGTCAATATATGATGCTGTTCCCTAGAGGGCAGAAGAGGATGTTGTTCCCAGAGTACATTCCCCTCTCCCAGAGGAAGAGGCATAGGAACTGAGCTCAGTATCTTGAGTTAGGAAAAAAGGCAGGGAAAGGCCAGGATGAGGCAGCAACTGGGTGTGCTCTTGAAAGGAATCATCAAAACAAGGGGAAACATTTTCCTTAATGACAAATGAATTTCTTTGTGTCAAATGACATCAAGAAAAACTTAGCAATTTATCTTTAGAATAGCATATGGCATTTTAGAAGTATGCACATGATACCCTGTTAGTACAAAACATCTATTCTAAATTGGGAGTGAAGGTAAAAAAGACTGTAATATTTAACCATATTATAATTATTTAAAGAATTAAAAGTTAAAACAATATAATTAAGTTTGTTTTATTTCAGACATATCTTATAGATGAAAAACTAAAACTCAGACAGAATAGTTTTCCCAAATCTCAACACCCTAGAATTCAAATTTGGATTGGTCTGATTTCAAATTCCACATTTTTTAAAAATGATGTTTCTACTGATTCCTAAAGGAAAAGGCCGGATAGGAGTAATTAACTAGAGTGGGAACGTAGGAAAGAAAACTACTTTAACTTTTAACTTTACTATGTACCAAACAAATGTAAAATTTACTGGTGAGAAATAGGGTTCAATAAGGTACAGCAATAGTACTTTTACTGGAATTATGTATTAAGTGTAAATAATTTTATTGGTTTACATGGTCATTTCCATTCATTTATCTATTATCTACTGTTGCTTCCTGTTGCAACTAAAGAGTTGAGATCAAGATTGTATGAATTATAATGTCAAAAAATATTGTCCTATGGTGCTTCACAGAAAGAGTTTCCTGGCTCCTTGTTTAAAACAATGTATATTCATTATTTATCTCAGTTCATTGGGTTAACTGGATAGTTCTTATGAACTGGGTAGTTCATCCAGGGTTGCAAGGACAAGGATAGTCTCCTGCATGGTATTCAATAGTAGAAGGATGGTTCATTCCTGGAAAGTTTTCAGCTGGGCAGGCTAATCTGTCCCCCCTTCCCCCCACCCCACCAATGGTCTCAAGCCTTTAAAGAGGAGCAGGAGAGGGTAAGAACCAATGTATACACATATGTTACGTATGTTAATCCTATTTAATCATAAACATAATTTATATCCTTCATGTCAATTTCACATCAGCCAAAGCAAGGGAAAGGCATGGAGTGAGCACTCTAACAGGGACCCTCGGACTCCATACAGAATGGGAAGACCATGGCCTTTCAGGGTTCAACAGTAGTGCTTATGATCCAAGCATAGTTCTGATAACTCGAGAGTACTGCTTTCATAATTGTTGCCCTGAATTATGGTATATCTTATTCCCCGTGCCCCCACCCCCGGACTTTGAATCAGATGATAGAATCCTATAGTTAGGTAGATAGATAGATAAATAAATAAATACAGAACAAAACAGTGTTTGTTTGTTTGTTTCCCTGAAAGTATGTTTCAGATAGGTGTTGTTCAACAATTTAGCACTTTCCAAAAACTATGTCACAAATATATTTGAAATGTGCCAAAATATAGAAGCCCTTAAGATGACGTAACCCAGACAGGACCTGGGCAACCAGGACTCTTGGTTGGTTACCTCTGGCCTGTTTCTCAGTTTATGATAACAATTTTACAACTATTGTCATGTTCCATGCATGCCTTGTCATGGGAAAGGATAGATTTTACTGACTTGGTGATTTTTCCTACTTTCTCTCTCAATTGAATTGTCCAAAGCTGAAGAGCTTTCAAGACCAGACTTTTCTAAGTATAATTTTCTCAATATTTTTCACACTTGATTTCTGGTAGCATTTCTAATATTTATCATCATTTAAACATTTTCTACTTAGTGTGTTCTTAATCGTTTCAATTACATATTTCACAGATATATTTAAGCCAATTTTTTTCTGCAAGGAAAATGTAAGTATGAAATAAATAAGAACATTTCTTCTCCTTTCCTTTGTTTCTATTATGATACTTAGTGTAGTATTGGGCACAGGGTAAATATTTATTAATTTCTTTAACAGAGTAAAAATAGTATAATTGAATGGAACTAATGTTGGAAATGGGATGGAAGACTAGAAAATTTTCAGGTACTGAGGAGTATCTGTAAAGAAAACATAAGATACTTGCATTAATTTGATTAACAGTATGTCTTTAAACAATTTTAAGTTGTATAAGAAAATGTATGAGTGTCTAAAAAATAAGCAAACAAATGAAACTTCTCAAGTTCTCATATTGTAACACAGTGGCTATCAAATTCCTCTGGGATTCCTTGGATCTTGGTTTAGAAGATGATGCTCAATGATTGAACTATTCTAGTAGGACATTCTTCCACATGCTAGCTGTTAGGTTGATTTCTGGTTTACTATGGAAAGGCTCATTGTTCAGAGGTGACTCTGTGACACAGAAGGCATTGCATCTCATCTCAATCAAATTAACATCAGATCATTTACTGCTGATTATCTTATTTTTCTACCACTATCAATCAAGTTTTTCTGAGGTTTGCTCATGCTTTAACAATTCGTATTTCACAGTTGTGATTTTATGGCTATGAAATATAATATCCAAATGCCTACACTATATGATCTTGAAACTGAAGGAGAGCTGAAAAATCACTCAGATCTGAGGCTAGGGCTACATTACTTTGCTTGAGAAGACCACATGTGCACACAGTTTTTGAAGCATGAAGAAGACAAAGCAATTTTCTATCCTCAGCAGCTTGACCTGAGGTTAGGAAGACACATAAACTGAGCAAGCTCTGGGTAGGAAAAATACCCTTGGTGAAGAAATCAGCACTGATTTGGGAAATGTTGGAATACTTTTCCTTCTCTGTTATTTTTTTGTTGTTGTTTTTTAAGACAAGGTCTCACTCAGTTGCTTAGTGCCTCACTTTTGCTAAGGCTGGTTTTGAACTAGCGATCCTCCTGCCTCCGCCTTCCAAGCTACTGGGATTTGTAGAGCCGATGAGGCAATTTTAAGTCAGTCTATGTGAAGAATTTCAGGGCACTGTGAGAAGGAAGGTGACAAAGGAGTTGGGCAAGTGCATGAAGGAATCCGCCTCTGCCTTCACCTCCTGTGGTTCATGTGTGCCTCACTGCTCCAGGCTCCCTCTTTGTTCTTGTTGTTTGCCGTTGTCTGGAAGCCTAGACAGGTGTGTTATCTTCTCTATGTTATGAAATACCATAGCTAGTGTGATGCTAGTAATCCTTCTATAATAGGTATTTTTTGTTATATAAATGGAGTATAATTTTTATGGTTGTACATGATGTAGAATCACACCAGTTATGCAGTCATTTATGTACACAGGGTAATAATGTCAGACTCACTTTAATCTCCTTCCTACCCCTATAACCCTCCCCTCCCTTTACTTCCCTCTACCTAATCCAAAGTGACTCTATTCTTCCCCAGCCGCTGGCCCCCCATTGTGAATTAGCATCCACATATCAGGTAAAACATTTGGCCTTTGGCTTTGGGGGATTGGCTTATTTCACTTAGCATGATATTCTCCAGCTCCATCCATTTACTGGCAAAGGCCATAATTTCATTCTTTTTCAAGTCTGAGTAATATTCCATACAATAGTGATTCTTAACTTGGGCTCATACACATAAATTCAATACATCAGAGGAATCCTTAGAACTATATGCACAATTTTATGCATAATTTTTGGTGGTGTTTATGTATTTTTGTTAAAGAAGAATTTATGTACTATGTTGAAGTGTCTAAATAGATAAAGAACACAACCACAAAGATACTATCCAACATAAATATAATGTGAAATGCAAATGCAAACCACATATGCTATTTTACATTTTTCTAGTTGTCACATGGTAAAAGCAGAAAAATAACTGGTAAAATTAATTTCAATAATTATTTTACTTCAATATGTCTAAAATAATTTCAATATATAATCTATAAAATTATTAATATGTTGTTTTTCCTATGAAGTTCTAAGTCTTATTATGTATTTTATAGTCAAATGTCAGATGCTCATTATCTCAGTCTCTTTCCACTGTAGATGTAATTTCATGATTTTCATGAAATCCACAAACTTTCAGGATGTCATAATTCCTTCTCTCTCTCCCCCTCCCTCCCTCCCCCTCTCTCCCCCATTTCTCTCTCTCTCTTTTTTCTTCTTGCTCTTTTTCTTCTCTTCCTCCTGTTATCCTTTCTTACTTTCCTCATTGTTGACCCCACTTACTTAAGTCATCCATTAATTCAATAGATACTTTTAAAATTCTATTCAAGATAAGACCAGAAAGACTAGTTCTTTATAACATAACATGACTGGGTTACTGCTCTCAGCGGCAATTATGAGTCAGTCTATGTGAAGGATTTCAGGGCATCCTGAGAAGGAAGGTGACAAAGGAGTTGAGCAAGTGCATGAAGGAATTTGCCTCTGCCTTCACCTCCTGTGTTTCCTGTGTGCCCAACTTTTCATATGTGAAGGTGTCCTGTGTAACAGATGTATCATTAAAACATTTGCATAAGGAAATATACTTCCTTTATGTAAAACAAACAAATACAACTAAAAAATAAGCAAATAAACAAAACTTCTAAAAGACTTCTGGTTTCCAAGTAAGAAAAGTGAGTTGGTACTGATACAGGAAACTCCCCTGTCCCATCCCCATGCCAGTCCCTCTTTACAAGTGAATCACTCCTGCTACTTAGTCTTTTAATTGTACCCCTAGTTTGGCGACCTTTTTGGATGTTGAGCTTTTCTTACCAAGAAGGCTTTCCAAACCATTCATTGTTCAAAAGCCCAGAGAACCCTCTATGTTCTATATCTTTTATTAAGTAATTTAATCAGCAAACATTTATTTAGTGTCTAGTATGTTCCTACTGTTGCAAGAATAATCACATTACTCAGATGTATATTTCATATTTCTTACTGTAGATATTAAAATATTTACACTTTATGCCCCACTGAGTGTGGTTCAAATGTCTTCAACTATCTGATAGAAAAAAAAAGAAAAGTCATAGCTCGTCATTTAGCTACTGTGGGCAAAAATAACCAAAATGGTTTCAGCACTATTATGAAAGCACAACTAACCAGGATGAAAGCAGACTACAAAGGGATCAGCCAGCTTTCCTTTATTCTGTGGCAGAATCAATCAATCAGGCCCTGGATGGGCTCACTTTCTAGGTAGAAAATGGCCCTGCTACAAAAAGGGTTTGAATTTTATTGCATACAATGAGGGTGGTTCAATCATTGAAGAATGAGGATATGCTGATCAGACACTCAAGAAACTAGTTGTGAAGGTTAAAAATGTAACTCAGGAAGGCAATTGTAAAAAAAAAATTGAAACTCATCATTTCTGGGAGGAGATAAGAGCTCAGAGCCAGGACCTCACTGCTTATCTCTGAGATGCATTGTTACCCAAAGCTTCACTATTTACTTTTACTCCCTCCAGGACTCATCCCCAAAGTCCAGGGTTCAGTGCTCAATATTTACCTCCTCCTTTCAGGATCCATTGTTGTTGAGAGGGGTTGAATAACTATCTGCCTTTTTCCCTTGAGGTTCATTATTATTGGAAAATAACTTACTAGGAGGGGTTTAGTTTCTGCTTTCCTCCTCCCTTATCCACAAGGTCAGACAGTTTTGGGGGGTTGAGGGGTTGTCATTTTCCATATCATTCATCTGCAATTTTCTGGTGACTTTTTCTGAAATTTTGGGGTATAGGATTGCAGAAACTGAACTACATACTTGTGGAATTTTGTAAGTACCAACTATGTAAATAAAAACACAAATGTATATTTGTGCAACAGTTTATTTCATCATCTTGTGGTACAAAACAATGTCACCTGTTTTTCATTATGTCATTTATAATAAGAAACTCCCATTTGCCAATTTTAATACTTCTGCTTTGCCTACTATGTTTTCCCTTTCTATAATAATTTTAATACTGCAAATGTCTCATCATATTGAATACTTTTTGCTACTCTTGCCTTGTTGTTGAATTGGAAGTTTTTGCCAATCTCCTCTTGGAGAGGTCATAACTTTTTTCAAAGTGGTTGCTTCAGAACAGCTTCCTGAACCCCTACCACAGAAACCTGATATGCATGTGACAATCTTTATTTTCAAACTGAAACTACTGTAGCAAATTGTTGCAATCTCTTGTTCTAGGCAGTACATCTTGAGACTAAATTTCCTTCGACCTTTAACTACTTCCAAATTAATTTATTCTTAAAAAAACAAACCACTACACCAAACCTGAATGTATCTTTTTGTACACACACACACACACACACACACACACACACACACACACCTGGTCAATAGGATAAACAGGGGCCACATTTGTGTTGCCATTTAACAAACAAAACAAAAAAAATGATGCAATTGTTTGTAAGATTAGTTATTTGGAAACAAAGAAAAATGAGAGACAAAGGAATGTTGCACATGCCCCAGGTTATTAATAGGAGTGTTCAGGGATGAACACCTGCACAGAGCATTCAGATGGGGCACATTGACTCTTTAAGATCGGGGGACAGAACTGAGAGTCCAGGAAGAACAAACTGCTTAGAGGTCTCAGGATACAACTGCACTGGGGCATTTCTGAAATCTATAGAGGAATCTCCTCAAGTGTTCAGCTGAGTTTTGATCAGCTCCTCCATGTGAGGAATTTTCTTGAAAGTCTGGGAAGGAGGTACATCAGACTCTGATTGTTAGAGGAAATGGTTGCCTAGTACTTAAACAGGGCTGCAAAAACTGCTTGCTCCAAACAGACTTAAAAAAAAAATTATGTTTCATGAGGCATTGGGTACAGAACACACAAGGTTTTGCTTCAGTAATGACAGGGAATTTAACCCTACAGTAAATGTCACACTCCTCCTGCCTTATAAAAATTAAGACATCAAACTCTTTTCCAATGGCATACATGAGTTTCCAAATGAAACATCTGAACACTTACAGGATTAAAAATATGTTTTTAATAAGGCAGAATTCTTAATGTCTCACATGCAATTTAAAAGATTACTCAATAAATAAGAAAACAAAACCCTTAACTCAGGCAAAACCAAAGACCGAGTCAGATGTTAGAAGATGAACTTATTAAAATAGTTTAATATAACATGAAGTAGTTTTAGGACACAGAAGGTATGAAAAAGACACAAATCAAACTCTAGAGCTGAGGATTAAATTTTATGCAATGAAAAATGTATCAATAGGAATAATAATAAAAATAGACATTAGAAAGTAAAAATATGAGTAAGACTAAAAACATAGAAATCACCCAAAATGAAACAAAAAGAAAATGAAATTTTAAAAAAGCATTATAGAAATCATCAGTGACCAGTAGGAAAACTCAGATGCATGTGAAGTTGGGGTTCTGGATAGTCAGAATAAAAAGGGTGGACAGCACAATCCTGCTAGAGATCATAGGCAAAGGTTTTTCAAATTCAGTGAAAACCAACAGATCTGAGAAGCTCCATGAACCCAGATTAAAAAAAAAAAAAATAACAAACATTGTCACGCAGGTATGTGATAATTAAAATGCTCAAAACAGAGATCAGGAAAAGTCTTAAAAGGAGACACGGTGAAAACTAAACATGGATGTGGATGGAGGGACAAAAATAAGGTGACCGCAGCAGTTTTCTTGTTGGAAACATTATATTCAGAGACACAGTAGTTATTCAAAACATTGAAGAAAAAAAATCCTAAACTGTCAGCTTAAAGTACTTTATACAGTGTAAATATCTTTTAAAAACAAAGGAAATATGATTACTTTAAATATTTCCTGTGCATTGAGATGTTCCCATCTCCTTTCTGTTTAGAGACTTTCCAGTAGTTATTCTTATAGAAAAGATACATTTGTGATGAAATCAGTATTTTCCTTTATCTGAGAATATGTGATTCTGACTGAAGAATTTGGGGGGGGGGGACATTTAAATTTTGCTTAACAGAACTTGAAAAATGGTACAGCATACTATCAGCTTACCTTTCTGTTCTTTCTCTACTTTCTTAATTTGGATGGCCAGTGGTTTTATATATTTCTTCTTACTAACTGGCATTTAAAGTTATAAAGTTTCTGTAACACTGATATATCTGCTAACTCTTAAGTTTAATATATTGCACTTCATTTATCTTTAATTAAAATACTTTCCAAATGTTGCTGAGTGCAGTGGCACACACCTGTAATCCCAGCTGCTTGGGACACTGAGGCAGGAGGATTGTGAGTTCAAAGCCAGCCTCAGCAAAAGCAAGATGCTAAGCAACTAAGTGAGACCCTGTCTCTAAAAAAAAAAAAAAAAAAAAAAAAAAAAAAAAAAAAAAAAAAAAATAGGGCTGGGGATGCAGCTCAGTAGTTGAGTGCCTCTGAGCTCAATCCCCAAATGTTCCCTGTGAATTTTTATATTTATACTTATATCTTGCATAGAATTGTAGAATTGTTTAGGTGTAATGTCCATATATTCTAGGATATTTTAGACATTTTGGAGTTACTAATTATCACTCTAATCATTATGATCTGAAAATAAATTGTGTTATTTTTATCATTTAATTTCTTGAAATTTATTATCATCCAGTAAGGGACTATCTCATGGTTATTCCAAAGTATAACTGAAGGTGCATCATCTAGATTTCTCTGAATTCCCAGACTTCCAGTCACTGCCTATACCTATCAAAACTGGATGCTTCAAAGTCATTCTCTGTGGCTCTCTGGTTTGCTCTCAGTCCTAACCAGCTTCAGCCTTGTGCTGCTTGCCTGCAGAGCTCTCTCAGATCTTGCTTTGTCTTTGGTCTTTGGTGTACTACATACATGCACTCAGTAAAAGCCTTGAGAAAAAGACTTGGCTGAGTGTAGGTTTTCTTTATTGATTTGGGCCCATTGGGTCCCTGTGACTTCATTTCTCACTCTACCTGATCTTTTAATTAGTGAGGGAGTAGAACACTTGCCACTTCCTAAATTTTCATAAGAAGTGAAAGTTATCCCCTTGAATATTTTTAGATTTTAATGTGATTCATGTCTTCTAAGAAAACATTTATCTTCAACCAGAGTCACAATCTCCTCCATTATTGTTCCCTTTATGACAATACTTGGAAAAATATGATGTAATGATTTATTCACACTTGGTCTTCCACTTAACCATATGCTTTTCCAGGTTAGGCTCAGTATTTATTCATCTTTTAAACCACAGTGTATAATACAGTATGTGGACCATCTGTTATTTTCTCTCTCTTTTTTTTTCTTTCTTCTTCTTTTTCTTTGAATACTGGAGTTGAGAAAATAATAATATGACTGCCAATGTCTTAAAAATTGAAATTTCATTGTCTGAAATTGAACTTGGTGAAAACTGACATACCTAATGAGTTTGCTTTTTTTATGAGCGAAACAAATAATTAGCTAATTTATGCTAATGTTGGACTATTAGGGAACAGACTTTAATGAACTCAAGTTTTTGTATTGACTTTTTTTTTTAAAGGAATGATTAGGAGATTTTGAAACATTCAATTCAAGATCTTAGTGACTTTTAATGTTGCCTCTGGCCAATGAACTAACTCTTCATTCATAAATGAGATAATAAAACTTACTTTGCTAATGATTTTTAAAGCATCTCAGGGTCTATAAAATTAAAGAAATTTGATGACACAGAAAATGTTTTAGAAGTTAAAATATCTTCTTATCTCTTCTTTCATGCACTTTTTATTTGTTTTCTTATTTGTAAAATATCAATCACTTCTTTCTATTCTTTTTTTTAATATTTATTTTTTAGGTGTAGATGGACACAACACAATGCCTTTATTTTTATGTGGTGCTGAGGACCGAACCTGGGTCCCGCCCGTGCTAGGTGAGCACTCTACCGCTGAGCCACAATCCCAGCCCCATTCTTTCTGTCCTTTTAATGACCTCTTACAACAGTGTGGTGATGAAAGTTCATTTTTTTCTGAAGGATCCATATTTTCTATTAATAATGGCTGTCAAATGTTAACCTACTACTTGAGTCCCTGATTCAAATGTGGTTCGTAGTGGCAATAATTTATTGTCAGCTGGTTTTTCTTGTTTAAACAATGGTAGCGATACTAATCCTGTCTATAAAACAGAAGAAATTTACTACTTTTAGTCCAATCTTTTGCCTCAGTTGTATTTATTATAAGTCTTCTTAATTCATGAAAACAATTCTCAACTTTGTTCTTCTTTCTAGCTAGCAACTCTATTTCTGAGCCTTTTCTTTGATTTTCAATGTTATTTTATTCTGAGTAGTCATTTCCTCCCAAATAAATTGTGTATTGATTATTAATATTGTGCCAGAAGAACAGAGACTCAATTACTAAACCTTAACTCCAAATTAATGGCCTTGATATTTTTTCGCAGGATGTGTGAAACATTCATTTGAAGAATATTTTTTTTTCATTTTTAGTATTTTATACATTTAAAATTAGGAATATAGCAACATACTAGAAATGTTATTTTTTTGTTTGTTTTCTCAACTGCTATGTACTTAAGAAGAGTGATTTTTCTTTGGGTTTACAAAAACAAAATAAAACATAAACAAAATAAAACACAATAACAAAATGTAGTGTAAATGAAGTATAAAGGCAAATGAAGTGTACACACATTGTGGTAGCTTAGAAGACTGTGGAGAGGAGTTATTTTTCATGCACTGTTAATTTTCATAAAAAATCAGTTCTAACTTTCCTACCTAATGGTGGGTCCTTAGATAGTAAAAACTGCCTTAGTCTTATTGAGAAATATTTATTTCAGACAAATCTCAACAATTTCTAACTTTCTAAAAATAATAAACAGTGTATACTTTGCCCAAGAGAAATAATGTTAATAGCATAGTGTTTTAGTCAGCTTTTTCACTGCTGTGACTAAAAGATCTGACTAGAATAATTGCAGAGAAGGAAAAGTTTATTTTGGGGCTCACGGTTTCAGAGGTCTTAGTCCATACACCACTCACTCCATTCCTTGGGGCTTAAGACTAAGCAGAACATTGTAGTGGAAGGGTGTGGCAGAGGGAAGTAGCTCACATGATAATCAGGAAGCAGAAAGACTTCACTTGCCAGATACAAATAAATATATCCCAAAGGCATGCTCCCAATGCCTACCTCCTCCAGCCAAATCCTACCATCCTTCAGTTACCACTCAGTTAATGCCACGAGGTGACTAATTTACTGATTAGGTCAAGGTCTGGTAACCCAATCATTTCTTCTCTAAACCATCTTGCATTGTCTCACACATGAGCTTTGGGGGGATACCTCACCTCCAAACCATAACACATAGATGAAATGGAGATTTCTAGAAAATAATATTTTCAAATGTGGCATAAACTTCACCAGTTCTAGTTTGTACCAATCCCAAATATTCCAACTATATACTTCAAAAAAGAACAGATTTTTAAAATTTCATAGAACATTTGAATAGTAAATTATAATTTATAGATTAATCTTTTCTACTTCTTAGTCATTCAACGTTCATGTTGTGATTGAGAATATAATTAAAAATTTTATATTACTTAAAAACACTCTAGTCAACAACTATGATATAATTCTGAGTTTTAAAAATAGATTAAAGAGGTAAAATAAATTGCTGATCTCTTACTAATGGTCAAAAACAATCAAAACATGTGTAATATTGTTATCAAATACCTATGGATGCCCAAGGAAAGTTTCATGCAGAGAGAAATTTCTTTTTACTGAAAGATATAAAATCAAACACATGGAAAATATTTATTGAGTAAAAAGTACTATGATATTAGAGATTGGTATAATATATTGAAATGAAAATAAGCAAAATGGTACATATAATGGCAATAAAATGATCTGAGAGAAGAAAAACATTTAAAACCTAAAATGTAATTAAAATAGATTGTCTGTTTTAAAATGCATATTTCATCATAGATTCAAATGAATCCAGTTTAGAACCTCAGATGCCGCTTTTGATTGCATAATACAGAAATTTCAATGTTTGCATTCTTAGATCAAGTATACTTTATTCTTATAAAAAGTAAGGTTTATCTCCTTTTAAAGTATGGAAATTTAAACTGGACATTGTGGTGCATGCCTGTAATCCCAGTGGCTCGAGAGGCTGAGGTGGGAGGATCGAGAGTTCAAAGCTAGCCTCAGCAATTTAGCAAGGTGCTAAGCAACTTAGTGAGATACCATCTCTAAATAAACCAAAAAAAATAGATAGATTTTTAAAAAACATGGAAATATAGACACTAGAAATGGAGAATCTATTATATTGGATATTCTAGTATGTATTCAATTATGTATTGAGATTTAGATATTTTCTTATTCGGTTTTATGTGACTCTGTAGCTGGGTAAATAACTTTACATCCATTTTGTAAAACAATAATCAAAATCTAAATTTTAGTAATAGGCCCATATGGGATAATATAATACTTACAATAACATTGTCTTAAGATGTAGTTATTTTACTTTCTTTCTAATTAAAAAAAATTCAAATTTGCCAGAGTAATCTCCTTTCTGATTTACCCCAAATAGAACAACATGTATGTGAACTATATAATCAGAATCAAACAAAGAATTGTCATAAAAATTTAAGGCCTTATTTATAAAATTTATACTGTTATCTCTGACTAGTACTCTCTGAACTGAATTGCATGAAGATACTGACCAGTACATTAAATGTTTAAGTGAAGAAAAAGCATGTTATTGTGGTAGCAGAATAATGGCTCCCAAACATGTCCATATCCCCAGAACCATGAATAAAGTAGGTTACAGGGCAAAGGTGAATTAAGTCCTAATAGCTGGACATGAAAGGGAACGATTATCCTCGATTATCTGAGTTGGCTCTAGGAAATCACAAGATTCCTTTTTAAGTGGGAGAGGGAGACTGAAAAGTAAAACCAAAGAGACAGCCCCCTGAGAAGAACTTGGCCTGGCATTGGTAACAAAATGGAAGAGGGGACATGAGTGAAGGTATACAGTCAGTCTCCAGAAGCTGGGATCAGTCAAGGAGATGAACTCCCTAGTGCTTCAAGAAGTGCAGGCTTGCCTGCCAACTTTTGTTCTTCAGCTGCATATTCTGACTTTCAGAAGTAAAAGGTAAATTTGTACTTTTTCAAGCTGCTAAAGTTGTGGTGATTTGTTATAGAAGTCATAGGCAGCTACTTAAGTTTGACATTTTGAGTGGAACAGTTGTTTGCTGTACAAAATTGCCTAGGACATTTTGAAAATTAGCAAAATGTTTATTAAATTCCAACTTGTCTTTGGTTATGATACCTGATTAAGAGGAGATCCTAACTATTGCACTTTTAATTTATTTCTTCTTTTGGTACTGGGGATTGAACCTAGGGGTACCTAACCACTGAGCAACATTTCCAGTTTTTTAATTTAACTTTATTTTTTTAATTTTCAGATAGGGTTTGAATGCCACCATACTATTAAATCATTTCAAAGCATGAAGAAGGAAAGTATAGTCCATCATCTGCCAATGCTTCTGGTCATTCAACAGTTTCTCAGAATGGTACATTGCTCTTGTCATACCTTTTTCCTATATTAGTACCCTTGGTGATAAATTGACCCATTCCCAGTCTCTTTGTAAACTCACACTTCTTGATGTTCTCGTCTGGAGGATTTTTTTAATTTAAATTTTTAGAGGCATTGCTGATTTTCTTAATGATTGGAACAATACTGGAATTTACTGATCAAAATTCAGGAATATAACTCTAATATTCTAGACAGTTTTGTACAACAAAGAACTCTTCCATTCAAAATGTTAATAACATTCTTGTTGAGAAATCCTGAAATATTTCTCTCTTCCTTCTTTTGTATCTAGTCCCTATTTATTCTACTTATTAGCTCTATGTTAGTATTCTTTTAGCCTTTGCTCATAATTTCCCTCCAGATTGGAGAAATGTTGCTCCAATTAAGACTCTGAGAGGGATTTTGTTGTTGTTTTTGATTAAAGGTTTTTCTCAGGCTCTCTAGTCATGTGTTTGGTGATCTTATGTCCTATTTGGTGAGTTTTATTCATTTTTAGGACCAAGCCTACTTACCTTCTGTCTTTGGTAATGTTTTAGTGAGGCTGAGCAGGTAGTCCTGAGCTTTCTTAAACTTCCCTTTTATAAAACAGCCTATTATATGTCCATTTTGGAAGAGAAAATGCTGTTCATATTTTTTACCCCACACTTCATGTATAAGTATTTTTAAATTTTTTATTTTCAGTTGGTCTTGGGGAAAGGCATTTTTGTAAGGCATTTTGACTCCCTTTTACTCTTTTACCTAGAAGAGGACTGCCCCAACTTTCGGTGGTGATGGAAATTTCAGTAGTCTACACTTTCCAATATGGCAGACAATACATCCCTATACTTGAAAGTGGCTAGTATGACTAAGGAAATTAATTTTAAATTTTAATTGGTTTAAATTGATATGCAAATTTAAAGCTACATGTAGCTAATGGATGCAATATCAGAGGATACCAACTTGAGATCAGAATTCTTTCCAACATAGCATTCCAGCAAGTTACTGTAAATCAAGTGGAATTTGTACATGAAATAAAAATCTAGCTGTTATGCAATGTTAGTCTGCTGAGCTTACATAATAACATAACACAAATTAGGTGGCCTAAACAATAGATACATATTTTTTTCATGGTTCTGAAGATTGGGAATTCTAAGATCAAGGTGCTTTGTCAATTTTATTTTTATTTTTGGCTGGTTTCTCTTCTTGGATTTCTTATTAATGTCCTCAAGAAACAGAGAAAAACAAGCTCTCTAGGTGTGTCTTCATATACGGGCATAAATCCTATTAAATGGTGGTCCCACTGTTAGGATTTACCCCATCTAAATTTAATTACTTGCTTACTCCACTTAGAGTCATATTGGGAATTACACTTTTCACATATGAATTTCAGGGGAACAGAACAGAAATAGTATCTTATTCATTATTGTACACTTTTTATTTTTATATGCTGCTTATAGTATCTGATGTCTTAAAAGAAGCTCAATGGTAGTTTTTTACTGAACAACTCTACATATAATGGTAATTTTAGTTTAATAAACTCTCAAAAGGCTTTATAGAAAAAGATGTACTTCATCACAAAAGGACCTATGTTTTCCTGCAGTTTTTGATAGTTTTAAAGATTGTTGAATTCTCTCTCTTCTCCCTTCTTCCTAATACTTTCCTAACACACATTAATTGTACATATCAATAGAATTTCCTTGGATATCTCTATTCATGCATATATCATGCATAAATCATGACTATTCACTCTTCTCTTCTCCCTTTCTCCATTCTCCCTCAAGTCCTTTTACCAGTCCTTAATAATCCCTCTTCTACTTTCCACATGCAATAGTTATGAAAAAACTAGAGGGCCTTATTGGAGTATCAAATCAACAGTTTTCTACTGTGTGATCCCAGACCAGCAGTAGCTTGACCTGGGAAGTCAGTAGAAATGCAGGTAGAAATTCAAATGCCCCAGTAATGCCCTAGGACAACTGAACTGAATAATACTCATTAGGGGTAGATTCCAATGATCTTTCTTTTAACAAATTCTTCAATTGATTTCCCTGATGTAAACCATTGACCCAACTATTGCCAACTAAACATAAATGAAAAATTGAACTATCTTCTAGCAATTTGAGGCATATAATATTATTTTACAAAATGATTTCCTATTTTTTAAATTAATTCAGCAAATACTCACTGAACACTAATTATGTCACAGGAGGTTCTGGTTTGTTATCTCCAAGTGGCTATTGGAAACCTGTTTTAACAGTTCAGAGTCAATATTCTCAGTCAGGTGGCCTGGTTCTAGTAATTATTCATTGCTCAATCAATCTTCTATCATTCTCTTTCTTTAATGGTTGGAAATTTTTCAAGTTCCTCTTGTCTTTACATAAGCATGATCTGATCATACTGTGCAACATAATTTGTACTAGTAGTAGAGTTTCCCTGTTTCTAAAAGCTGCTTCAATCTAAGCTATCATAGTGCTCACCTGGTGGTTTATCTTGAGATAAAAATAAAGTTTCCTTGAAGCACTATAATCACACTTTTGTTCATGTGTCTAATTTTCTCTCTTTCTTGATCTTCCCTTTCTCTAATTTTGTTTCTCTCCCCATGTAGCTTTGAGAGAAGGGGATGTTTCATAATATCTGTTAGTACTGTTTTTTTCTTAAGTAGAGCCAAGGAGGGTCAAATAAAAATATCTACTCCTTTCTTCAGTTACTAGAATTTCCCTCCTCGTTTTTCTTCTTTATTTCACTGAGATATATATTGCTGATTTTCTTTGCTTTTGCTAATTATGTCGGGCCTGAAAAACACCATTCTGCAAATTAAGAGATTTCAAGCAATGGAAGAGAGTGGTCATAATTTAATTTTTTTTTCCTGTACTAAGATAAAGACTTTAAGAATTTAGTATACTTTTTGGCACACAGTTCACATTCAATAAATGTCAGTTTCCTTCCTTTCCCTGACCTTCAACAGAAAGCCTTTTGTAGAACATTCTGTGGTGAAATGCATTTGCACACACAAAGAGTCATACTTTCTCAACTTCCTGCATTAATAACTGTGTGTTCAATAACAATTAACCTCAGCTATGGGCAAGACATTAGAAATACAACTGATGAGTAGCTGTGGTTATGTCTGAAGATTTGATACTGTACATATTGAACTTTCAATAGTTTCATGCAGAAATACTCAGACTTTGACATAAAAGAGATGAGGGCAAACTCTATTTGGCACTGAATGAAGAATGCCAGAGTAAGGAAGAACCAGAATGAGATAGAGAGGACTCCCTATAACTGTTTATCAGTCCCTATCACCAATCCAAGAGCAAACATCATATTCAAGGGAACCAAATTAAAGACAAGCAGTACACAATAGGAGAGTTTCTAGGCGATGCTTTTTATTAACTCCAGTTGGGTAGTTTTATAGGTTATGATGTATTCTAGTCATTTTCAGGGATGCTAAATAAAGGAGAAAGCTTCAGTAGAGGGATGCCTTGTGAATCACTCTTGCTGCAGCTAGAAAATAGTATGGAAACCAGGAAATGGAGACATAAGCAAAATGTCAGTAAGTAGACTCATTCTTTCCACATGAGTCAGAACCAGAGAACCTAACACCAATAACCAGTTGTTATGGTTTGTGTTTCCTAAAAGCTCCTGTGTGAGATAGTGTAAGAAAATTTAGAGATGAAATGATTGTTATAAAGGTTTAACGTAATCAGTGCATTAATCCTGATAGGGATTATCTTGGTGATAACAACAGGCAGATAGGCTTTGGAGGAAGTGGGTCCTTGAGGTGTGCCTTTGGGGTTTATAATTTGTCTTTGCTGAACAGAGTTCTATCTCTGCTTCTTGGTGGACATTTTATGACCTGCTTTCCTCTACCACACACTTCTACCATGATGGTCTAACTCACTTCGAGCTCCAAGGAGCCAGCTGTCTAGAGACTGAGGCCTCAGAATCTGTGAGCCCCCAAATAAGCTTTTCCTTCTCTAATTGTTCTTGTCATGTCTTTTGATTACAACAGTGAAAAAGATAACTAAAACACCTGTCATTTCAAACTCCATTTCAATCCAGACTCCTTTACAGTAGTAGAATCAAACATATATTGCCATTAAGTATATTTCTCATAATTTTAAGTGCTTGATAAGAATGAACCCACTGGTAGCTTGTGAGAGGAGCACTAAATTGGAAACACTGTCACGACTGTGAGCCAATAGATTCAGAGTACCCTGCTGCAGTTCTCAAAATTCAGAGCATATCACAATCACCTATGGACCTTGTTAAATCAGAACTGCCAGACCTAGCCCTAGAATATCAGATTCATCAGGGTTAGGGAATGATCTGGAATTTTCAGGTAGTCTTACCAAGTTTAGCAAATATAATTGTGATTAAATTTGAATTTCAAATAAAAAAAGAAAAAAAGTAAAAATTTTTTTAAAATGTATTTCATTCAATTTTAGCATATGCTCATATTAAAACTTGGTCATAATTATCTGAATTAAATTTTAATTGTGTCCATTGCATTTCACCAGGAAATACCATTCATATGGAATATTGATGAACCATTCTAATCTAAGTTGATAGGTGCTAGAAGTTCCATCTAGAACCCACTGTAGATTTATTTGTTACTAATAAAGTGATTCACACACACACACATATAGTATGCTCTTAAAATGTAAGTTTTAATTGAAGTGTCAGTGGATAATTAAGTTCACATTTTAAAAGAGTTACTTGAATATTTTGAAGTAATTACAAATAACATTTTTATTTTTTATTTTTTGTTGAAGTACTAGGGATAGAACCCAGGACCTCACTCATGGAAAACATGTGCTGTATCCCAGAGCTATAGCCACATCCTTTTTTATTTTTTATTTTGAGACAGGATCTTGTTAAATAATTCAAACTGACTTTGAACTTAAGATATTCCTGCCTCAGCTGCGTGAGTAACTGGATTACAGGCAGGCACCACCACTGTACCTAACTACAAAGGAAATTCTTAAAACATAATTCCATGCTATTTATTGCTTTGTACTCTTTAATTACATGGAAACTACAAAAGGACTGAGAGTTGAAAATTGGATGAAAACTTTTATAAAATGTATTTTTGGAAAAAGTTTTCCATGAATCTACTCTAAGATGGAAAGGTGAAGCATTTTACCTCCAACTCAAGGCAACGAAGAAGAATTTCAAGAATAAAGGACTCAGAGAGCACATTGGGGTTGAATTTGGGGTGTGGTCTAACTTCAAATTATTTCGTAAGAGGGAAGAGTTCAGATGTGTCTCTCTTCTGAATTCAGTAGAAAGGAGTTTTGCAGAGACACTATATAGAGATGTGTGGATACTCAGTAGATGACTTACACTTGTATGAAAATTAATAAGGACAATGGATGGGTCAGTGAATTGCTTGATTGAGTAGCAATGAACAGACTGCATTTCTCAGTATGCACTCTGAGTCTGTTAGAGCAAAGAATGTGCCAAAGTATTCCTTAGTCTAGATATAGGCCATGAATTGGTAAAGTTGGCACAGGGTATATATGATTTTATTCTATAAAATAAAACCTGGGGAACTGAATAAGCCTCATGAGGAATAAGTTCAAGACAATACCAGATGCCCTGAGAGGGAGAAAGGAATAACTAACTAGCTGGATGAAAGAGACCAGCATTTACTCTAAACTCAGACTAATTAAAGGTCTTCCTAGGTTTCAACACTTTCCAGACACAGGAAGCATCAATCCATGATCACCTGCTGAAATCCATTAAGTAAAAATGCTTTTACTCTTCTTGTTACTCTTTCTATTATTGTTCAAACTTGAAGGAGTTGAAAAAATCACTGTTAGCAAGTTGGGAAGGGTGGCTAAATTTAGAAGTACTTCATTTCTTTAACTGCAGAAAGCCCAAGCAAGGAGAGTAGAGAAGCTGCCATTTGTGGGTAATTGAACTCTGACTTTATTACTACCATATTACAAAATCATGACTTGAAGTGACTACAGTGTATTTTATTCCATATGATTAACTGGACCAATCATGAGGCTACTAAAATTTTTATCTAGAATCAATGAGAGAAATGTTACCCTAAATTAAATATAAAGTGAGAGTGTTCTTTGTGTGATATATTTTTTTAAATAACCTTTATAGTTCAGAATAGTTTCACATTAAACTAAAATTTTTAAATATAATAAGAAAGTTTCCATAAAATCATCACCTAGTTTCAAATTATTAGCATCCTAAATTATAATTAATAATCTGATATTTGTATATAGTTAACTAAAATCCATGCTTTATTCAGATTTTTTTTAGTTTATACCAAATATCCTTTTTGTGTTCCAGGATCCCACCAGGATATTATATTATAGTTAATCATCCTATCTTCTTTGCATACTCTTGGGTAAGATATTTCTTAGCTTTTCCTTGTTTTTGATGATCTTGACAGGTTTGAGGACTATTGTTCAGGTATTTTGTAAACCAACTTTCACTTGGGGCCTATCTGATGTTTGAAGCATAATTATATTGTGTTTATAGATTTTGGTGAGAAATACCACAGAGACAAAGGCACTTTGTTCACATTATATCAAGGATACATGCTACCAATATGAATGATCACTGCTAATGCTGACCTTCCTTAACTCTCTGAAGTAGTGCTTATTAGCTTTCTCCACCATAAGGTTCCCCTTTCCCTCCTCCTTGTCTTGGGGAGTAGTTTATACATACACTTTCTGTTGTAAGTAGAGATTAGAGTAAATGGTACTTATGAAGGTCTTTCACAAACCTTACTGTATTTTAAAATTATTGATCCTGAGTTGAATGATTCATTGACCTAAATCCTTCATGGTTTCAAAGGAGCCTTTTGAAACTCTTGTATAAACAAGGGTGAAATCTTACAAGTGAAATATTTTTCTGTCTTGGGAGAGAATTCTTCCAGCATATTCTGTAAACATGTACTTTAGAATAGATTTTATGATCCAATTCATGATGTTCAAACTGAGGACTTGGTTTTAGTTGTATAGTAGTTTTATATAGTAGTTTGTCAAGAGATTTTCTGTATTTAAAAGTAAAGTTGATATTTTGATATTAATTGTATCCTCAAGAGTGTTTAATAATTAGCATTGATTTTAGCATATCATGTCTCTGACCAATTCTCCATGTATTCCTAATTCTTACTTCCAAACAACTTAAGTGTTAACGTGAACGTTGAGTTTTAGAGCATATTAGCTGTTGTTACTGGTAATGAAAAACCTTAATACTTCACATATCCCAAAATGCTTTCTCACATTTCTTGAGTTATCAGTGACAGTTGCTTTTTGTATTCATTTTCTAAAAATTTTCAATATTTCCTCTAGGTCATATTTCCTGGAAAACAGGCCATGACCTTATATCCTACCAGAGTTGTCAATAGGGTTTAGGGAAAAAACCCTCACTATTCATGAAGGTGAAATATCAAATTGGAATTGTCTGATTGTCTGAAAGGAACAGGCATTTAAATCCTGAACACATTTCCAAAAAAATAGAAACCAACAAAATTAAAGGAGAGGATCAAATTTTAAAGAGACTTAAATACATTCCAAGATTGTTAATTGCTTAAAATTTTTTATAGATGTTTTATACTACAAGTACCTTTATCAGATAACTTTCTTATTAATTTAAGAATTAGACTGTCTAGATTATTGAAAAAGCAAGTTGACATAGAGAAAAGATACCTTTGAATCACCTGCAAAGCAAGTGCTTATTGAGTTTGTCTGCTAATTTCTTTCACCAGGTTTAACTATTTTGAGTTTAAGACTATTTTCAAATATGGAAGAATAAACCATTATGACAATATCAGATTTGTCATTATTTGCCTAAGTCCACAATATTTTATAAGCATCTCTAATTAGGAAGGAAAAGATGCTGAGATAGATTAAGCAGATTTTAAAATACTAAGAGGAGTGTCTCTCTTTTCCTCTTTTAGTACATTAAATACTAGTATGCATTTTTGTTTTGGGGAAAAATAATAAAAAAAGGGAAAATTTTGATATGAATCATGAATGTAAAATACTGATCTCATGGCAATGGACACAATGTGGATCTTCAAGAAATAAATTTCTCTAAAAGGTAACTTACAATATATTGTTCCAAATTATAGACTTTGATGTCTATAATTGCATGTTTATACATTTCTAAAGGCTGAAATGATTATTATCCTTCAAACCCATACTCTTAATGCTTTTCTCTCTCTGTATATAGTGTGTATAAAAGTGTACACTGGAATAAGAGAAGGAAAACCCAAGGAAAAGGTGAGGGAGAGAGGAAGAGATTGATTCTTGTAGTAGATAAATGATTCTTGTAACCAAAAATTATCCTGAGAATGTGTGTTGAATTTCTGAGTACTTGACTTAAAATAAATAAATTATTACTGTAATTTGCCTTAGATTAATTTGCATGGTTCCTTTACCTATTATCAAATACTTGGTATAATAGTTGTTAAATAATTTAAAATAACATTTATGATACTAAAATTGTTTTATATATATGAAATATTCAATATTCATAAACATTCAACAAACATTTATTTAACTCTCCTACATACCAAGCATCACACTAGATGTGAAGGTGTGAAGGGGAGTACTTTAAACAGTCTTTCTAAGAGCATTTAACGGTGGGGGAAATGAAATTAAACCAAAACACAAATATAATTCAGTTATAATTATAGTATGTTTCCAGCACATATGGATATTAAGCAGGGTGTTCTAAGTCCTGTGACAGAGAGAAACAAAGATTGTGAAGAGGATGATCCAGGAAATAATCCTTGAGGGAATAACATCTACATTCAGAAATTAAGTAAGGAATCATTATCCAGGAAATGGGATGGAAGAAACAAGGTGGTGTTTCTCCCAAGTAGAAGAAATATTTTCCTGAAGAAGGGAGATATACTTATGGTCCAAAACAAAAACAGTGGTTTTGGAAATTAGAAGAGTATACAGAGGTATAGTCCTAAAAATATACTATTTCTTCTAAAATAATTGCGATATTTAAAATAAAAACAAATTGAAAATGCAAAGATATTCAGTCTTTTCAAGTATAAATTTGTGCTGTTTAGGTGCTGTATATGTGATTTTAAAAGTTTGTATAAATAATTAAAACAAAGAAAATAAGCTGCCATAGTAGCACACACCTGTATCCCAGCCACTAGACAAGCTGATGCAGGAGGATTGTAAGTTCAAAGTCACTCAGCAACAGCGTGGTACTAAGGAACTCAATGAGACCCTGTCTCTAAATAAAATACAAAAAAGTGCTGAGGATGTGGCTCAGTGTTGAATCCCCCTGAATTCCATCTCTGGTACCTCCCAAGCTCCTCCTCAAAACAAAATCTGTACCCATTAAGCAATTCCTCCCCACTCTTTCCTCTCCTCAGTTTCTGGTTTTTTGTTTTGTTGTTGTTGAATTGTAAGAGTTCTTTATACATTCTGGATATGATGGGCACTAATATACTCTCTGCCTCTGTGGAATTATGTATCCTGAATGTTTTATATGAATAGAATAATATGATATGTGACCTTTTGTATCTGGTGGCTTCTTTTACTTAAAAAAGTTTCCAAGGTTTATCTGCAAAAATAAAAAAAAAAAGTTTAGTTTCCAAAAAGCATCCTTAATAGGCTGTTATTAGACCCATTTTCAGAGAGAGCATCTGAAACTTGGAAGAGTTTAAATTGCCAGAACCAGCCAGCTAGTAAGTTGGACATTTTCACCCAAATATGATTAAATCCAGTGTTTATTTTCTTCCCACTTGATCATGTTTCTTTTCCTCTCTTCAGTCCTTCATGAAGTACAACTGCTTTCTGATTTTTTCCCTATGAATTCAACACTCTTGACACTCTGGATTATTGCATAAATGTCTCCTTCTATCCTTTCTGCTTGCAACTTACCTCCCCTAAATAATTAGGAAAGGCTAATATGTGAAGTCTTCTAGTGGTGGATTTTAACTGAAATGGTTTTTGATGGATTAATACCATATGATTACAGACCAGCAGGAAAAAAAAAATGTTAAAGAAGTATAGTAAGTGAAGACAGAGAGTTTTTTCAGGACCCTAACTTTCTGGAATCATTTGATTTTTTTCCAACCTACAAACATACTTCAGGACCAGATAAGCTTAAGGGTCAAGGATTCAGCTCAGTTTTTTTTTTTTTTTTTTTTTTTTTGGTCACCTATCTCAATTTTCCTTAAAAGGAAAAAAAAATATATGAACAAATATCATAGACAAGGTGGTATCTAAGTACTTGTATGATTTTTAGCTTTATCAGAGTACTGGCAAATAAGTTCTTTTGTTGAGGAAAGAGATGAATTCTCCTTTATTTCTGTGAAATTCCTTTACAAAATAATCCATTATTGATGTAACTGCTACCTGCCCATTAAAGTGAGTTTATTGTCATATTTTTTTCAATCAAAATGAGCTCTACTAAGAATGATTGGATAATTATACCTTTCTATAGTAAACATTGATCAAAACAAAACACAAAGCCTTACTTTTCACTGCATAATTAAGGAGAAATATATATTTACAGACTCTAGGCTGACCAACATATAATTAAGAAAATGAATTAATTATAAGATCTATTTTTATTTCAAGTCATGCTACCAAAATGGTTTGTAGGAACATGGAAAAGCTCATTCTTTGGAAACAGTCTAGTACTTTTATATGCTCATTTTTTTACTGAATTTTCTTTGAAGTTAAAAAAAGATGTCAAGTGATATTATATTTGGAAATAAAGGAGAAAGAATGGAGATGAATTCTTGTCCATTCAATTTTTCTCAACCTATATTTGTTAAGAAAGCTCTGGGTTGGTGTTTTTTCAGGTACATAACATTCTACATAAGCAATTTGACAATGCTTTAATACTACAGTGGAAAATAGACCTTTTTATGCAGTACTCCTGTTTCAGTTTCTACATTTGAGAAATGAAGTTAACTTTCTGAGTCAGTTTAGTAATATGTGACCAATAAGCAAAAAGGAATTCTAAATATTTTCTCTATCTAAAATATAAATTATAAAGGCAAGAGGATGTAAATTTCTAAACAGTATAAATATTTTAAATTAAGAGAGTTATTTTAAACTCTCTTTATCACTGGATTTATCAGGAAGAACAACTTTATTTTCTTTCTGTTTTCTGATCAGAAAGAAAATTAAATAATTGGATATAAGTTGGTTCTATCATAGTGCTTGTTTCCTATATGAGAATATCAGAATCTCAAACTAGGGTATATAAGCAACCATTTATTTCTAATTTATAAACTAATTTATATCAAAGTTACTAATTTATATAAATTAAATCATTATAGTTATGCCTTAAACTGAAGTGGTTTAATTGAAAATAATAAAATTATAGGAAAAGAATACTGTCCCATAAAAGACAATACCTGTAGTTGCCATTGCTTTTATACAATAATCCCCTAAAGAATCAGTTGCAGCCTGTGCTCAACCTTTTTATTTTCTTTGGCAATGGGCCTTGCATCACTTCCCTTAGGAGACTCCACTTCCCTTGGGAGACACCGCATGAACGGACAGAAGGTTTTCCCACAGAAGGTTTTCTTTAGTGTGTTTTCAGCTGGCAAGTGGGCTCCCACTAAATTTTGAATCTGAGTTTCACTCAGAGGTGAGTCACACCTAATAGAGGTGTGACTTTCAGAAGAGATAATTCAGTTTTACTTAGAAGGCAAAAAACAAACAAATGAACAACAAACTGCCAAAAGGCACATTCAAGAGAAGGTCTCGTGAAAATTTTATAGGAGGCAATTCCAGCCACTAGCTCCATGACATCAATGAAAGTGAGATCCTGATGCAGGGAGCAATATTTTGAAACATGTATCTAGGAAATAATTGAACATTTTTTCTTCAGCTTTGACAGTAGATGTAGCTACATTATCATCCATATACTGCTACAAATTAGCTCTCAATATGTTTTCTATATATAGGCCTTGTCTTCTTAAATAGCTATTAATGGGTGCCATTCCTACTGAACTGAATTCTTTCTATAATACTAGCCAGTCAGTTTGTCTCAGACTTTGGTACTCTTCCTGGAAGCTTCTTTATTTCTTTGGGGACCTCTAATAAGTTAGGGCTAATCTTAGAGGAAAAGCACAGATAAATAAAATTGATTAAACATCCAAGGTAGCTTCCATTTGCTGAGTACTTCCTATGGGATAAACACATTTAAAAATTTATCTCAAATTTTCGTGGCAACTATATGAGAAAGGTATTAATCATTCTATTTTTACTGTGAAGGAAGTATGCCAGGAATAAATAGCCAGGGTATGATATGACTGAGATATGATTCTGAAGTCTATTCTTTCCATTAGTCACAGGATGTCTTTCTAATAATAAATTCTTATTGTGGGAGTGAGCAGAAAACACACAGCTGACAACTAGTTATTAAATCATAGTTCTTTATCAGAAACAGAGATCACAAAATAAGAGTCTTTCTTTTTTCTTTAAGAATGCAACAAATCCCAGCATAGTAGCTTTCATCTGTAATCCCAGCTATTTGGGAGGCTGAGGCAGGAGGATCACAAATTTGAGTTCAGCTTGGTGAACTCAGCAATACTTTATCTATTTAAAAAAAAATCAATAGGAAAATAAGTCACTGAAATTGTGGCAAACCACTATCTTTTCAAGGTTTCTAAAAGGCTCAGTTCCTCATCTGTAAGACAGATAAATGCATATGTCTCAGAATTGTTACAAGGTAAATGTGTGTAGCTGCTCATCCCAGAATTTATCACAGGAAAATAACCACACATTCAAATATAGACTGGTCTAGTGGGCATCAGTGTAGCACTGTTTGGATGTGAATACTACAAACTACTTAAGCCCTCTGTTTCTTAGCTTTCATATCTGTAAGAAATATTTAATAGTAACACTTACTTGATAGGCCTATAGTAAGGAAAATATTAGTTTGCAAATATAAAATTTATAGAAAATTCTTAGCTCATATAAGAGATCACAATATGAGCTATTAGTAAATAATCAGTTGCTACATCTAGATTTTGAAATCTTTCTTAGTGTCAAAATTTTTTGTTTTGTTGTAGGGCTCATATAATATATATTTGCTTGTTTTCTTTTACTTGTCTTCTCTCCAATTCCGTTCAAAAGCTATTTTGTTTGTTTTTCCCATAGTGCTATGTTGTGTTTATTGTGTATACATACTAGGTTTTAAGATCTGAACTAACAGATCAAGGGAAAAGTATTTGTCTGACTGTACAGGCTGCTCACTCCACAGTTAGCATAAAATCTTAAGCACTGTTGTGGAATCTGAATGAGTCTCCTTTTCTCCTTCTCCGCTCAGCTGATTTGATATCAGCTTTCTCTTTCTCTTAAAAAAAAAAATGCAGAATCTCTACATTTACAAATTCACAGAACAGAAAACCCCACTACTATGTAAATTTAAATTTAACCTTCATATGGATTTGCTGCTATTCTTTTTTTTTTTGTCTTCTTTAAGATGGAGGCAGAGAGAGGCTTTCTTTTAATTTCCCTCCAGACTTCTCAATAGCATTTAGACAAAAAGGCAAGCAAGCCATGTCCTCACTGTTAGGCATGCTTATTCTTTGCTTTCTATTCCTCTCTATTAGCAGCTTCATACATTAGACTTTTGTGAATTTTTGCAAAATAAAATATATTCTACTATCTCCATGAGGTATTGACAAATTTTGGTATTGCTGCCCCCCAAAAAAAATGTTTGCTTTCTTTACTTTTCTCAGTGTGAGGGAATAATAGAAATAATTAGAAAATATTTCAATGTAATACATAAGTCCTGGTGTCAGCAAAGTCTGATTTTTTATAACACTGTTCAAGTTCTCACTGTTGAAATGCTCAAGAGAGGATAGTGGCACAAGAGTAGGGACCTGGTCCAAGTGGGGTGGTGGAAGTGGTGGTGGTGGTGGTGGTGGTGGTTGTTTCTTCCACAAGAAGTACTTGGAATGAGATTTTTACACAATCAGAAGGAATATCAATAATTAAGCAAAATCAAAACCAAGTAAACTGCCTGGTCTATATGTAATTTATGTGGGTCAAATTCTAGTTTTGTCTGGAGTAAAATCTTGCCACATTTATACTAGGGAATACAATTCTTAGGTTAATTTCACACTTCTGTCGCTAGATGGGAAATAAGTTAAAATTATCTTAAACTTGTATTTCCTACTTAATTGTACTTCTCTAAATTAGAGAAGAAAACATTTTGTTTTCTATCCATAAGCGTGAAATAAATGGCACTTTAGAAGCTGCTAGTTCACTGTCTTAATAGAGAGCAGCTTTTATTATTAAGACAAACCAGGTTAAAAATAATCTGCATTGTACATAGATTCAATACAACAGCTGTTGTAAAACTACATCTTAAAATTAAAGTCATTTAAGGTATTCTTATTTGAATGTTTAAAGTGGGTTGCAATTTGTGAGGCAGAAATCAAATGTGATTTGTTTCAGTTACCTTCAAAAAGACCCTTATTTAAACATATTTAATAAAATCATTATTGTACTTGTTACCTTAAATAAAGACTGGGAGTCTTGAGTTCTTTATATTTTGATGTATTTGTAAGAGTCGTATTTGAGACATATCACATTGACTGTGCTTGCTGCTAGATGTCACTGTTGTTTCAATGTTTTTCAACCATGTGATACTTTCTTGTACTTTAAGAAGGGAATCTCACAGATAGTTACTCTTGTTGGTCAGCACAACTCATCAAAGAAAAAACTAAATATTATCTTTATTACAAAAAGTAAATTATTACATACTCAGAGTACACATTAGCTTTAATTTCACTGAAGATTTCCTAATGACATGTTTTCTTGCATTGATTCTCAGCATGGCTCCAGGTATTAGAGGAACAGGGATCAACAATTTTGACTGTTTTCAAAACTAGATAAGAATTTGAGGAAATATTAAAAACAAATCTTTATTTTTCTAAATCTAGAAATTCCTGTTTATTTAAAAAATACCCCAATATCTTTATATTTCTTTGATTGACTTTCATGTACATATAATTAAATACATTGTTTCTCCCTTATCCTTACATCACTTCTCATGGAACTTTCATAGGTTATTAAATATGTTGCTATTTCATAGCTTATAGAGGTGGCTGCAGCTCCCTCCAGTTGAAATTCATTTATGTTACCACTCCTCAAGAGAGGATAATGTGATTATTACTTTTGGAGATAAATAAATATCAATACAGTTTTACATATTTATGAGGAGAAATTGGTCCTGCTAAATAAAAGTTGCACATATTTTATTTGAACACTCTCTATTAACTTTAATCTGAAATCACTTGATTTCATTGTCCTGTTAAACAACATGATGCTACTTACTTATAAGGTAATGAAAACAGTCATTTTGAGTTCTTAGCATCATACCTTAAAAAACAGCACATCATTAAGCCAAAATAGATTTTTTATTAAAAAACAATTATGAACAGTCATCAAAGTCCCATGGTGTGGGGGAAAAAGAAAGAAACACTATAGTATAGTTCAAGAATACATTGTAATTTAAGACAAAACAGTAATGATAACACATATTTCTCAACAAGGTGTAGAGTCCTTATTTCTTCTAATTTATTTGGAGTGTGGAACCTGTCAGGATTTTCTTTTGACTTGTCACACAAAATACATTATTAAGTATTTCACTTATGTAAAGCAATGTAAAATGGTCTCTTCACAATGAAATGGGGTAATATGGTTCAGGAATAATCTAAAATGACAGTTCAGCATAATGTGATTTAATGTGTGGCTGGAGTTTCAGAGTATGAACAGTCTCACAGGAAATAATCCAAGAGTAGGGAGAGAGATATCTTTTTTGTTTTTTTCTAAATTAAGCAATTGTGAACTTGCAGCTGTGATTTCATTTTTCATGAGTTTGTTGATTGAGAGCAATTTAATGATACAAGTCAAATTATTTTAGGGTGTGTTCTTTCGAAACATTTTTAATCCATGCTTGATTTTCTAAATGTATTTTCACTTTAACTAATGTATACAATTGCACATATATTTGTGGGGTATAATGTGACTTTTTTTACATTTATGTAATGTGTAATGATGAGATCAGAGTTTTGGGCACTTCTATCATCTTTGACATATGTTATTTCCTTGTGTTGGGAACATTTAAAATCTTCTTCTCTACCTATTTTGAAACATCTAATTACTTGTTGTCAGCCATCATTGTCCTGCTGTATGGTAGGGCATTAGAAGTTATTCCTTTTACCCAGCTGTACCCTTTATGCAATAATCATCCTCTATTTACCCTACCCAGACTCCACTAACCACTATTGGATTCTCTAATTCTATGAGATCAATTTTTAGCTTCCACAGACAAATGAGACTATGAGGTATATATCTTTTTGTGTTTGACTTATTTAACTTAGCATAATGCCCTCCAGTTCCACCCATGTTGCTTCATAAGACAGACTTTTGTTCTTTCTGTCACTAAATAATATTCCATTGTGTACATATAGCCTGTTTTCTTTATCTAGTCATTCATTGAGACTTATGTTGTTTCCTTTTCAAGGCTATTATGAATTGTGTTGCAATAAATTGGAAAAGCAGATGTTTCTTTGATACTGTGATTTCATTTGTTTTCATATATACCCGGAAATGGATGGATGGATCATATGGCAGTTCTATTTTGAGGTTTTTGAAAACTTTCATGTTTTCCTTATAACCATTCATGTTTTTAATAGCACACATATGCAGATCACCAGAAAGCAAACATATTTATGCTGACCTCTATTTCAATATATGCATTTAACATATTAAACAAAACAATATTCCTTACTTTGCTAAGGCCTAGTATGATGTGCTTATTCTAGAAGATACATAAATCAATGTCTGTCTCAGCCTTTTGATTGGAATAAAAGAGGTGACCAGAGAAAGAGACCTAAGCTTAGGAGCTGGTTCAGTTTACGACAGAGAGGCAGAAAGCAAAAAAATCAATATGTGACTTGTGAAGGGGTTTCTTGGACCCCCCTGACTTTTAAACAGTATAATCAATGACCAGAAATCTGAAATTCCAGTATTTTCATCTTTTGGTTGTGAGAAAAGGAAATGCAAAGTCCTGTGTTTATGTTAACATAAAATATAAGTCATGAGACATGATACATGGGATCATATTACTGATCTAGCACAATCACAACTTCTATTTTGATCATGATTCTCAAAGATATTTCATGGAAGAAGAAGACTCTTTTTTCCCACTATACTCTAAAACACTTCTTAAATTTTCTTAGTCACATTCTAAAAGACTTACATACAGTTATATTCTTTTCTCTTGGCTATAGAAGAATTGTGCCTTGGTTATATTCACTACACAAAAGAATAAAAAAAAAAAAACAGAAAAGAAAAAAATCCCAGAAGCTGTACTTAGAAAGCATTACTGTCTCAATTTTCAAGCTTTCATAAAATGAATTATAGTCATTGAATTTAAACTGGTGACAAATTAAACATAAAAATGCTTTTGGATTTAAATAAAAAGCATTCTATATTTTTAAAAAATTTTAAGAATTTTATCAGACATAACACTTGATTTCTCTCAAGGAGCTTTCCTTTTTTATTTGTGTTTGTTTGTGTGTGTGTGTGTGTGTGTGTGTGTGTGTGTGTGTGTGTGAGAGAGAGAGAGAGAGAGAGAGAGAGATATGGGGATTGAACCAAGCACCTTGTGCATGATAAGCATGTGCTCTATCACTGAGGTATAATACCCCAGCCCTAACTATCCTCTCTTTAACAATTAACTTTCTCCTTTTGGCAATTCTCCCCACCCTGTATCACATTTAAATTATAAGGCCATTTTTAACAAGAAAATATATGCAAAAATTCATGTAATTATATTTGCTTTTATTTTTGATACTAATAGTCAGATACATCTTGTTTGGGGAATAATATATTAATATATCCCTGATTGAACTACATTTTCATAGAGGAAGGACTAATTTGATTCAGATTACCTTCTAATAGATATATTAAAAATGCTTCATTTTTTGTTTGTTTCTAAGAATTTTCATCTATTTTTATATGGTTTCTTCTTGCATATAATATTGTGGTTTAACTTAATTGTTAGTTAAGGACTTTGAAATACAGCAGAACACTCTGGTTCTTACTCTAAATGAACTGGGGCAGATTGTTTAACCATTTGATCTAGCTGCACTTTTCACAATGAGGAATAGAGTGGAATTCTAGGTATTTTATTTCTTGGACCTATAAAATAACTGGGAAAGGACTATGTGGCTAAACATGGGTGGTGATGAATCAGTTCAAAACAAGGAAATAGAATCGAATAAATATGAAAGTGGCCTTAAACATATTGATCCAAAGAAAAGGACATATATGTGGCCAAACCATTGATTTTTATTGATAATCCACACAGGGCATTCTATAGTATGGATCTCCCAAGAGTCCCCAAAGGCTCATGTGTTAAAGACTTGGACCCCGGGATGGGACTGCTGGGGGATGGTGGAAACTTTGAGAGGAGGAATTTTGTGAGAAAACCTTAGGTCATTGGGGAATGGCTTCAAAGGAGGTTGTGGGACCCTGACCCTTTCTTTTTTCTCTTTTTACTTCCTGGCCATCAGGTGACCAGTTTGCTCACCACGTGCTTCCCTGCCATTACCATCTTGCACAGCCTGAAGGCCTAACGGCAATGGGTCTGCCTGGTCACAGCCCAGAACCTCTAAAATTGTGAGCCAAAATAAATCTTTTCACTTTAAGTCAATTATCACAGTTATTTCATTAAGGTAATAGAAATCTGACAAACATGGTAGCTAATGGAAATTTATAGCCGAAGAACTTGAAAAAAGCAAAAACTATTATGACATGATGTTGCCTTTTTTTAAAAGAAACACTTTTATCAAACAGACATGTTGTCATATGGGTAGCAAACTATGATTACATTGATCATATTCTTTTGTCAAGTCTTTTGATACCAGCACAACTCAGAAAGATTTCCTTAATGATGTAGATATTTTGAATAATCTTTTCAGAAAAACTTTTGTGTCATAAATAAAACTTCAAGGAATCACATGTCAGTAGCAAATATTCTAGTGCTTATATACTCCTGTATGTGACACATGATGCTTTTGAACTTTATAATACATGGGTAGCTCACAAACAATTTTTATTCTTTTTTACTTGGGTTTACCCTTCAAAGTCACCTCAAAAGTCTTCTCTTCCGGGGTCCTGTCTTTAACCCATTTCCTTGCCCTCAAGCTGAACTGAATGCTCAATATTGGTCAGAAACTTTAGGTACAGACCCTATAAACACTCTAGATTATTGTGATTTTTATTGTTAGGATTTCTTTATAATTTTGTCTTCAGGTTTTTTCAAGAGTGGCCATAAGCTAAGATAGCCACTCTAGGAAGGTCCCAACCCAGGGAAAGTTAGGTTCAGATGTGTTGGTCAGAAGAGACCCATGAGGAAATGAAACCAAAATGTATGAACAGTAGAAATTCCCTCCAGATTTCAGAGAGAATTTTGGTGCCATGCAATGGTCAGGGGCAATGTGAAGTCTGGAGGCATCAGGGAACTCAGCTAGCAGATGGGGTCCAAGAGAGAGGACCTATGTGACCCCACCTTTATTAAGGTGCAGAATGATGTCTTTTAGGATTTCCCTTGGGGATAATGGATTGGCTAAGTTAAAGAAAACTTACAAAGTGTACCTGGTGTGAACCTCCTTGGTACTTTCATAGGCAGCAGCTGTCGGGTGCATTGGGTGAGTGGGACAAGGAAAAGACAGATTATACCATAAGCAACACAACAAGAAGACAATTTAGCCAAGTCAGAGGTCATAGGATATGACTGAGTTTTAAACAACTATGTCAAAACTAAAGATGGATGCTGAGGCAACCACTATATTAAATAATTTTATAACAATAGTATAAACAGAAATAATCTATTAAGTGTTATTAACAGCTTGTGGTGTTAGGCAATATTTACTAGGAAGGCTTAAGAAAAGAATTCTGAGCTAAACTGCCAGGAAAACTTTCTAGACCACAGCTCAAAACAAGGTCAAAGGAGCTTTGCCTCCACCATGACTTGATGACCCAAGAAATGGGTATTGTGTCCATGAAGTCTAGTATAAGCCACCTCTGCCATAACTGTGTGGTGGCCACAGCCGTAAGTCAAGTGCATTATTGAAAAGCATTTAGCACTCAAATTACATTTGTTGTAGTACAAATGTAGTTTTGATGTACATCATCATAAGTAGAAATTTTCTGTACTCTGCCTCTCTTCTCAAAGAATCTGGGTTTTTTTTTTTCCAGATTTGATGTAGCCTAATGATGAAGTAAAAATTTCAGGCTTTGATGTATTCTAGCCCCCCTATCTTTTCGGTAGAGAATAGAAGACCAAAAATGTAACCACAGAATCTGCCAGTGCTTCTTCACTGTATTCACTAGAAACTGATGTAAAACACTCCTTGCATAGGATTACAACCCTACTGCAGAGTGTCTGTAATTTTTAATCAGTTTATATCAGCAGTTCATGCCTCAGTATTGTTATGATCTCAAAATAAATACATAAGAATACTTCAGTGCAGTGTAATCCATACAATAGGGATTCTGAAAATAACTGAAATTATGACCCTGCCCTCTTACTTACATATCTACCATTCTGGACTGCAGATTCTTCCAGTATAGTGGCTATATCTTTACTTTTTCAGTACTTATTAGAGTATATGGCACATATTAAGTGAACAATGAATTTTGATAGAAGAAAGATTATAAAGTGCAAATAAATGCATTTCATTTAGATTCCTTAGAGATTAAGGCTATGGGTTTTCTGAATGTATTTGATTTCTTGAAAATACTTCAATTTTAAGGAATTAGGACAGTTTGCATAGATAATGATATCAAATTTCCTTGATCTTGTGTATTTGCAGTCAACTAAAAATGAAGTTGTTAATAAGTATGCACTTTTCAAATATTAAGAACATTAAAAATCATGGGATACTTTTTTGCTAGTTCACATGTAGCATAATCAGTAATTCTAAGGAATGTTTTAAATGTATTAATCAGCAAATACATTTATCTCCACATATTTTGGAGTCTATTTTCTGAAAACAAATTTAGTCTGTTAGATGCCTTATTATTTACTATTTATAAGTCAAATGAAACATAACTTTCTTGTAATACTATGTATATATCTTCTTTATGAGACTAGGTGGGGAAGATTTTTCAGTTGATGCTATGGATCTAAACTTAGAAAATAAATGAAAAATAAAGTACTATTTACAAATTCCCTTACCAAATATTTTGGATTTTTCCAAGCTATTACTTGTTTTCTGGATTTTATTTTTTTGTAAATAAGCATGTTCAGGTAAACATTCAAGCCTTTTAGAGTTGAAAAGGACCTTTAACTGTCTGCTGAAGTCTCATCCTCAGAATGGAAGTCCCTGTGTACAATTCCTGTCAGGCAATTGTGCAGTCTCTGATGGAGAATCTTTTTCATAACATCCAAGAAGGGAACCTATTATTTCACAATGCAGTCTGATTTTCCACAAAATTCTAATTTTTACAAAACCCTTTCTTAAAAGACAAACAAATCTGTTTTAATTGGCCTCAAACTTATTGGTGCTATTTCAGAACTTTTTATTTAAATTATTACTATTACTTCTTAAGTCAAAGTTTTGAAATAATTTGCCAAACCTCCAAATATTGTATTTATTATTTTTACATTTGAAAGAGGCTTCCAGTTTATCCAGATTGGTTTTCTATGTCCATAAATTATGCAGTAAATATATTAAATGTCTACTGAAATTTTATTTTTTACCTACTCCCCATCTTCCTGATCCAATATATCCATTGTAACATTTCAGGCTAGGGAACATTTTTCTCTACTAAGAATCCTGCCCTTCAGGGTTTCTGTTTGGGAAGTTTCTTTTAGGTCTACCACACATCTACACATTAGCTCACAACTGCGCTATTGCCATATATGTAAGAATTAGACATTCTTTCAGTCTTCTTTGTGAAAGAAGTCTATTTAATGTTTTTAAAAATGAGGCAACACCCCTTCTTCACTGGCACAATAGGGTCTTATTCCCTGGGGCACACTCTCTTACTTTGCCACCATTACTGGGCAGAGGTGGTGGCCATGTTCAGGCATCAGAGGTATTCTTCCAGGCTCTTTTTCTCTTGGAAGGAAATCATTCATGGGTGGCATGAGGCAATAAGGGGTGAAAAAATCTCTAATTTTCTAGAAACAACACCAGAAGACAAGAACTCTGGAAACCAGATAGTGGAGTGTGGGACATGGAGAGAAGAGAGCTTGAGAAGGGATCCTTCAAATCACCGTATTCAGTTCTGAACTCACCAAAAAGCTTCAGAGGCTTGATATGAATCAGCAGTGGCCCCGTAAATGTTTGAGATTTGATCAATAGTGAGGGTCACTGTATATGTCTCAGAATGGCACATGGGAGGTGCATATAGAGCAAAAGTCAAAATAATACTACAAAGGACTTGTAAACTAAAATACTATAGAATAAGTTCCTCATAAAGACCAAATTGGAAATTGTGATCTGAATCCAATAGGATTTACCTGCTAAAAAAAGTAAATAATATAATCTGCAAAATTTTACCATTTAGTTTCCATGAAAAAAAACACCCTCAAAATGTAGAATTCAAATGGCTCAGTATGCAATCCAAAATTATTTAACATAATAAAAACCAGAAAAACAAAAACAACTTTCAAGGTGGAGAAATTAACAGATTCCAATAAACAAATGACTTAAGTGTTAGATTTTTCAGGATATGATTTTTTTTTAATAAACAGAGTCTCTCTATGTTACCCAGATTGGCTTTGAGTTTGCCTCAGTCTCTCCCAAGTGCTGATCTAAAAGGACAAAGATTTTAAAATAGCCATTAAAACAATACTCCAAGAATGAGTGAAAACATTCTTGCAATGAATGAAAACAGAATTTTTTTCTTAAAAGTAATTAAAACAATAAAAGGAACGAATGGGAAATTTATCACTGAGAAGTATGAGAATATAATAAGAACATTTCCTCTACAGATTCAATGGCAGAAAAGAAATGATGGGGAAATAACTAATAAATTTAAAGGCAGGCCAAAAGAAATTATCTGACCTGAATAACATGGCGCCTCAAACAACTATTAGACATTATCAAAAGGTCTAACCTTTGTCTAATTGGAGTCTGAGACAGAGAGAAAATTTTACGTAAAAAAAATGTTTAAAGATTAAATGATCCAAATTCTCAATTGGTAAAAAACAAAAACAAACACAAAACCACACAAATTAAAAAGTCCAACAAGCTCAATGAATCCAAAAGTATAAATTCTATATCTAGAATCAGACTGCAAGGTACCAAAGATAAGAAATATAGAGACAGAAAGAATTCAAAATAAATATGACACATATCATATAAAAAGACAAAGTTTCAAATTACTTCAGAATTTCCAACATAAACTATGTAGAGTTCTAAAGACAGATAAACTACATATTATATGAATAGAAAACAGTGCTATCTCAATCTCTCATCTAACAAAAATATTTTTCAGGAATAAAGCCCAGAGTAAAACAATTAGATGAAAGGGTAACACAAGGAAACCTAGATAATAAAGGAAGAGCAAAAGAAAATTTAAATATCTGGTTGAACAAAATATATATTTTTTCAATCATTTAATTATGAAAGATTACTGAAATCTAAAGTTATAATATTCCTTGATGGAAATTTCAGCATGAGTAGATGTCACATTCAAAAACAAGGGAATAAAAACTGCTGATTTTTTAAAATATCTCTTTTATATGCCATCTTTAACAAAATACACTTGAAGATAAATAATGTAGTAGATTGATGTTAAAGAAATGCCATATACAGCAATTTTTTAAAAGTCCAAATAGCTTTACTAATATCAAACAATCAGAATGAAGAAAACTGTCAAGAACAAAGAATATTATAAAATAATGAAAAAATCAATTCACTAAGAATATACAATAATTTTAAATAAATGTAACCCTAAATCTAGAGTTCCAAAACACAAGAATCAAAAGTTAGTAGACTGAAGGTATATCAAGAGATTTATCTGTAATTATTCTTGGAGACTTCCAACACTCACCTGTCATTAATTTATAACATGAGAAGAATAAAAATTACCCAAGATGACTTAATAGTATCTGTATAATATTCCACTCAGCAAAACAGAATATATATTATTTTGAAAAGCACATGAAATACTCCTCAGAATAGACCATATTCTGAGTCATAAAATATACATGCATAAATATAAAATAATGGGTTTGTTTTAGTTTTGATTGTACTGATTGTACTGGGAATTGAACCCAAGGAAACTCAGCATCCTATGTAACTTGGATTACAGGCATTTGTCACTTCATGTGGCTAATCTATAGGGATTGTAATTATTCAAATTGTATTTTTGAAAGTGATAATATTAAACTAAACATCAGGACCAAGGTTTCTATTATCTCATGTGTTTGAAAACTAATGCAGAACAAAATAATCTTTTTTGAGTCTAAGAAGATGTTTCAAGGGAAACCTAGAAAATAATTTGAAAATAAAATTAGAAGATTTATATAGAAGAATAAAGATATCAAAATTTATGAGGTACAGACAGAATATTGTCTACATAAAATTTTATAGGATTAAAATGTTTATGTTAGATAATAAAAAGGAGCTTAAATCAATAATTTAAGATATTACTACTAATGATCCTATAACATTCATATGCAGCTTTTTGTGTGAATGTTTTTTATTCATTTGAGTAAAGATCTAGAAGTGTCATTGCTGAATTATATGCTAAGCCTGTGTAGCTTTGTAAGAAACTGCTAAACTGTCTTCCAACGTGGCTGTACCATTTTGCATTCTTGCTGTCATACTGCTTTTATTTGCTATTAGATATCATTCTAAGTAAATAATTAAACCTTCAGATTATTTTAAAAAACATTTAAGATGCTAGAAGAGAAATGAAAAATACTAAAGCAAGCAGAAGAAAATAAAAATGATAAGAGTAAAAATCACGTAAATTAAGAACATAAAAAAACAAGATGAAAATCTACTAAGCCAAAAAGTGTTTTTTATGAAAGGTCAATAAAACTGATAAACCTCTTTTTCCAATAATAAAAGAAGGAAGACATGTGTTACCAACAACAGGCATAATATAAATACTGATCTCATGCATTAAATGGATAATGAGGAAATAACTGGAAAAACTGTAAGCACATTAATTCTGCTACCTAGATGAAATGTACCAATTCCTTGAAAGATACAAACTACTAAAACCTGAGAAAAATAAATAGATAACCTGAGTAGCCCAACTATTTTATTTTATTTGCTTGCAGTACTGGGGATTGAATTTAGGACCTTGGGTATGCTGGGCCTATGCCCTACCACTAATCTACATCCTCAGCTCTTTCTACTTTATTTTGAGACAGGGTCCTGATGGGTTATCCAGTTTAGTCTAAAACTTTTGACCCTCTTACTTCAGCTTCAAGATCATCTGAGATTACAGGTGTGTTCCATGGTACCTGGCTTGTACATATTTAAAAAAAAAAAAAAAAACTTTGTAGCTAAACCCATTCAAAAATTCAAACTAAATAAATATAAATAGTTCACTGGAAAATTTTATTGGTCATTTCAGAAATAATTAATAACAATTCCACACCTTTTCCTGTAGATAGCAGAAGAATAGGAATACTTTGCTACTCGGACAAAGATAATACAAGAAATGAAAGCTACAGGCCAGTGTAAAAATTAGTGTGAAAAACTTCAACACATACAATGAAGTTGAATACTAAATATATAAATAATATGATATACCATGCCAAATAGTTTTATGCCAAAAAATCAAAATTTAACAATCAGCTATTGGTTTATACAATATTAACAGACTAAACAAGAAAAAATCTTTTGATCATATCAATAGATTTAGAAAAATATTTAACAAAATTCAACATGCACTTATTATTTTTAAAATTACAGAATTCTGTTCCAGGAATCAAAGGGTTGCTTTAGATATTATTGTGCAGTGAGAAACTCGGCACTTTCCCCTCTGTGTCTAGGCAAGTACTATTAGGAGCCATGACTGAATTATGGGTCTTGAACTATCCTGTGACAGAGGCAATGCCTCTCTTGGGAACTCTGGGTATGAAGGCATTGATTTGAGACTATCCAGTTATTATGGTGATGCCCTGTTCAATAGGAGGTTCTGTGTCAGCCACAGAGCTATTTGGTTCTTGACCTTGAGGTTTAAAGACCAGCTGCCCAGGGAGAATTATGGGTACAAGCTGATAGTTCTAATTGGCTGTTTACACCCCAACTTTGGTTCTGTCTATCTTGAAGAAACTTTCTCACAATAAATCCTTTTGATGTTTATACCTATATAATAAACATGCTGAGCTTCTTGTGCATCACTACTTCCCTACCCAGGTTGTAGTCAACCATCAAGACCCAGCTTTTTCTCTATTTGTGTGTGTGTATGTCTTTTCTCCATCCCCCTAATTCGGGAACCTGAATTAATGGATGTGCAGGTTGAGGCAAAGGATGTCTACTCTTAATCATGCCTACTGAAAACTAATGCAGAACAAATATGCTGAAAGTTCTAGAAAGTGCAATATAAAATTTTATAAAAATGGTTTTAGTTGTTAATAGAGAAGCAAAATATCCTTTTTGCAGCCACCATGCTTTTCTCTGTGAAACCCCCAATGTTTATTATAAATAGCTTCTAGAATTTATAAGTAAATTCACTGTTTGAACAATAGAAGGCCAATAAATAACAATTAATATATGCTGACAATGAACGGTTAAAAAACAAAAATTTAGAAAGAAAAGAAAACAGTAAATTTTGCAATAACCTCTGTATCTCCCAAAATATTTAGGTACTAGGTACTAATCTAACAAAACATGTAAAAGATATATATACTTAAAGCTACAAACTCTTATAGAAATCAGAAGGAGAAGTTGTATTAGTAGATTGAAAGATACAATGAGATATTGATTCTCCTGAAACTGATCTATAGATTTAATGTAATTCCAACCAAAACTTTAGAATTGATGGGAAATATAGAAAAGCTGATTGTAAAATGCATATAGAAAGCTATAAGAACCTGAATAGTCAAAACAATTTTGAGCAGAATAAAGTTAGAGAATTTACATTATCTGATATGAAGACCTATTATAAAGTTACAGTAATCAAAAAAGTGTGGTATTGGAAAAAATGTACAGACCAACTGAAAAGGATACATACCTTCAGATATTATCAGTTGATTTTTTTATATAGTTCAAAAGAAATTTAATAGAGAGCAGGTAGCATTTTCAACACATAGTGCTGTAACAACTGAACATTCATAAAAAAATTAATCTGTAATAACACTTTATATCCAACATAAAGTGGGCCATAGAATTAACTATGAAATAAAAAACACTAAAAATATATTAGAAAAATCCTTTATGACCATGGATAAAGCACATAGTTCATAAATCAAAATCAAGTACATGATCCATAAAAGAACAATAAAATGAATTAGACTTCCTCAAAACTAAAAACTTTTGCTCTCTGAAGGACATCATACAGAAAATGAGAATAAAATCAAAAGGGAAGTAGAAAATATTTACAGTACACAAAATCAACAAAAGATTTGAACCCACAATATATAAGCACATGAAAATAAAATCAGTATGAACAAAAGAATCAACCCAGTAAAAAATCATCCAACTCTTTCAAGAAGCACTTAAAGAAAATATTTTCCTGTAAAATAAGATCATGAAAAGGTGTTCAACATTATCAATTGTTACATCATTTGAAGTTGCTATCATATTGAGATACCACTAAAATATTCAAATAGCTACTACAAAAGCATAACAAAGACTAGAATGTCTTCTATATCAGTTTTCTGAGGGAATAACAATTCTGCACCATAGGAAGTATTTTGAAAGTTAATTGCATAGTTAAAATTATCACATATCCCAGTAACTCTATATCTAAGTATTTATCCTAGAAAATTCACAACATACATTCACATATAAAGAACTCATGAACTAAGGGCAATTTTCACCTACCTGCTGGTAAATTTGGCAAAGTCTGTACACTTAGTTTTCTCAGCTAGGGAGAAGATGCCACTGCTGTATAGTAGTAAGAAGACAAGGATGTTACTACATATTCTATGGTGCACATGACAGCTTTTGATAACAAATAATTATCTAGTCTAAATTGTCAATAGTGCTGACATTGAGAAACCCTCGTGAACAACAAAGACTTACAGCAAGATAATTTGTAATCACCCCAAAGTGGAAACATCTTAAGTGTCCCTCAATGAAGGAATAAAATGGGGTGTATCCATTTAATGGAAAACTACTCTGAACTAAAAAGGAACAAACAATTTACATATACATATGTAACATATATACAAATTGTGTGTGTGTGTGTGTGTATGTAAAAACTTGGGTAAATAGTAAGGGCTTTATGGTAAGTAGGATAAACCAGACCAAAAAGTTGCATACTTCTTGATTTCCTTCACATGACATTGAGAAATGCATAATTTTAATGACAATAAAACTTTTTGTAGTTCCCAGGGATTAGGATTTGAGGGTTAGTCTTAGCATGAAGAAATTCTTGGAGATGCTCGAATTGTCTGGTATCATTTTAATGGTGATGGTTACGTGAATCTATATACACTTTTCAACTCACAGGACTTTACATGGAAAAGATTACTGAGGACAAATTAAAATAATAATAATAATAATAATAATAATAATAACAACAACAACAACAACAAGAAATCAGTTTATAAGTGCAAATTCCCCAGTCCTGTTTATCATTAATGTTATTATATTAGCATGTCTTCATTAAGCATACCTCAGTTTTACAAAAGATTTTATTTTCCATTATTTGTTACATGGTATATATTCTGTACTTACAGATATTATCTAATACAATTGCTACAACAGCACTGAAGGGAATTGTTGTGCTTTAGATATGAGATGTCTCCTGAACTCTCATGTGTGAGACAATGCAATAACTTAATAGATTATTTAATTAGATGGATTAATAATTTGAGTGGATAAATGGGTAGTAACTGATGCAGTTAAGGCATGACTGGAGGGGGTAAGTCATTGGGAGCATGTCCTTGGAGATTATATTATCCCTAGATTCCTGCACTCAAACCCTCTCTCCTTCCTGGCTGTCATTAACTGAGCATTTTTCTTCCACCACTCCCTTCTGTCTTGATGTTCCGCCTCACCTTGAGCCCAAAGCAATGGAGTCAGCCAACTATGAACTGAACCTCTAAAAACATGAACCAAAATAGTTCAGAGTAGTTTTCCATTAAATGGATACACCCCATTGTATTCCGTAATTTTGCCTTTAATTGTTCTTGGCATGTCTTTTGGTCACAGCTAGAAAATGTGACTAGAAGAAAAATTGGTACTGGGAATGGGACCTTCACTGTGACTAACCTAACCTGAACATGTGGTTCAGAAGAATGTGGGTCCTAGTTTGTAAGAAGAGTTTGGAAAAGTTTGGCAATGCAGGAAGGAGAAGCCTTAGAATGTAGTATTCAGGGATTAGTGTGTGATTCTGGTGGGAGCTCAGAAAACCAGAATGCTGATGACTGCAGACAGTGACTACTGGCCTCATGATATTTCAGAGTATGATTATTAGAAATTGGACTAGAGGTAATTTCTACTGCATTCTGGCAAAGAAGTTGTCTACATTTTGTCCATGTATTGAGATTTTATGTTGAGGATGAATTAAAAAGAAGAAGAAGGATGAGGAGGAGGAGAAAGAAGAAGAAGAGGAGAGGGAGGTGAATGAGTGGTTGTGGAAGAGATTATAGCCTCAAAAGTGGTGCTAAATATTTTACACATAGAAAATAGGAAAGGAGGTTTAAGGGAATCTCAGGAATTGACAAGACCACATCCTTCACAGGATCAAGGATGTAAAAGTAAAATTTCGTTTAAGAAGGAACCATGTGGATACCCTACTTGTGCAGAAGTGATAGAAATTTATTTCCCTATGCTCAGCAATCCAGGCGCTCAGAGGCCACTGCAGTCATGGTCCAAGGAGGCTTAAGATGGTGACAAACTTGACATAATGCACATGGCTTTGTTCTGTAGGAATGCAAGATGCTGGAGTTAGCAATCATGGAGGCTTCCACTAAGATTTCAAAAGAATGTCTGGGAAGCCAGGGAAAGTGTAGCAAGGGCAAAATCCCTGCAGGCTGTCCCTAAGAAGATTATGCATGAGGATGTACGAAGGAAACTTATGCTGAAGTGGAAACCTCTAAGACTAAGAGATGGTAATAATATGGAATGTGCTGAGGAAGTGCCGACATACAACAAAATGACACCAGAGAGAGATCATGTTGGTTGTAATCTGCAAGATCATGAGGCAGTGCTACACAAGTCCTTTGGAAAGAACATCATTATGCCTTATGTTCCAAATGCTGGGTGTAGAGCCATAGGACTTGATGGCCCCGCAGGATTTTGGTCCCATCCCTTCTTAGGATTCCCTTATTACTTCCTTTTAAAATGTAAATTTCAAATGTTAACTCAGTGCCATTGTATATTGGATATGAGTAACTTTCTTGTGATTTTTACAAGGGGATCACAGCCAACAGTATGCCTTGAGTCTTAAGATACTTTGAATTTGAGTTTGGGGAACTTTTAAAAATTATGGAAATAGATTAAATGCATGTTTTATTAGTAGATGGGCATGTGCTTTGGGAGGCCAAGAGCAGAATATTGTGGTTTGTATGTGAGGTGTCCCATGAATGTTCATATATGAGACAATGAAGGAATGTTCAGAAATAAAATGATTACATTATGAGAACTGTAACCTAACTGGTAGATTAATCCATTCAATGGATTAATAATCTTAATTAATTAATGGGTGGAACTATAGACAGGTAAGGCATGGCTGGAGGAAGTAGGTCACTGGGATCATATCCTTGGGGATTATACTATCCCTGGATTCTTGCACTAGAGCTCTCTTGCTTCCTGGCTTTCATTAACTGAGTAGCTCTCCTCCACTATTCCCTTCTACCATGATGTTCTGTCTCATCTCAAGCCAAGACCTATGGAGTCAGTTGACCATGAACTGAATCTCTGAACCAAGAGCCAAAACAAACCTTTCTTCCTCTGAGTTATTTATATCCTGACTAAAACAATACATTATTCCAATTTTATAAATGAACATACAGTATTTGAACATTACTAACAAGGTGTTCATAAATTTAAAATGAGCTATCTGCAGTGGCTGTAATCTATAATCCCAGTGACTCAGGAGGATCACAAGTACACTTCGTCTCTTTTCTCAAAGATTATCTATCATTTTTCTCTTTATTACAAAGCATGGAAAAAGAGAATAAAGGTGAATATAGTGTTTGCATTTTCTTAAATTGCTCCTCTGACTTCTTATTCTCTATAATATTTTCTTCCCTTCTGTTCTGGAAGTTTTCTCTGCACATACTAAAAAATTTCTCCCAAGATGTTTTGTCTTGAACAATCTCTCACCAAGCAAGTGTTCTCACTTATCTTTATTAGTAATGTATCTTTATTATGTAATGTTTTACTTATATTTCTTGTTTACTTTTGACAATAACATCTTTTATTGTATTTCTCAACAATGACAGGCAAACTTGGAAGAAGAAAATGTCCTGTATGTGGCATTATAAGCATCAGACTATGATTGCAGCTCCTCTCATCATGAGACACAGTAGATGAAGGTGTGGGGCTGCTGCATAGATCCTCTGACCACCTGCAAAGTCCTCTCTGCTGAATTATTTCACTGAAGCCATTACACATTTAATTCCATTTGATACCATGTCTTAAATAGTCAGTATGTAATTAGGGAGAATGAAAGAATACTTTAGAATGAATAATGTTGCATTTTAAAATTACATCTATTATTGAAAAATGCCAACAAATACATTGAATAATGCATGTGTGCATTTTTTAATTGAAGGTAGGTTTTTATTCCAAATAGAGCTGTCAAGTGCTCTTTGGTATTACTAATATCCATATTTATCATTATTTCCAACCCAAATTTAAAAGGTACAATTAGGTGCTTTACAATTATATATTTTTGACCTAATAGTACTGAGCCATGATCATAAGAATAAATCCTCTGATAATGAACAGTTTCTATAGCTCTTTCCTTCACTGGGCAGAGATTTTGAAGGGATAATATTCAAACTTCTGTATAACTCTGTGTAGGGAAACTCTCCAATAAGCTAGAAGTATATTTTTGGAAGTACCTATTATAATAGAGATTAAGTTTACTTGGGCCAGAATATTAGTTCTAAAGGAATCATGTATACTTATTCTTCTAGAATCTTTATTAATATGGGAATCCTACAGTACAAAAAAGAAATAAATCATCTTATAAAAGTCTTTGCATTTCATTTGAGGTATAGTAATGGACTAAGGGTATGGCCTTAAGACAGTAGGAGATCCTATTTCAAATTTGGCCCTGTGGCTTATTGCTTAGATCAATACGCAGACAATTTACCTAACCTCTCTGAATCCAAGTTTTTTCATCAGTTCACCTACTCTATTAACGTATCATTTGTTTTGGGGTCAGTTGTAACAAAAAAAGCTCACTCATCTGTCATAGTCTCTGGGATAGGTGGCCTTTGAGCAGAATTGCGTGTGTTAGAATCCTATCTACTACTCTCATTAATAGGATGAACTGCACAGATACAATGTTTTTATTTCCTAATCTGTAAAATAGATATGCTGACAGTCCTATTACATAGGATAAGTTAGATAACTCATGTCAATCACATAATACTCAGGTAGGACAGTGACAGTCAAAATGTTGAAAACATTGATCCATAAATGAACAACATTATAGTTACCTCAATAAGTATCATCTGGGTTTTTTTGAGGGTAAGTATTGTTCAGTGTTGTTAGAATATTTTTATGGATCTAGATTCTGTCATTTCACCTATATACATGCTAGCTGGTGCCTCCATTTAAGGTGACACCATGCAACAAGACATGCTGCATATTGTATTGAACTCCAGGGGTAAGAAAGGAAAATTTACTCTTCTAAAAGGTGTTGGTTAAATTTGGCTACAGCATTAATGGATATTTATTAAAATATTGAAATCCAAACCCAGTGCCAAATGCCTATAATTCCAGTTACTTGGGAGACTGAGGAAGGAAAATTTCAAGTTCAAGAATAGCCTAGGCAATTTAGGAAGACACTTAGGAACTTAATGAGACCCCATCTCAAAGTAAAAACTAAAAAGGACCAGGGATGTTGTTCAGTGGTAAAGCACCCCTGGGTTAAATACCCAGTACCAAATAAAATAACAAAATAGTATTGGATATTCACTATTTTACTGTGAAATGTAGTTTTATATATAGGCCACAAGAATATAAACAAATGCTTCCTGATACACTGTATTCTAGAGTTGTTCTGATATGCTGCTAGAGTTAATTTATTTTAGAAAACCTGAAATCAACGTATGTCTTATCTTGACTGCATTGATAATGGTGCCACTGAGACTGGTTGTATGGGAAGAAAAAAATATGAAAGATGATGTGTTCAGTTTTATGTGAAAAACCAGGATGGGAATATATCATGGAAAAAGACATTTTTCAAACTGTGCTCATAAGAGAGGCGGGTTGGGGGGTGGGCATGAGGGTCATTGCCTTAGGACACACCTAAACATTCTCTAGCCTGTTCATGAAGTAAGTAATTAGAGACAGAACAACTTGGATGTAGAGAAATAAGAATTTCCTTACACGTGTGTCAATGTGATACAAGCTTAATGATCTAAAAAACAGCAGGCTCACAGTTCTACCTCCTCTAGCCAAGAAATGAACAAGCAAATGCTAAACCTTTTGAACTTCATCTCTATGTTTAGGAGCAGGGAATAGTGAAAATGAGGATGTGCTTTCTTGTATCCTTGGTCTTTTATATATTATTTGCATTTTTGTATGCTAGTCAGATACTCAAACTGAATCAAGAACAAGCTTAAACCTTGATAGATTGGCCTAGTTTGCTAAACTTATAACCCAAACCTGCCTCTGTGAGCTTGCTGAGTTTTTCGTGATATCTGAAATCATACCTATGAACAAAGTCCTGTGGAATGTGAATAACAATAAGCAGAAGAAAATATTCTATATTGGATGGCATTATTATTTTTACAATGTTTTCATTGAGACCTATGATGGTCCTGGAGGTATGCTATTTACATTTTCTTTAGTAAAATTTGCTGCAAGGAGCTTAGTCACCTGGCAACTTCCAGCCTCTGCACCCTTGGCCTGCTGCAGTATTCACACCAAAGTTCTTATCCCCATCATACTCTTCTAACCACTGTGCTCTTAGTCAACAACTGAAAATGGTGAGGGGATTAGTGTAGGTTTATTTTACCTGCCTCAAGCAGGAGCCTCTGAATAGTATACTTGACTCTGGCACTTCTCACTGGCCTGGCTGAGACTTTCTCTAGACTTCATATAAGCTTGAGGCTCTTACCCAATTCTTTTCTTCTTCCTCTCTTTTTTTTCACAGATATCAAACTTGGCTTGATTTTTGAAGAGTTACCCCTGCCTAATTCTGTTCCACCTTTGCTTATTCTTCAGAGACATTTTCTTCGATAAATCACTTGCATTTCAACTAATTCTGTCTTAGCTTCTGTGTATAGGAAAACTCAATGGAGAAAATCAAAACATAGTCTTTAGAATGAAAACAAAATCAACAATATTTCTAAAATTCTCACAATTGTGTATCATAAAGACATTCATAATCAGACAGATTATCTATAATAAACAAAAGATATTAGAAGTTTCAGAGTCTGGATGAGAATTTGAAGTGTGTGATAAGATTGTCAACATTTTATTGTTTCTTGAAAATATAGTGGGGTTAAATATGATTATTTGGGGAAAGGGATTCTGTAAAGTTCAAAGATATAAAACATGTCATAGCACATAATAGTTACTAATTAAATACTAGATTTTAGTTCTGAAGACTTTTCACAAGCAATTTACTTAAACTTTCATGTGTGGGTGGTGCTGGGGATCAAACCTAAGACCCTGCACATGCTAAGCAAGCTCTCTGCCACTGAGTTACAACCCTAGCCCCTTTATTTAGCTCAATTATCACAATACACTATATTGTGTATGTCATTCCTTTGAAAGTTCAAAAAAGTAGGTCTAGAACTGGAACCCAGGTTTTCGTATTTTTGTGTCTTTCTCCCCTAGATTTTATAAGATCTAAGGCAGACGTAAGCTTGGATTCCATTCTACTGAAAGTTAATGCTGAAATAGACCAATATTCCACAAGGAGCAAATGCTAATCATATCAGGCTTGTACAAAACAGTGGCATCTTAGTGAGCTAGGTCTTTTTCCTTTTTGTTGCTGTTGTTCATGGAAAACATAATCAGAAGGTAGCTGTTCTTTTCCCATTATTGATTTTTCTGCACTTTCATTATTTTGGATCAGGTAAATGCTGGTTTCTTTTGTGAGCTTACATAAAGGACATAACAAGCAGAGATTTACAGCTCCCAAAGAGACCAGCTTTAAAGAGAATACTTCAATGGTGGTGAATTAACAGACAAAAATCTAAGGGGGTAACATTGGACCCACTTGTTCCATTTTTTTCAGAAAGCTTGGTGTGGGTATTTGTAATAACAGAACTTGATGTATTTATTTCAGAGAGGCTGCCTGGCTAATGTGATTTCATGTGGTAGAATGACATAGCAAAAATATGCTTTGAAATTACACAGACCTAGCTTTGAATGCTTGCTATAACTTTTTATTAAAACTATGTTTTAAACACCATCAATGTCTGATTTTGTTTACTTATAGAAATGATAGCAGTGCTTATTTCATAGAATTGCTAGGTAAATGAAAGGAAATACATAAAATGTCAAATTCTTTGCCAGATATATTACAAAGACCTAAGCAATTTCTTACTAGTGGATTGTTATTCTGTTGGAAAATATCTATTGGTTGACATACTGATTATGTATTTTTAATCACTCCATAAAGATCAAATGATAATCTGGATGCCAGGAGCACAGTAGCAAAAAAATGTAAAGATCTTGCTCACAAATAAAGACATGACAATAGTATCTGATATAAAAAATAAGTAGCCGAGATAAGTAGAGATTGCAAGATAGAAGTATTTTAGATAAGATAGGAAGCATCTCTGAAAATATAACATTTGATATGAGAACTGAAGGACACAAGAGGCCAAGCAATGCAAATGGTGAGAGGATTACTAGAGTGAGGAACAGGTATGAAACCATATGAAATAAAAATGTAAATAATAATAAAAATAACTGGTTAGATCCTGCAACCCTCTGGTCATAACATTTTCATTAACTGATATATAATCTTGTTTTATGTGTGTTCATATTTAAAGACTCCTTATTTAACATCTATTAACACTGACCTAATAGCCAACAGCACCACAACTCATGCCTGAATGAAGCCTCTCCAACATGAATGTCTTCCATAAGGCACCATGTCACAGCTTTCTTGCACTTAGGAACACGTTATACAAGACTTTAGCATTATGTTGGGAGGCCATTAAACAGTAAAACACCATAAACTCACTTAAACACACACACACACACACACACACACACACATTGTGGTGCTTAGACCATGAAAAGAACACTTTTATCCGTGTAAGGGCCAAATTAAGAAGTTAATGATACCATAGCTCGGACTATTTGCACTGGGGAACTCACACTGTTTGCATGGTCACATATGTCATTCACATATATGACCATATAGGGCATATCCTGGTCATGTTGATGATAGTTACATTTACTGAGATAAGGAACATCAGGAATGAGACAGTTTTTGAATGAGGCATATACATTTCAATTCTATACATTTTAAGCTTCAATGCTCAATGTAATTCCAAGTGGAATTGTCTGCGGCAGAGTCTTCAAACAATTGAAAATTTATTTATTTATTTTGTGGTATGTGGGGTAGAAACCAGAGATGCTTTACCCTCAAGCAGTATCCCCAGTATCCCTCCCTCCCCCGCCCCCCCCCACTTTTTTTTTTATTCTGAAGCAGAGTTTTGATAAGTTGCTGAGGCTAAACTGATATTTATGTTCCTCCTGCCTTAGCCACCTGTGTAGCTGGGATAATAGATGAGTAGCTCTGGCTAGAGATTTAAGATATATGTTGAATGGAAGAGGGCATTCCTGTCTTGTTTCAGTTTTTAGAGGGGAGGGTTTCAATTTTTTCTTCATTTATAATGATGCTGGCTTGGTTTTAGCATATATAACTTTTACAATGTTGAAGTATATTCCTACTACCCCCTAGTTTTTGTCATGTTTTGAACATGAACAGATGCTGTATTTTGCCAAAAGCTTTTTCTGAATCTACTAAGATAATCAGGTGATCCTTGTCTTTAAGTCTACTGATGTGATGAATTACATGTAATGATTTCTGAATTTTGAACTAACCTTGCATCCTGGGGTGAACCCCAATTGCTTTATCTTTCAATATGTTTTTATATGCAGTTTGCCGGTATTGTATTAAGAATTTTTTTCATCTATGTTCATCAGGGAAATTGGTGTGAAGTTTTCTTTCCTTGTTGTGTCCTTGTCTGCTTTTGGTATCAGGATGATACTAGTCTCATAGAATAAGTTTGGAAGAGTTCCCTCCTTTTCTATTTCATGGAATAATTTGAAGAGTTATTAGTTCGTCTTTGAAGATCTAATGGAACTTGGCTGCTTATTTTTGGTCCTGGGCTTTTCTTTCTTGATAGGCTTTAAAAAAAATTTTGATGGACCTTTATTTATTTATTAATTTATGTGGTGCTAAGAATCAAACCTGGTGCTTAGAATCAAACCTAGTGCCTCACACATGCTAGGCAAGTACTCTACCACTGAGCCACAACCTCAGGCTTCTTGGTAGGCTTTTGGTGGCATCTTAAATTTCATCGCTTGAAATCAATATGTTTAAATTTTCTATGTCTTCCTGATTCAATTTAGTTAGGTCATATGTCTCTAGAAATGTGTTAATGTCTTCATGATTTTCTATTTTATTAAGATATAAATTTTCAAAATAGTTTCTGATTATAGTCTATATTTTAGTAGTGTTCATTGTGTTCCTTCATTTTTAATCATAAATTTTAGTAATTTGAGTTTTTCCTCTCCCTCCATTACATTGGTAAGGGTTTATAAATTTTATTTATTTTTCAAATAACTACCTTTTGTTTTGTTGATTTGGGGGATTGTTTCTTTTGTTTCAATTTCATTTATTTTTAGCTCTGATTTTAATATTTTATGTCTTCTGCTTTTGGTGTTGATGTGTTCTTTTTTCTAGAGCTTTGTGATGTAATGTTAGGTTATTTATTTATTGACTTTCTATTCTTTTAGTGAATAAGTTCAATGCAATGAATTTCCTCTTAGAAATGTCTTCATAGTTTCCCAGAGATTTTGATATGTTGTATTGCTGTTCTCATTTACCTGTAAGTATTTTTTAATTTCTTTATTTTTATATTTATTTTATTTTTTTATTGGTTGTTCAAAACATTACAAAGCTCTTGACATATCATATTTCATACATTAGATTCAAGTGGGTTATGAACTCCCATTTTTACCCCAAATACAGATTGCAGAATCACATCGGTTACACATCCACATTTTTACATAATGCCATATTAGTAACTGTTGTATTCTGCTACCTTTCCTATCCTCTACTATCCCCCCTCCCCTCCCCTTCCATCTTCTCTCTCTACCCCATCTACTGTAATTCATTTCTCTCCTTTTTTTTCCCATTCCCCTCACAACCTCTTATATGTAATTTTGTATAACAATCAGGGTCTCTTTCCATTTCCATAAATTTCCCTTTTCTCTCCCTTTCCCTCCCACCTCATGTCTCTGTTTAATGTTAATCTTTTCCTCCTGCTCTTCCTCCCTGCTCTGTTCTTAGTTGCTCTCATTATATCAAAGAAGACATTTGGCATTTGTTTTTTAGGGATTGGCTAGCTTCACTTAGCATAATCTGCTCTAATTCCATCCATTTCTCTGCAAATTCCATGATTTTGTCAATTTTAGTGCTGCGTAATACTCCATTGTGTATAAATGCCACATTTTTTTATCCATTCATCTATTGAAGGGCATCTGGGTTGGTTCCACAGTCTAGCTATTGTGAATTGTGCTGCTATGAACATCAATGTGGCAGTATCCCTGTAGTACGCTCTTTTAAGGTCTTCGGGGAATAGTCCGAGAAGGGCAATAGCTGGGTCAAATGGTGGTTCCATTCCCAGCTTTCCCAGGAATCTCCATACTGCTTTCCAAATTGGCCGCACCAATTTGCAGTCCCACCAGCAATGTAGAAGAGTACCCTTTTCCCCACATCCTCGCCAGCACTTATTGTTGTTTGACTTCATAATGGCTGCCAATCTTACTGGAGTGAGATGGTATCTTAGGGTGGTTTTGATTTGCATTTCTTTGTGTGCTAGAGATGGTGAGCATTTTTTCATATACTTGTTGATTGATTGTATGTCCTCCTCTGAGAAGTGTCTGTTCAGGTCCTTGGCCCATTTGTTGATTGGGTTATTTGTTATCTTATTGTTTAATTTTTTGAGTTCTTTGTATACTCTGGATATTAGGGCTCTATCTGAAGTGTGAGGAGTAAAAATTTGTTCCCATGATGTAGGCTCCCTATATTCCTCTCTTATTGTTTCTCTTGCTGAGAAAAATTTTTTTTAGTTTGAGTAAGTCCCATTTGTTGATTCTTGTTATTAACTCTTGTGCTATGGGTGTCCTATTAAGGAATTTAGAGCCCAAGCCCTCAATATGTAGATCGGAGCCAACTTTTTCTTCTATCAGACACAGAGTCTCTGATTTGATATCAAGCTCCTTGATCCATTTTGAGTTAACTTTTGTGCATGGCGAGAGAAAGGGATTCAGTTTCATTTTGTTGCATATGGATTTCCAGTTTTCCCAGCAACATTTGTTGAAGATGCTATCCTTCTTCCATTGCATGCTTTTAGCCCCTTTATCAAATATAAGATAGTTGTAACTTTGTGGATTAGTCTATGTGTCCTCTATTCTGTACCATTAGTCCACCTGCCTGTTTTGGTACCAGTACCATGCTGTTTTTGTTACTATTGCTCTGTAGTATAGTTTGAAATCTGGTATCGCTATGTCGCTTGATTCACACTTCCTGCTTAGAGTTGCTTTTGCTATTCTGGGTCTTTTATTTTTCCATATGAATTTCATGATTGCTTTATCTATTTCTACAAGAAATGCCATTGGGATTTTGATTGGCATTGCATTAAACCTATAGAGGACTTTTGGTAATATCGCCATTTTGATGATGTTAGTTCTGCCTATCCATGAACAGGGTATATTTTTCCATCTTCTAAGATCTTCTTCTATTTCTCTCTTTAGGGTTCTGTAGTTTTCATTGTATAAATCTTTCACCTCTTTTGTTAGGTTGATTCCCAAGTATTTTATTTTATTTTTTGAGGATATTGTGAATGGAGTGTTTTCCCTCATTTCCATTTCAGAAGTTTTGTTGCTGATATACAGAAATGCCTTTGATTTATGCGTGTTGATTTTATATCCTGCCACTTTGCTGAATTCATTTATTAGTTCTAGTAGTTTTTTTTGTAGACCCTTTCGGGTCTTTTAGGTATAGAATCATATTGTCCGCAAATAGTGATAATTTAAGTTCTTCTTTTCCTATTTTTATGCCTTTAATTTCTTTCATCTGTCTAATTGCTCTGGCCAGTGTTTCGAGAACTATATTGAATAGAAGTGGTTATAGAGGCCATCCCTGTCTTGTTCCAGATTTTAGAGGGAATACCTTCAATTTTTCTCCATTCAGAATGATGCTAGGCTGAGGCTTAGCATAGATAGCTTTTACAATGTTGAGGTAAGTTCCTGTTATCCCTAGTTTTTCTAATGTTTTGAACATAAAGGAATGCTGTACTTTGTCGAATGCTTTTTCTGCATCTATCAAGATAATCATATGGTTCTTATCTTTAAGTCTATTGATGTGGTGAATAACATTTATTGATTTCCTTATATTGAACCATCCTTGCATCCCAGGGATGAATCCTACCTGATCATGGTGCACAATTTTTTTGATGTGTTTTTGTATCCAATTCGCCAGAATTTTATTGAGGATTTTTGCATCTAGGTTCATTAGAGATATTGGTCTGTAGTTTTCTTTCTTTGAAGTGTCTTTGTCTGGTTTCGGAAATCAGGGTGATGTTGGCCTCATAGAATGAATTTGGCAGAGCTCCCTCTTTTTCTATTTCCTGAAATAACTTGAAAAGTATTGGTATTAATTCTTCTTTAAAGGTTTTGTAAAACTCCGCTGTATACCCATCCGGTCCTGGGCTTTTCTTGGTTGGTAGTCTTTTGTTTGCTTCTTCTATTTCATCCATTGATATTGGTCTGTTCAAATTGTGTGTATCCTCCTGACTCAGTCTGGGCAAATCATATGACTTAAGAAATTTATTGATGTCTTCACTATCTTCTATTTTATCAGAATATAGGTTTTCAAAATAATTCCTAATTATCTTCTGTATTTCTGTAAAAAATATGGAATGCTTCATGAATTTGCATGTCATCCTTGTGCAGGGGCCATGCTAATCTTCTCTGTATCGTTCCAATTTTAGTATATGTGCTGTCAAAGCGAGCACAGTATTTTTTAATTTCATCCCTTATTTCTTCTGTCATTCATTGGCCATTCAATAGCATATTATTTAGTTTCCAGGTGTTATAACAGCTTTTGGTTTTTTTTCAAATATTTTTTGATGTTGATGGTCCTTTATTTTATTCATTTATTTATATGTGGTTCTGAGAATCAAACCTGGTGCCTCACATGTGCCAGGCAAGTGCTCTACCACTAAGCTACAACCCCAACCGTCTGTTTCTTATTTTATCATTGATTTTAAATTTCATTCCATTATGATCTTATAGAGTGCAGGGTAGTATCTCTGTTTTTTTTGTATTGGCTAAGAGGTGCTTTGTGTGACCCAAGATATGGTCTATTTTAGAGAAGGATCCATGTGCTGCTGAAAAGAAAGTGTATTCAATCATTGAAGGATAAAATAGTTTATATATGTCTGTTAAGTCTAATTTGTCAATTGTATTTTTTATTTCTATAGTTTATTTATTTAGTTTTGTTTGGAGAATCTATCCAGTATGACAGCAGTGTGTTAAAATCACCCAGTATTATTGCATTGTAGACTATTTGATTCTTGTAGTTGAGAAGAGTTTGTTTCATGTATGTAGATGCTCCATTATTTGGGGCATAAATATTTTTGATTGTTATATCTTGTTGATTTATAATTTCCTTAAGCAGTATGAAATGTCTTTCTTTGTCTCTTCTGAATAACTTTGGCTTGAAGTTTACTTTATCTGACATAAAGATAGAAAACCATGCTTGTTTAGACTATCCATGTGAGTAATGTTTTTTCCCATCCTTTTATCTTCAGACTATGGATGGCTATGCCTATGATGTAAGTCTCTTAGAAGGAGAATATTGTTCTGTCCTGTGTTTTAATCCAATCTGCTAGTCTGTGTCTTTTCATCGGTGAGTTTAAGCCATTAACGTTCAATTATTATTGAGATATAATTTATATTCCTCGTCACTTGGGTTTATCTTAAGTGTTTAATTTGATTTAGTTTCTCCTTTGATTGACTGTCCCTTTAGTGCATTTGCTTCCTTGCTGGTTTTCACTTTTTTTTCTTTCATCTTCATGAAATACTTTGTTGAGAATGTTCTGTAGTACAGGCTTTTTAGTTGTGAATTCTTTTAACTTTGATTATCATGGAAGGTATTTATTTCATCCTCAAATCTGAAACTTAATTTTGCTGGATATAGGATTCTTCATTGGCATCCATTTTCTTTCAGAGCTTAGTATATGTTATTCCAGGACTGCCTATCTTTGAGGGTCTGGTTTCAGAAATCAGCTGAGATCCAAATCTATTTCCCTCTATATGTAATCTGATATTTTTCTCTTGTAACCTTTAAAATTCTATCCTTATTCTGCATGGTAAGCATTTTCATTATAATGTGCTTTGGTGTGGGTCTGTTGTAATTTTGTAAATGTGGGGTCCTGTAAGCCTCTTGTATTTGATTTTCCATTTCATTGTTTAGGTTTGGGAAATTTTCTGAAATTATTTTATTGAAAGTATTGTGCATTCTTTTGGTTTGTATCTCTGCACCTTCATCTATCCCAATTAATCTTAAGTTTGGTCTTTAATGTTATCCCATCATTCTTGGAATTTCTCTTCATGATTTCTTAACATCATTTCTCCATGGTTAATTCTATTTTCAAGATTAAATATTATGTCTTCCTTGCTCAATGTTCTGTCTTCCAAGTGGTCTAGTCTGTTGGTGATGCTTTCTAATGCATTTTTAATTTGGCTTATTTCCTTCATTTCTAGGATTTCTGCTTTTTATTTTTTCTTCAGAATCACTGCCTCTTTACTGAAGTGATCTTTAACTTCATGTATTTTCTCTCTGATTTCATTTCTCATACCATCCTTTGTTTTTCAGATTAGTTTAAATATGTACGTGCTAAACTCCTCTCTGACATTTCTTCCACTATGGTGTTGATGGATTCTGTTATTGGAGCATCTTGGTTTGTTTGGGCAATTCATTCCCTTGTTGTTTCATGTTGTTTGTGTGTCTACCCATCTAAGGGTATGGATCTGAGTCAGCAGACTTTCTACCCTGTGGACTTATAGTTTTCTGAATGTTTCCTGTTCCTCACTGTTTAAGGGGAGAAAATTAATAACCAATACAAATAATCACAGCATTTATCCAAATAGTTTCTACTCTGATGTTTACAATGTTTATCACCACAATAATCAGAAATGATATGGTCAGTTATTGCCTACAATAAAAATAGTAAGTTTGCAAAACAGTTTATAATGGTGAACAGGGGAGAACAGAAGTGATATATGATTATGAGGAAGGAGGAAAGAAGATAAAATAAAAAATCAAATGAAGAGGAAAGAGAAAATAATAGAGCTTGGTTATTAGTGGAATAAAAGAGAATTAAGGGAAACAGGTCAGAGAAAAATATATATGTAAAAAATTAATAAAATAATCAAAACAAAACTGAAATATACTATTCCAACATCTTACTCCTCAAAAAATTAATCCATGAAAAAATAACTGGCTTAAAAATGCTAAAAATAAAAAAAAAACCAAATATGAGTATGAAAAAATGTCCATGAACCATTAAGGTCACAATTAAACAGAGAAAAGGAAAAAGGAAGGAAGGAAGAAAAAAGAGAAAAAAATATCTTGATGAAAAGTTAAAGAATTGTTTCCACTGAAATCAAAAGATTCTCTTGATTCTTTTCCCAGCAGTGTCATCTGGTATCATCTGGAGTGTGATGCTCCCCCTTCCAAAGTCGTTCAGTGAGAGACATAGTCCCATAAGCAGAATTCCTGTAGTAAGAGTTTAGGCTTCAGTGGACTCCAAGGTCTTTGCTGAATGCCAATTGGTCTGGATTTTTTATATCAATGCATCTCCTGGGTTCAGCAATTGTTGGTCCATTCAGGAAGACTGTGCCCCAGGGATTTCCCCTGGGTTCCACTCATGTGGTGGAGGAGCCAATACTTAATCTATTATGTTACCTATGAACCCCATATTTCCTGGTCTTGGATTCAGTCTCCAAACTCAATCTCTCCTGCCCCTACCCTTTAGAAATACCAGCCAGGTGCATCTCTCCCAGCCAATCCTTCCAGCAGCCAGATTCAAGGGGCATAGGGAGAGCTGTGTGGATTTCCATGTTTGATTTTCTCCTGGTCACTTAGGCATCCTATATGTCATGCAGTGTGGGTTTGCCATGCCTGTATTTTGGGCCAATCTTAGGTTTGTCAGGAATCAGCTCCCTCAGCTGTTGGCCCCAGCACCAAGACTGCAAAATGGTTCCTTCCTCTGTTCTCTACACACTTTTGGGAGAGATGGTGGCTTCTTTCCTGAACCAGGACATTTTGCAGTGTCACTTTCAGTTGAGTCCAGCAGTGTCTTTGACATCTATACTCTCCATATCCAGATGTGCCTCAGCCTCCTAAAAATGCAGGTTCCATTTATTTCATTATCCCTCCTTTTGGTTACGGAGGGGGCACTTTGGGTGACTCTGGCTGTGGCACCAGCTGTGGCACTGGAGACTTCTTTCTTATTTTATTATATCCAACCTCCTGAGTCCCTGATCTGCTTCCAGGATGTCCAGTTTTAAATTACAATAAAGTCCTCCCCTCACCTTTTATTTGTTCACTCACCTTGCTGAGAAGCTGCCTGCTGCTTCCTTGGTTTGACACCATGGAGCAGCCAGAGAAGCTACCTTCTCTATTCTGCCATCTTGAAAGCAAAACTCACGGGCTGGGGATGTGGCTCAAGCGGTAGTGCGCTCGCCTGGCATGCGTGCGGCCCGGGTTCGATCCTCAGCACCACATACAAACAAAGATGTTGTGTCTGCCGAAAACTAAAAAAAAGAAAAAAAAAGAAAGCAAAACTCACAACTTTTTCTCACTTCTCACCTTAGCATTGTCCTTCTGCACAGGTAGTGGCTGCAGAGGCAGTGTCCTGGGCCCTCTAGGAGTCATGTTGCAAGTAGTACACACCAGCATCTCCCTTCTTCCAGACAAATTAGAAATGCCCCACTCCCCATGCAGACCTGGTGCTCATGGTTTGATTTGGTTACACATTTAATTTAGATGTTTTAACTTGAGAACTGGTGAAGATCTAAGAGAATAGTTAGAATTATGTAAAATTGGAATTTCATGTAATAAATAGCAGCAAGTACATATGCCAATCTAATGAAGATATTCACAAGTATTTGATTATAATGATTATAATAACAGATGATTTAAATTAAGTAAGAATGAATAATGGATGGATAGTATGAGCAGGGCTAAAGAATCTACTAGATAAAATTTGAGTCATTTGGAGCAATAGGAGTTTATATTTAGAAAGTAGGATTCCTCATGTTAAGATTATAATGTGGTAATTGTAATGGGTGATGTGTAATTCCAGTCTGTATTTCTTGGTAATACTAAAGTCTGACAATAATAATCAAATATTTATGATTATGATCCAAGATATGATATAGAGGGCCCCCAAAGTATTACCTTAAAATTGCACAAGGGGTTTTGGAAGTCTCAATATTTTGCACTGAAACTATACTACATAAACATACATAGTATATAGGAACAAACATTTTCACAAAATAATATTCAACCATATTATATTAGAAAATATGAAATGCAGGCTACAGATAAAGCTCAGTTGTTAGAGTGCTTGCCTCACCTGCACAAGGCCCTGGGTTCAATCCCCAGCACCACACACACACACACACACACACACACACACATATATGAAAAGCATTCTGTTCTGTTTTTTAAAATGCTAATTTTTATGTGCTTATTTTATTTTGTTGATTCATTAAAAGTCAAAACATGTAGTTTGAAAACCAGAGTTCTATGGTGACCATGAGATTGCTTTAAAAATGATATTTTTAGTGATATTCAAGGTTTAGGTTAGTACAATATTTCCCAGTTCTCTCAGGACATGGTCTACCTCTTGGGTAGTGATTATAGTCTCAGCTCTGATATCTTCTTTCTTTCCATTTGTTCGAGTTCTTCAGGTTCCAGTAATGGACTCTAATAATAAATTTCATAATATATTTATATAAGTTCTAATTTTCATTTATGCCTAGCCTTTCTTCTGATATGACTTTTAAGAAAATTCTGCCCCTCTTCTATTCCTGAAATAGAGCTTTTAACAACTCCTGAGGCATTCCTAATGTATAGTAGTCCCCCATGCACTATACATTAGGAACTATACATTAAGCTTGCATTAATTTGCAGATTCTCTTGGGGATCATTATAAATTCAAGATTTCCCAGCCAAATGCATACAGAAGCTACACAAATCAGACCCAGATAACGTTAACAGAAGTAAAGGAACAATATTGAGAGTGTCAGATTAAAATACTAAATGTATTAAATAGGTGAGATTAAACTTGAAGTTGTTGAATGTAATGGTACAGGTATTGCCTATGTCTTCAGGGAGAATGTCAAGGAAATTATTCTGGTTAGTATCCAAGTGAAGGCATAGACAAATTGAGACAAGCAAGAGAATGTGGGGAGAGGACATACGTGTGATTGGATCAGACTTTGATTTGATGAAAGAGTGCCAACTCGAGGGAGTAAAAGTAGACACAATTTTTTTTCAAGATACTTTATTTTGGAAACAGGTCACAACATTAGGCTTTTAGTCAGTTCTGCCATTGTACAAATGCTTGCTCTATATCTGAGGGGGCACTTTAGTAACTTGTTTGAAAATTGAATTGAAATTGATATTTAAAAATTTTCAGATAGTTTCTATAGGAGCACAAGTGAGTATGGCCCCTTCCTCTAGCCTTACATATTGCTGCATTTGTGCCAACCCTACTCTTAAAAAGACAATTCTGAACTACCAGTAATTATAATGATCTCCCCCAAGTCCCTTGAAACTAGTAGGTAACTGCTACAAGAGTGATATCTGCACATTGATCCAAGTGGAAGCACACACTTCCCAGTGACATTCATTCAGCTTTCCCCAGCACAAGACACAGGTAGAGTGCCCGTCCTGCTCCTCCACTTCAGGTGGGAAAGCTGGCTAAAAAAATAAATAAAAATAAATAAAAATAAATGATATTTTTTAAATTACTGAAGGAAAAAAAGGCCCTTCTATTAATGCATATGTGTTTCTTTGAATGAATTCTATAATTATTCCATTACTATAGGCTTGTTCTCAAAGGTACCACCATAATCTTTTCTAAGTGCACAAGGAAATACCTATGGCAAGTATCTTCCTTGAAGGAATCTCATGGGAAAAGGAATGCAACTAGGATTGGACTCTGGAACTGGTAAGGTGGCTCTTTAGAGAAGAGCATCAGAGTTTCTTGACTGTGTTATAAGAAGACATTGTTTCAAGGTGAGTGTTTAGGAACAAAATAGTAAAAAAATCTTGCCTATGAAAGGACATACTAAGACTTGGAATGGTCTTTCAAATTCAAGATAAATAGTAAATTTAAATTCTAAATACATCCAGTCTACTAGCACAGTTCTTTCACTAACATGTTTTGGGTTTATGCTTTGCTATTCCTTAGTATTTTGCTGAATTAAAAAAAAAAAAAAATCACAGCCAGTTTCAATTGTGCTAAAGTTGTGCTTTCTCACATTCCAGGTTCAGAGCATAAAGAGGGGCGAGGTAGCTGCAGTGCCTTGAGGACTGTGGTGATAATTCCAAAGTGAAAAAGATCTGAACACAGGTTGAAGATGCAAAGGGCAGAGTTGGAAAAATTTGCTCAACTTGCCTGTGCTTCTAATTTATATATTCTGGATTTGACTTTTATTAAGAAATACAGATTTTTTTCCTATACTGATGACTCTAATGTCTATAATGATGAAATACTTATCGGGAAGTAATTCCACAGACAAATAGGGGAAAAAATCATCAGTGAAGTCACCTAATTAACACATTTTTACTGTAACTCTTTTATGTGCCAGGCATTTGTAAGGCAGTTTGAAAAGCATATTTAAGAGAAAAATAAATTTTTCTACAATAAAAAAATTGTTCAAAATTTAAGATGATTGTGTGTCACATATGAGATAATGCAATGTGTGTGTGTGTGTGTGTGTGTGTATTTGTTTCTGTTAGTGATGTCTTCCTTAGATTTATAAAATGAATGCTTGTTGTAGTAATTTTTACGTTAAGATGATCTAGAACAGGCTGCTGTATTAAAAAGATACTACTCTTTAAATAATAATAATAAAATAATACTTTTATCTCTTCACAATGGCACCATTTATACAGCACAAAATTTTAATCCAGAAGCCTGATCTCAATAAAGAATTTCTTATATAGAAGTAATGTATATGCATATAAGATAAATAATTATTAATAAGTGAGAGGTAGGCAGGATTAAGATTTAAAGGAAAGTAGAGAGGAAGTATTGGGATTGTTGGCCACAGTAGTTTGATTTGTTTCATTGACACTTGGCATCTTCCTTCTCATGCAGATGAATGCAGCTGCAGCTCCCTGCCAACTATAATTTAGTTGGCAGTAATTCTACCCTAGGAGAAGGCACAGGATTGCTACTTATCCAGCAGAAACAAAAGCATTAGAATGTGTAATTCCATGTTCACATGACTTCTTCATTACTATACTTTATAAATCACTATTCTTTTTGTTTTATTTTAGGCCATAGGTATTTGAGCATGCCATGACATGTTTTACTCTAAACTACCAACATAGTCTATGCTCATAATAGAGACACCAATAAAAAATAATGATAAAGATAAATTAAAAAGGTAATATTTATAAGGTAGTTATTACTATGTGCCAGACACTGTACAAAGCACTTTTCATGCATCATTTATGTAATAGAGTAAGATACAAAATATTTAATACTCTTACCATTTTGTAAGTGAAGAAACTTAGTCCTCTTAGATAAAGTAAGTACTCTGCCAAAAACCACATGCTAGTACATTGTAGGTTAGATACTGATTTCCTATTATTATGTTCAAAGTGTTACAATGTTATAATTTATTTTTCTCCAAAAGAAAGAAGGAAGTCTGATGAGGCTAATGAAAATTTTAAGGCATAGTTATCTATTTATCCAAGTATTTGAATTTCGATAAATAAAAACTACAACACAAATACTTTTCTTTAAAAAGGTATCATAGATCATTGACAAACATTTTATGTCGATTTTTTGTTTTCTTTTAGCCAGGCAATAGTATCTTAAAATATTAAAGAATTTAGTTTTAGTCTGCTATAAAGTCCAGTATTAAAGTATATTAATTAGTAAAGAAATAAATTATGTTTGAGAGGTCCTAAACAGTGAAAGAAAACTTTGAAATCTTAAAAAAAAAAAGTAAAGTGGTTAGAAGTATCACTCAAATTATTTTTGATGACTGATATCAGATGTCTTTTTTTCTCTCAGTATTCAAAATGAACATTAAATATTAAAATTCCTGTATTCGCACAGGAAAATTAAAACATAAATTCAAACATAGTAGTAGTACAATTCAATTTCATAATGCTGTGAAAAAAATGCATTTTATTTAGTGTAAATTTGCTTTATATTTGGTTCTCTAGGGCTTTTTTCTCTCTTCTTCCTCTTTTTAATTCCCAAGCAGGCAGATATAATTTTCTTTTATATTCCCACACTCCCAAGTCAGTTGTTTTTTAATTATGAATTCCATTTAAAATTGCAATTCTATCCCCCAAACTCAATGTCTACACTCCTTATTTTTCTCCTTAAAATTTATCACTATCTAACATACTCTATATTTTATTTATATGTTTTATATATTGTCTATTTCCTCATTTCCTCCAACTATAATGATAGTTCCCATAAGGCAAGGAGTTTTCTTTTGTCTGTTTTGTTTACTCATTATTATTGTTTGGATCTGGAATGTACCCTCAAGAGCCTATGTTTTGAAAGCATAATTCTTAATACAGCAAAGTTTAGAACTGGGACTTCTAGGCAATGATTAGGGCTCTGATGTCATCATATTTGAATGGAATACTGGGGTAACTGTAGACAGCTGGGACATGGCCAGAGGAAGTAGGTTGGTAGGGGTGTGGTTTTGGAGAATATATCTGTGCCCCCCCACGCTGCCTCCCCCCCCATCACCTTTCTGTCTTCTATGAGATCTCCTGCTGTCCTGTACCATGAACTTTTGCCATGATGTTCTGACTCATCTCAGGCCTAAAGCAATGGAACTGGGTTATCATAGCCTGAGCCAAAGTAAACTTTTCCTCCTCTAAGTTGTTCTTGTCAGGTATAATATCACAGCAATGAAATGATGATCCTAAGTGCCCAAAATACTTCCTATTATTTTAGCATATACTCATAAAAATTTACTAGTAATGCAAAGAATTAATAGATAAGTATGGATCATCTTTTCACATATTTTATTCATTTTTATTTTGGATATTGATGTTTTCTTGACAGACATTTTTTTGGAAGCTACTTAGGTATTAGGAAAGTTAATTATTATGATTTGAATTACACACTGTTAATCATTTGCATATTTATTTTTTAGTTTTATTTATGTAGATTACTACTTTTAAATAAAATTTTAAATTCTATTTTATGGTTTCTGATGTTTGAATAAAATGTTAAAATATCATTGTAAATATACATTCTGAATATTTCAGATATTTGTCCATGAAGCTTCTGCTGTAAGCACTATCATCCATGAAATAATGGAGATCTTTCTCACTATCTATTGTTTCTCAGCTTCAACTCTAGCTTCTGTTCTCTGCTTAATTATACATGGGCCAGGATTCTGCAAATGATACCTATCATTTGCATCTGGTTTCTTAGAAGGCTCTGTCAATATTAGGTTGGTTGGAGAAGTGAAGGTTGGAGGACACATCCAGGACATCTTCCACCCAATTTACTTCCTGTTTCTCTGATGCTGAGTTTTCTGTTTTTAGGAGATGGCAATAGAGATGATTTGAAGAAGAACCATTCTCAAATTCATCAGTCGTGTCTGTATAAGACACAGTATCTACTTCCAAGGTTGTCCTCCCTAAGCCTTGGAATATCTTCTCAACATGGAATTTGCTGTCTAATACTTCTTGTCATGGACACAATATTTCATAAACACATATTGATGGATCTGGTCTTCCAAGAAAAATTAATAACAAATTTCACAGATTATTGAATGTTGTATTTTGTAAAATATAATTATTGTGAAAAACATTTTATAGCATTGTTCATTTTCTGTTGCTGGGTCTTTGGATATGGATACTAGTGAAATAAAAATACTTAAGAATAAAAACAATGCTTGAGAAGTAACTACTGAATCCAATTTACACTTGACTAGGGGAATGGAAGGAAAAACTTTTGAGCAAAGATTTTGCAGATTCAGGGCTCACTTTTCATGCAAACCCTCTTATTCACCATATATATTTGTAGGGCACTGGCAGAAGTAAAAGGAAATATTCATTGGGAGTTGTACCAAGCCCAAGAATAGACATCTGTCTGTTCTTTAAGTCAAGAAAGAAAGGAATTTAGTCATACATATATAGAAGTAGAATTCTCGTTGGAGTGGAGTGAGTACAATTAATACTCATAATTAAGGAAGAGAGCTTGAGACAACTGCATGCTGTGATGTGGTTTCTCAGGGTCACAGAGCACAGAAACAGCTGCCAAGGCTTCCTATTCCTTGAGGACAGGCACCTCAGGGGCAGGCTACTATTAAGCATGATCAAGACATGCTCCTGAAATTCTTAAAAGGTTTTGAAGGATGCTCTTTAAGGAAAAGACAAGGGAAATTCTGATGGAGTAAATTCTGAGTGTGGTAAATAGATACTTTCAACTTACTCAAGTATGTTGTATCTTGCTAAAGTTTCAGTGTCTTGGGAACAACATTAAATAGTTTTATTAATAAACAAAAGATTGGATTCTGGAGAGTCATGCAATTGGCAGACACACCAGCAGCCAGAAATGGAAGTTTTTGGACAAAATGGACCCTGCTGCTCTTTGTAATTTGGGCTTATGAAAATGCTAATTAAAAACACAGTAGATAATGGAGAATTGTGTATCAGCCACTACATTTTCTATAAACTTGGGTGTTGGTGATCATGACTTGAGAAATTACAAAATGCCCTTTCACCTGCTCCTTATATGCTGTATCCTCTCCTCTTTCTCCTGTAAATCTTGGCATGTAAATGTGTCAAATCAAATAAATCATTAAATATATGAGATGTCTGATACATACTGGTCATTCTAAACTAAATGATCCAGTAGGAGATAAATGAAGACACCATCACAAAATTAATTTGTATCTAAGATCAAACTATCAAGTGATTTTTCTGAGTCTTCTTGAAGTACTGATCATCTGTTGGTTAAAATATTTTCATCTATTATTATACAGCACATGCATATTTTGAGTTGTTTTTTCTTAGTAAATCGATGGCTACATACTTTAAAAAGTATGAAGTAAAGACATTTTTTTTTTCTCCTGGTTAAAAAAAAAATACATGTCAAAAGCAAGGAAAATAAAAAACTCAATTAAAAAATGAGGAAAGTACCCAAATGGACATTTTTCAAAAGAAGACATATGGTAGTCAATAGGTTCAAAATGTTGTCCTAAAAATAATAATTTTTTTTTTAAAATCACTAGCCATTAGGGAAGGCAAATAAAAATCACAATGAGATATTATTTCACATCTATTCAAATGACTTTCATTAAAAAGATGACAGATCAAGTGTTGGTAAGAATGCCAAGAAAAGGGAAACCTTGTACACTTGTTCATAGAATTGTAAAGCAGTTGAGCCATTAACCAGCCAAAATGGCTCACTCCTATAATCCCAATGGCTCAGGAGGCTGAGGCAGTTGGATAGCAAGTAGGAGGCCAGCCTATGCAACTTTGTCAGACATGTCGTTAAAAATAAAAAGGGCTGGGGATGTGATTTAATGTTAAGACACCTATGAGTTCATTCTCAGTACCCCAAAGAATAACAACAACAAAAAATTAGTTTAGTAATTATGGAAAACACTATGGAGTTTGTTCAAACAATTAAAAAGAGAACAACTATATGATCCAGCAATCTCACTTCTGGATCTATACCCAGAGGAATTGAAATGTATATGTTGAAAGATTATCAGTACTCCCATGTTCATTACAGCATTATTCACAATATCCGAAAATGGAAACAATCTACACTTCCATCAACAGATGTATTAATAAAGAAAATGTCGTATACATATACATAACCCATCCATAAAATATAAGAAAATCTTATTTGTGAAAATATGCATGAACCTGTAAGACATTGTGCTTAAGTGAAATATACAAGAAGACAAATACTGAATGATCACATGAATGATAAAACATAAAAACACTGAAGTCATGGAAGTAGAGTGCCATTGTGTTTGCCAGAGGCTGGTGATTTCCAGGTGTGGACTGGTGGAGGAAGCTGTTGGTCAAAAGTCACCAAGTTATAGTCAGAAGGTTAAATAAATTTTGAGATTTTTTTTTTTTTGCACAGACAGGTGTCTGTAGTCAGTGATAATGTATTATATATCTCAAAACGACTTAGACAGTAAATGTGAAATCTCTCAATACAAAAAAAGGTAAGCCAATGTGGTGAAGTATAGGTTAATTTGCTGATGTGTGTGTGTCAATTATGACACATTGTATATGTATTATAACATTACATTGCAGCCCATAAATGTATAAAATAGCAATTTGTCATTTAAAAATAATCAGTAAAAATTTTTGTGAGCAGGGTTCTGGGAATTGAACCCCAGTTCTCATACATATGCTAGGCAAGTGCTCCACCACTGATTACACCCTAGCCTAGAAAAAAATTTTAAATTTGTCTGTGAAATTGATGATGTTCTCATTTTATACATGACAATAATAACTGATAATAAAAGTACTTCCTATGACCCATGCATAGTTCTGAGCCCCTTAAACATAATGATTTTCAAAGTCCTCAAAAGTGCTGCATTTTTACAAATTGAAGAAACTGTGGCATAGGTTTTAAAGTGTCTCTCATGGTTACAGAACTAGTGAATAATAGAATTAGATTCAAACTTCAGTAGTCTGTTCTAGAAATGACATTATTAACTATGGCACATGAGAGGCAGAGAAAAACAGAATCTTGCTTGAAGTCAGATTTATGTAGGGAAAGATATGGCTGAAAAAAATTCAAATTTAATGAAAACTGTAAAGCAAAATATCAGACTTTTCAAACCCAAACAAAACAACAAGAGCAACATGAATTCGTGAATTAAACACATTAAAATCAGTGCTAACTAAAAATAAAAACAGTAGAAAAACATACACACTGCATGCATATTATAAAGACAAGAACAACAGCTAATACTCTGTTGGAAGGAAAAGAAGGCAGGGGACAGTAAACAATATAAAGTACTATCACACACACACACACAAAAAAACTACCTGTCAAAATGGAATTCTATATTCACAATCAGCAAAACATCTCTCTAAAATGGAGGCCAAAGAAAGGCTTTCAGTCAATGATATGAAAAGACTGATTATGGCAATAAGAGTCAGGCATGGTAGTGTGTAGGTGTTGTCTGTTGAAAGCTTTATATGAATTATGTGTTTGTTTGAGCCAACATAAGGCAGTGAAGCTGCTTTTCTGGGAACTCCTGGGTGAAAGTCCCCAGTTTGAGAAAGCTCAGATCATGCTGGCATCTGTCTTAGCTCACTGCTTCCTGGAGATGGGCATAACCTGCCAAGCACCAAAACAAGACTCTTCCCACATTGTAACGTTACCCTTACCTTTGATGAACTTCCCCTTACACAAAAGAATTGGGGCCTTTTGTAGTCATCCAGTTCCTATCAGGGCAGGGAGACCCATCGGGCTCCCCACTTCTTTAATCTAATCTATGACTTTATTTCTTACTGATTATTTCAGACTTTTTATTTTCTCAGGCAACTCACTCCTCCTAGCAGGAACCTGCTCTGCCAGGGTGCTGGCTACCCTGTCATATCACCCAGCTACCCAGAAGGCCTATGCAAGAGGATTGCTGGAGCCCAGGAATTTTAGACCAGTCTGGGGAACATAGTCTTGAAAGAAAAGAAAAGAATTACGAAAGAAGAAGAGAAACTGTGGAGAAAATTTTCAGGCATAATGAAAATTATAGTAAAGGTTTGGATCTACATAGAAGACTAAATAGCATCAGAAATGGTAAAAATGTTAGAAAATATAAAGTCATTCTCTTTCTAATTTTAATCTTTTAAAAGAAAATTTAAATTAAAATCAGTGTACTTTGGGATTTAAAAGATAACTAGAAATAAAATGTATGAACAAAAAAGTCTGGACAGAATCTATGGGAATACCTTGGTCTTCATGGGAGATCCGCTCCTGGATATTGTCATGGTTTAGGTATGAGGTGCCTTCAAAAGTTCATGTGTGAGATAATGCAAGAAATTTAGAAGTGAAATGATTGGATTATGAGAGCCTAAACCTAATTAATGCATTAATCCACTGATAGGGATTAGTTGAGTGGTAACTAGGGATTAACTGAGTGGTAACTATCAGCAGGTAGGGTGTGGTTCGAGTAAATGTGTCCCTGGGGTCATGCATTTGGGGTGTATATTCTGTTCCTGGTGAAGAATGTTCTCTCTGTGTGGTGCCACGTCTAAGCTACTTTCCTCTGCCATACCTTTTTGCCACCATGATCTACCTTCACCTTGGGCCCAGAGCAATGGAGCAGGCTGTCAATGGACTGAGAATGCTGAAACCATGAGAGCCAAATAAAATTTTCCTCCTCTAAAATTATATTTGTCAGTTCTTTGTGTCACAATGGTATAAAAGCCAACTAAAACAGGTAAGGAAATTTGTGGATGCTCAAGTCCCTTATATAACATGGCATATAGCATTTGCATATAATCTACATATATCCTCACTAGATTACTTATAATACCTAATACAATGTAAATACCATGTAAATAATTGTCCTGCTACACTGTCAAGGCAATAATGACAAGGCAAAGGATCTGCACATGTTCAATGCAGACACAATTTTCTTTCAAATGCTCTTGATTGGTAATTGGTTAAATTTGCAGATGCACAGCCCAGGGACATAAAAAAGCTAATTATATTTTTTGGCTTTTATACTTTTATCCTTTTATACATGTGAAATTATGTAGTATTATTTAAAGGTAGACTATATCAAGTTGAAGTTTTTCACTTTGAACTTTGAATTAATAATTGAAATAACAAAACAAAGGGATATATTGAATAAACCAATAATGAAGATAAAATGCAAGCATAAAAATTTCCTGAAATTTCCTCATAGTAATAGGAAGAAAAAAAACTGGAAAAAAATAACCCTGTCTTTAATTATAGACAACATATTTGTCAGTATAGAAAATTTCATATAATCTATAAGATGTTTATATACAGTAATCAAAAAAGTCTGGTGTTGGCATAAAGATGATTGATCAAGAAAACAAAACAGAGTCCAGTGACAGACCCACACAGACACATTAAATTGATGTTCAGCATAGGTCCCAAAGAAATTCAATAAGAAAAGCACAATCTACCCATCTCCCTCAAATAAACATGGTCTTTATCTCAAACCACATGAACAGATAAACCAAAGATGGATGAGACTGAAATGTAAAAGCTAAAATGATAAAACTTTTACAAGAAATCATAGAAGAAATAGTTATTATTTGATTTTTATAAAAAGTTTTCAAAAAAAAAAAAAACTCAAAATAGACTTTATAAAAATTAAAGTTTTTACTTTTAAAATAATCTGATTGGCTGGACATGTTGGCACTTGATTGTAATCTCAGAGACTCTGGACACTGAGGCAGGAGAACCACAGGATTGAGGCCAAGTTCAGCAATTTACCAAGACTCCATCTCAAAATAAAAAAGAAAATTGCCTGGGCATGTAACTCAGTGGTAAGGCACTTCTGGATTCAATCCCCAGTACTAAAAACAAACAAAAAATCTAAACAAAAACCCATTTGCATAAAAGTTTTTCAAAACATACATTTGACTCTGTACTCATCTAGAATATAAAAAGAACTTTAACAATTCATTAAGAAGACAACAGTGTCAATTTTAAAAAATCGGCACTGTACCTAAGAAGGTATGAGAATGAGATGCAAATGGAAATTCATTCCATGCCATTAATGTTTAGAGATGTGTAAATAAAATGGCAAGATGTTACCAAATCACCACCAGAATAACAGAACAGGCCAAAAAAAAAAAAAAAAAAAAAACAAATATGACAATGTTGTAATGGTAAATATGTGGAAAACTGGGATTTTCTTTCACTGATGGTGGAAATATAAAGTGGTACCTTCATCTTGGAAAAATATTTGTAAATATTTTAAAAATTCAAGTATGTACCCAACATACACATCTGACCATTTCACATCTAGGTATTTACTTAAAAGAAATAAGAGCACCTTTCCACATTGCCATCAACCTCGGACATGTATGCTTACTGCAGATTTAGTTGGAAACAACACAAATATCTGTAAGAAGAAAACAAACACATTGATCCTTTTAAACCATTGAAAGGAATTTTGCTCTATCATAAAAAAGAACTGGGTTATTGAAACAACCATACGAATAGATCTCAAGATAATTGCTGAATAAAATAAGCCAGGCAAAGTAGAATATATGGAATATGGTTCCATTTAGAAACAATTCTAGGACATACAAATTAAAGACAAATTAGATTGCTGTCTTCTTCTGGATAGGCAATGGGCAGAAAGGAGAGGGAGGAACTAGGAAGGGGCACAAGGAGCAGGTGTAGTGTCACATACTTGTAATCCCAGGTCTCAGGAGACTGAGGCAGAAAAATTGCAAATTCAAAACAGGCTTGGCAACTTGATGAGACTGGGTTGGAAATGTAGCTTAGTGGTAAAGCAACCCCGGATATTGCAAAAACAAACTAAAAACCAAACAAAAACAAAATCAGCAGTGGCAAAAGGGTTAGGAAACTTTGGGAGTGAGGAGATATATCATTATGTTGATTGTGGTGTTTGTTTTGTGGGTATATATTTATCAAATTGTGTATAGGAACTATCATTTAACAGAGGTAAAAACTAAATAGTTCAGTGCCTGAGTTCAAAAATAGCCCGTTAAGAATATGTTATAATATGATCTGTGACAAAAATAAACACAGGCTACTTTGGGTCACAGGGTAATCTAATGTAAAACACTATTAATAGCACCATTTGACTATATCTTTAAATTTCTGTTTCTATATGGAGAATAGCTCAATTGTGCCTTTTAATTTCATATTCAGCATTTTACAGTTAGTTTATTTGGCAATCAACTTTTTCAACATCTTCCAGTAATATTTTGAGAAAGTTTAATGATTTACTTAAACATTAGCATATGAGTTTTCATTTCTAGCATACTTTTAAAAAAGACCATCACTAAAAAAATTCTTAAAATATTCAATGATGACAGAAGCCTCTATCCCCAAAACCATTACAAAAGGAGATATATTTTTGGAAAGGAGTGATATATACTAAGCACTGTGAATTTAATAGCTAATATGGGGTATTGGAGGAAATACCAACACATGTTGAAGTTTCTTCACTTTCCTTGGTCTGTTAATTAATTACCCATCTATTTTTTCCCACTGCTGAAATGTTCAGTATTTGCTATTAATCATTAAATTGCTTTAAAATATAAGAATTCTGCTTAAAAAATATTTTACAGATTAATTCCATCAATGGAAGGAAGCCTATAAGGAAAAACTGAATATTATTCTCTTCTATGTTGCACTGTTTCTAAGAAGTGGGAAAAGTTTAGAAGTTTAGCTTACTAGTGAAAGTTCTCTTAACGTGAAAATCACCCCCAGAATATTAACTATGTCTTTCATGTGTACTTCCGAATTGATAATGGGAAAGATTTTGTTTCATTGAATATCTCCTTTACTACTCATAGATGCATTTTATTCTCACTGCATTTCAAAGTCTTTATAGTGACTTACATTAGCTCTCTTATATACAGATAATATTTTAAATATAATAATGTCCTTTAAATAGATAATATTTTATATATAATAATGTCCTTTAAATATTAGTTATGAGTAGAATATATTTTTGAATAGAGTAGAATCTATACTGTAAAGCTATCCTGGTAAACCACTTTGGAAAATGAAGAATATTTAAGAAAAATCCTACATTAAAAATGTAAAGTTCAATGTCCCTTCCCTTTAGAAGAAAAGAACATGCAGAGATTGTGATAAGATGCTTGCATACTATATTCAAATATTCTGTATTTCTTCTTCCCTTGCTTGCTCTCTTTAGTGACGGGCATCCCCAGAAAGTGTGCCGAGGTTGATTAGTGACATCTGAATTGATCACAGACAAGAGATTTGGCAATATTCCACAGGTCACATTGTTTTGTGAGAGGTTATATTGCATCTATTGGTGAGTGTTAAAAGACTTCTTCAAAGGATATAGATTTTTTCTTTATTTCCCCAGAGACAAGGTTTCAATAATTCATAATGTTGAACTGTGAATTACTAAAAGTCTTTGTAGTTGTTATAGGATTGCTGCAACTTCCAATCTTCTTCTGTACTTAAATATATATTTTTATGTTTACGTTTTAGAATGCTTATTCACTGAAAAAGAAGAATCCTGTCCATCATTTCTTTTAAGGGAGCTGGAAGAGAGTGTTAAAACACCTTCCACTTGGAAGTCAATATTTATAACACATATTCCTAGCTATTTCTTCTTTTCCCCAGATAAAAGTCTCCTACTGAGTTTGGCTGTAGAAAATAGGTTTTGAAGGCTATATTTTGCTCTTCTGACACCAGGTCAGATTCTGAATATGAAACTGGCCTTGAAGCCTAAGTTAAAATCACTGTTATTTTTCAAAATGTGAAGTTGATATTAAATTATTGCATTGTTAATCAAAGGAGAAAAACCATAAACACACACATATGCACCCATATATAGTTTGTTGGATTTTTGTCAAAACTGATTTACTACTTCAGGATGAGGGGTGAGGCAAGGTCAAGATAGCCTGTATGAGAAGAGCATATACTTAAACCAATGAAGGACTTGTTAAATGATACCTGGCAAGCCGCCATGGCTGGGAGATGTCAGTAGGCTTTGTTGTCACTCACTGGAGGTTATGAGGCCTGGCAATCATTACTTTGTCTCCCAAGTGGCAAGTGTTAAATGTTCTACAGAAATAGGATGTGTGGTAACTTTATTAATGGGGTTAATCCAAAAACATTATGGAATAACACAGGAATGATTCTAGAATTTGAAGTTTATTTATTTATTTATTTTGTACCAGGAATTGAACTCAGGGGCACTCAACCCATGTGCCACATCCCCAGCCCTATTTTGTATTGGATTTAGAAACAGGTTCTCACTGAGTTGCTTAGCGCCTCACCATTGCTGAGTCTGTCTTTGAACTGGTGGTCCTCCTGTCTCAGCCTCCTGAGTTGCTGGGATTACAGGTGTGCACCACCATACCCAGCTGAAGTCCATTTTTAATTTTATTTCTATTTAAATTGTTTTTGGCTCATAAAACTATGCAATCTTAAACATATTTACCTAGCTTATCTGAACCTCTTCTTTTCCATCAGTAAAATTATGATTATAGTCTAATCTCCAAGCATGAATACCAACTTTAAATGAATGAGTTAAAGTGTATAGGATTCTTAGCATAGAACCAGGAGCATAGGGAGTTTTTAAGAAATGTTACTTTTTGTCACTTATGTTTGAAAGAAGTTCAGATTAATAAGCTGTTAAACCTTGAAGCTTTGTTTTCTGAATTTTTTTCTTCACTAAAAAGCATACTCCTTCTAGGGTTATAGGAGACATTGTTCATATCTCTGTGCTAACCAAAAATATACTACATTCTGCTTAATATATCTTGAGTTATGCTTGGTTTTGCAGATGTGTGTTTTGTTAAGAATTCTGACTCTAAGGTTATACCATATTTGTCCTTTTTCACAGGTCCATCTCAGTGCTTTGCATGTAGTAAATGCTCAATGGATGTTGAATACATCTCACTGAGCTCATCATAGCCTCCTAGACTTAGCAACCCTTTATTTTTACATTTTTCTAAATTTATTATTGAATGGCTAGACAATCATTGGCTTTCCAAAACAAGTTACATGATTTCTTGATGACTCATTCAACATCTCTTTAAAATGTAGTGATTTGGGGAAAAAATAAGAATTTCAAAAAGCAAATTTGTATTTTGTGACTAAGTTCAATTGATCTTAATATAAAAATAAACAAACTAAAGCAGAGATACAAATATACAAACCAAAACTCAGAATTGAATCTAATTAATAAATATTCTGTCCTGTGACCATGGCTTAGCCCCTTGAATTTAGAAGTTAACCAGGCCTAAGGTTTGGTGTTGCAGCAAAGTAAGGGTATTGTAAGGAAAATTGTAGAATGTTATTCTTCCAATTTATTTGCCCTCTTAATCAGTAAATACTTATTAATAACTCAATGTATCCCAAACATACAAAGGAATACACAAACATTTACTAGTAAATGGACAGAACTAGAGAACATGATGCTAAGTGAAATAAACCAGATTCAAGAAAAAAAAAAGGATGGAATATTTTCACGCATATGCAGAAATGAGAGAAAAAAAGGAATTTCACAAAAATATAAAGAAGACTAGTGGAGTAGAGAAAGGGGATGAATGGGGAGGGCTGAGGGTAGAAAAGGTGAGATACTTGGGATGAGAATGAAATCAACCAAACTATGCTATGTGCATGCATGAATATTTCAGAATGAATCCCACTTTTGTTATAATTATAATGTAATAATTTTGAAAAAAATATAAATGAGACCAGTAGATTACAGAAATGGGATGAGGGAAAGGGAAAAAAGATAGAGAAAGAGGAAGTACTGGGGAAAGAAGTTGTTCAAATTTGTTTTGTGCATATATGAATAAGTCACAATGGATTTCACCTTAATTATAATAAACCAATAAAACATTAAACTATGAATAATGTGCAGGTCTTACACTCAGAGGCTAAAGAGGAAAAATAGGAAGAAATAAACAATTGTAATACAGTATGATGAGAGCTAAGACGGAGTTCAATGTATAGTAAATACAACTAAGGAAACTAAGGATAGTTCCTTACTCAAACTTATGTGTGCTACAATAATGAAATACTGGATATGTGTGTGGATGTGTGCTACTATAATGAAATACCTGAGGCACACTAACTTATATAAAGTGAAGAGGTTTATTTCGTCCCAAGTTTTGGATGCTAAAAGTCCAAGATCAGGCAGCCTTATAGATTTGGTTTCTGTGAGTGCCAATTAGCCCATGGCATATTATAGGAGTACTAGTGGAAATGAGGGATCATGTCACAAACAGGAAACCAGAGGGCATTTAAGGGTTTGACTCATTTTTATAACACCCTGTTCTTGTGAAAGTGCAGGGGTCCCTTGCGAACTGTCTTGATTCCTTTGAAGGGCAACTTTCTCAATGACCTAAAGACTTTTTATTAAGCCTCACTTTTTCAAGGTTCTATATAATCTCCCAACACTCCTATCCTGAGAACCTAGCTTCTTACATGAACCCTTGAGTGACAAACCCTATCCAAATCACAGTAGATTTTCAACATTTCTTTTGGGGGGATACAATTCAACACCCAATAGTCCAAATACTCAGAATAAGTAAGTACGTGGAAGGAGAAAACAGATTTGTGGTTACCAAGTGCTCAGGGCTGGAAGGAATGGAGTATACATTATTGGGGGTTTTCTTCTGGGTGATGAAACTGTTTCAGGAGTAAATAGTTGTAATATTCACACAGCATTAGGAATGTACTAAATGGCACTAGTTTGGACATAGTAAAATGGATAAAAGGATACATTTTAAGTTATACGTATTTTACTACAATGAAAATTAAATAAATGAACTAAAAGCCAGGTCAGGTTCTAATTCTCCTTGACCACTCTTCAGTTTTACCTTTCAATCTTAGTGCTGTACCCATGTTAGTATCCCCTGCCCTACAACTTTCTTCCTTCCATTGCTTTATTGCTATTGTTATCTTCCTGCTGTCATTGGTGAATCCTCTATTACGTGTTTATTATACTCATTTAACCCAAATTACCTTTAAAATATTATTTTAAATTCACACTCTCATAGTTCTTAGGGACAAACTCCTTTGGTATGCTTGTGGTTGAAAAGCTGGTGTTGCTTTTCACACTTCTGTCTGCCATGTTCCCCTGTCCTTCTGCTATTGTGATAGACTTTAATATCCTCACCAAAAAAATGGCCAATGGTAGGGATTTATTGTCCCTGAATGAATGCACATGCCCACTTACTTTTACTTATTTATATTTTTATTGATACATTAAAATTGTACAATTTAGGTGATACCATGTGTTATTTCCATACTAGATTCCACTGTGTAATGCTCAAATCATACAGGCGTTTTTTAACACATTGTCTTGAAATTCTCTAAAGTGTTAGGCAAGGTTCAGTGTTTTACTTTGTGTTGCTCTGGGAACTCACTTTGGTGTGGATCAGTCCTGCTAGATCATGAATCTTGGCAGCAGGCAGCTGGAGAGTAAATTGGGGAAGTAGAGGCAGAGAAAAGTTTTTTTGCACGTGTAATAAAAAAGGACTGTAATGAAGTAATGTATAAAACAGGAATGTTAGAACCTCCTTGCTTCCAGGGATCATTCCTTCTGAATTCTTTGAATTTATATATTTTGTTTTATTTATAAATCTTTATTTAATGCTGGGGAGTGGACCTTATTTCTCCTTAGCCTCATATTTCCATATGGAGAGATTGTGTGTGTGTGTGTGTGTAAAGAGAGAGAGAGAGAGAGAGAGAGAGAGAGAGATGGGGACTGGAACCAGGGCTTCACACATGCTTATCACACACTCTACTATTGAGCTAAATCCCTAGTCCAATGTGGAACAATTTTCAGTGGAGTTATACTTGCAGTTATTTGATGAATTCATTGATCCGAGTTACTAAATTGTGGCAATTATTGAAAATTTATTCTGTTTCTTCCTTCCCTTCCTTGGATCAGTGTGAGATAGATTTCCAAGCATGGAGATAAACTCTGTGGAGTCAGATTTTCTTATACCCTTGCAGGGCGTTTGAGGGTAATGTTATTAATCCCTTTTATCTTCAGGACAAAGCTACATTTTCTTCTTATCCTATCAAACACAAAGCTAACATTTTCCCCTTATTATTTTTTTGTACACTGGTTCCAAATTAGAAGCAAAGGAGGAAAGGCATTACATATTGACATTCTACATTCCAATTAATAATTATTGTACGTTTGTTACATGCCAGTCATTTTGCAAAACTCTTTATTTGGGCCATCTCATTCAATCCTTACAACACACCCTCTCATTGCACTGGAAGTGAAATGAGGAATATTTTCTTTTTCACCTTTAATGATTCCCTTCAATCTTCAACTCAAGTTTCTTTAGTCCATCTTCTCTTTAAAGAATACTTACTAATATGACCCTCTTTTGCCAGGAGAAACTTAGGATGGTAGGAGAATACAAGTTGCCACAGGATGATACCAATCTGAATTATACTTCTCAAGAAAGGAAAGGTTCAGAAAAGCAGATTACTCAGGACATCTCAGGACACAATCCAGCCTGACCGGAAGTACTTATCTGGTCACCAAGCATATCTAGTATTGTCTATCATCCTGCTAACTTTCCTGGCAAGAGATTTCTGTTCACTGAATAGAAATTGTTTGCCAGCTTTCATTATTCAAAATGATTTTTTTAATACCACATGCACTCCAAAAACCTCTCTTAACCCTTTTTCTGTGAGGTGAATACTTATTATTTGCTTTTGTGTTTTGCAGAATGCCCACTAGAACATTGTTCCTACATAAGTAATAATACATATCTATGTGCTTGTACTAAAAGAAACTTGGAATAATTGTTTGATAAAACACTTTTTAAATGTTTTTTGACTTCCATCAATACATAACCACTTCTTAAACCATGTGGTTCAAAAAGAAAGCATCATTGTAAATCCAACTAACAGGTTGATATCTAGTGCCATTATGTCATGCTGGTGTTAGGAACTCAGGCATGTGAAAATTAAGGAGAAACAAAGGAACAACCATGGGTCGATCAGACAGATGCCTCTTATAATGAACCAAGAAAAATTACAGTAAAAAACCTGAGGCAGGGTAGTCAATAAACATTATTTTACCTTAAAAAAAAAATCCCCTTTGCCTCTTCTCAAGGAATTTACCCTCAACTCTTAGGGAAACAGGCAGCAGCATTTGGCTCAAGGTGTATACATCTGCATAGATTTCCCATGGGTGAGTTTTATTAATTTCTCTGACTCTCCTCACAGTAAGCTCTGACAAATCACAACACCACTGTGGCTTTGAAAAACAGACAAATCTCAATTGAAACTTTTACAACAAAAAACAAACAATAATAAAGTAGTACTACCTTGAGAACTGACTCCATGTAGCAGAAAAAGAGACAAAGGAGGTTGGGGGTTTAGTTTATCAAACCTAGGAGTCACTGGTGGTGGGGATATTTTAAGATTATATGCTCATTATACAATTGTAACATGTGAAATCAGTTGTGTTTGATGAATAACATATGCTACCAGGGAACTCAAATCTCAATAAGAAAGGTAATTCCTGCCAGCTGCATAGCATTAACGCTTGCTCTTTGGAATAGCACCAATATGCCCATTTCTATTTGCATCAAGAATCACAAAGAAAAGGACAGTTATTTCTAAGAGCCAAGATTGTCATTTTGGTGATCTTGGCTCAAGGTCATAAGTGCCTGCCTGGTAGCCTCTTAATCAGTCAGTAATTGCTAAGCCCTCCACACATGTTCAAGATTGCAGAGGCAAATGGGAAACTTAGCTAGTTCTCCTCAGAAGGAAACAAAACATTCCAAAGATGTTTCTACACTGAAACAGAGTAACTCTGAACACTAGAGGGAGTTCTGATTTTGCTCACCGACTTGTTTTCATTTTTAAATTGAGTGTTTGCATATTAAAAAACAGTCAACTTACTTTAAAGGACAGAAGTTTTTATTACAAGTTAATAATACATAGGAAAATATATTTTTTCCACTGAAATAATTAGAAGTTTCATTTTCTTTCATTTTTGTGGAATGAGTCAGACTGCAGACATAGTTTACAACACTGATAGAGATAGATGTATATATTGGAAAACCTCTCTTGTTTATTGAGCTTGAAACATCTTCAGTCTCCTAATATATACAATTATATATTGTATAATATTTGATGTATTATACATACATAATCATACATATATTCATACATGTGAATATATATATATATATATATATATATATATATATATAGTGTGTGTGTGTGTGTGTGTGTGTGTGTGTGAGAGAGAGAGAGAGAGATGAATGATACGTCTGAACCAAATACTTAAAATTTTAAAATAGTTACAGATTTGGATTAACAATTTGAAAAGTTGTTAATAAGTTTATAACTATTATGTTTTCCAAAAAAGAGTAAAGCATGAATGATAGTTTTTTCTTTAACCAAGTTGAGCTGAACTTCACTGTAAATTATTAAATAATAATAATTCCACAAAAATAACTTAATTGTTACAGTAAAATTTTATTTAAGAAGACTCCTTTTATGCCTATAAATTTATGGAAATGTGCTTACATTGCAGTCGCAGGGTTCTGAGACTATATTTTGAAATACAAACCAGCTTCCTAGTGGACAATAATGAATGAGTATAAAGGAAAGACGTTCTTAGCTATACCATTTTAGTAAAACCCACAGAAATCATCTCTTAAAGTATAATCTTGCCATATTTTTTGCCCTAACTACACAAATGCAAGAGTAACGTGCTTATGAAAGAAATTTCATACTTTTTTTAAAAAAAATATACCCATCCTTAAAACACAGCTCTTAATCACTTTCAATTATTATCCTTTATTTTAGTTCTAGAAGCAGACTCCTGAACCTTCAGATTTAGTTTTTGTTTTCTACGCATAGAGAGAATATAAATTTTACTGAACAAATGTAAGCATATGAGAAAGATCATATAATTTTATTTATTTTTATTAAATGGAATCTATTTATATGCTCCATTCCTACACACAAAACAATATAATTATTATTGACATTTCTCTGACACAATATGTGTGAAAAGTTTCTGTGGAATTTTTGGTAAATGTAGGAGCAAGACATTGCCATAAGTGTTTGAGGAGCACTTCTAGACCTGGGTCCATCTTGTTCTGGTAGGATGTTCATTGCATAAGCCTCTGTGATCTGTTGAAATTGGAGAGTTCTACTTATATCTGTGGTTTCAGAATATTTCAAAAACATGTTGCCTCTCATTTAAACCCTGAAATATCCTAGACCTGCCACCTTTTTTTAAGGTACTACAAATAACTAAGTAATGTGTCCTGATTCCTTTCAAACTCAAAATCTTGTATCATTTTATTATATGTCACAGTCAAAAGTCCACTGCGGCCCCTTCTTTTTTCTCAGAACTCTCATTCATTTTGTTTCCCAAGAACAACTTCTTGCCTCAGGAGTTCAGACTTTCCAAAAACTAAATCCAGGAAACAAAGTTGTCTGCAAACAACTTTTGCTTCACCTTGGTAACAGAAATCTTTCCTTAGTAAGGAAAAAAAAAATAAGGGTTCCAGTTGGTCTATTGGACTAAGGGTTGGAAAAATATTTTAAGAACAAAATACTAATTAACATCTTAATATATGATCCTGCCATATGTTTCTCTGTTTTCTGAAGTTTGTATAATAAGCATGCATTATTTTCTTAATTAGGTAATTATGTTTTTATGGAGTGTTCTTCCTTTTGAGTTATTGCAACTAGATGTATTTAAGCAAAGGATATAATAAAAAGGAGTTTTCCAAACAGAACACTAATGAACTACATGATCGTTAGACTTTTTAAACTCTGAAGGATGCCGTTTCTGATTCTGTTGTTTTAGTAACATTTTTTTACCTTCAGAATATTATTAAAAATGTATGACTATTTATCGTCTCATTTTGAAAAAGTTTAAAGTTTTTAAGTCATATTTTTATTATTAAATACCAGGGATTGAACCCAGGGGCTCTTACCCACTGAACCACATTCTCAGCCCATTTTTAATTTTGAGACAGAGTCTCACTAAGTTACTTAGGGCCTTGCTAAAGTCCTAAGGCTGGTTTTGAACTTGTGATTCTCCTACTTCATCCTCCAGAGCTGCTGGGATTACAGGTGTACTCCAGGTTTTAGAATTCTTGTGAGACAAAAGGAGTCAATTATCACTCTAACATACAGGTATCTGTTAAGATGTGGAGTCACCTAAAGATTCTAAAAATTGAATCCTAAGCAAGAATGTAATTCAGTGATACTTAATGACCAGTATGGCAAGAAGCCAACCAATTGGAGTAAAGGGATACCACAAATCTTTTAGTGTTGAAGAGCCACCCTGGTCCTGAGGTACATTGTTAAGATCCCTGGGTTGACTGAGAGGATCACAGGATCATTATATAACTCTACTCTGTTCAAATCCATATTAAATAATTAGGTTGAAGAGACCATATTTTTTTTCAGTTTATTAAAGGATTTGGGTTAATCTGTCATCTCTTTTTACACCTGACAACTCAATCAATAAATAGAATGATAAAATATCAACAAGGAGGAATCCTGTTGATGCAGGCCACGAGTTTCAGATATAGTCAATGCCTTTTCAAGGTCTCTAATTCACTTTGTGTTAAATAGCTAACATGCTCCGCTATAGTTCATCTCAACAAACCCATGATGTAAGTGCTAATTACATCCCCAGTCCACAGAGAATAATTATCTGGTACCATCATCAGGTGAATAATCACCAAAGAGTCTAGCTAGGTTAAGGTGGCGTTAAGGGAGCTAGAGTAATAAAGGAAAGATATGTAAGGAACTAACCAATGAACACAGAGGACTTGAAATCAAATGCAGATTATCAAGGTTATCAAAGTACCAGCAACTCCATCTCCACAACACATCATATGAAAAAGATGATTTGTGTTCTGTCAGTCAGTCCATAAAAGAGATACTCCAAAATGTCTTTCTGTCAGCAGAAGACAGGTTTAACTTACAAAAGCTGTATATGAGGTATTACTGATTTATGCCAGCTGCTCAATTTGTTCAGCAAAATGCATAGAGATGCTCTAATATGTTAGCTTTTAAAAACTATTTTGTCTAGAGATTTAATGCCAGTTAGATTATTCTGCTTCTCTTTGTAATAACTGTGTCCATTGGAAACAATCATATATAATTTCAAACGAAAGAATTGGAAACAAATATTTTTAGAGGTACATCACTACAGTAGGTTCGGACTGGCAGAGATGTAACTACAGCAGTAATTATGAAACTTCAGTGAAGCTGGCAGACGGGGCAGAGGGGATATTTCCCACCTCCACACCATCCTCCACACCTTCCTTCAGCCACCTAAGTGGAAAATTGGCACAGGATTTATATGAAAAATATTAACAGGGTGCTGCATGCTATTGCAAATCTTGATAAGTTGATTCCCACCATTCCGTAGTCTGTTTAAATGTGTATTCTATAATGTCTCCAAGCATTAGTATATCACAATGTACTGATTTAAGGACTTATTAAAAAAAAAACAAGAAAATAAAAACAAATAAAGACTCCTAGTAGAAGATTCAGATCTCCTGGAAACAGGTTATTTTGGGGGAGAACTCTGTGGGTGGCTTTAAGTTCTTATTTTTGCAGTCAGAACACAGCTGTCACTTGTAACAAAATTATACTGAGGAAAGTCTTGCTGTAGCTGGCTATTTAGTCCACATCCAGGAGGCAGCTTTTCCACAGTTTATTTCCTGGTGACTTGTCCAATCTAATTTAAAATGACTAAAATGATAAAGCCTGAGCACTTTTACTGAGAAACTATTAAATCTATTAAATAGTCTAATAGAGCTTAATTGCTCAAATAGTATCACTAGATTCATCATCTTGTGCAAAGAAGTAAAAGAAAATATTGAACATCTAGTTAAGATGTTTATTTTTAAAAATGCACATGTACTTTGATAATCCTAAGAGTCAATTCAGAAAGTTATTAGTCTGAGTGAAACAGAATTAATTTGGGTTATTTACCTATAGACATAAAAAAATAACTGAAGATAGAATATGCCTTGGTAATAAAAGAATATTTCTTTGGCCCAGTAGAATCATAGAAAGAATATGCTGTGGTATGCCTGTGCTCATGGACTAGACATACATTAGCAAGACCAAGATCAACTCTAGGAAAAATTAATTTTTTTAAGCAAGCAATAGTATCACCACTAGGATTCTTTACTTTCTTCTCTTATGTCTCCTTTGGCCCTATGTGTTCTGGTACAACTTCATTATATATCACAGCACCTTCGTCCAATCTTCCCCCCAAAATCTCTTGGATTCTGAAAATTTATTGCTGTCTTTTCTATCTTTTATCCCTGATTCTCTAAGTCGATGATTTTATTTGCTCTGTATCAGGTGACTCATGAATAATTTGATAAACAAATTAATGTCTAGAAAAACAATTATATTCCACAGTATATATTTTCTACCCCTCATAAAATACACACAATTGAACCTACTCGTCATCATCAAAAATTATGGCAGCACAATGCCAGTACAGTGGGCCAATGTGCAGTATTTTAAAAGAATTCATTAGAAAATAATAGACTTAAATCCCAGAATATTTCACACATGAAATTTATTTTAGAAATTCTGGTTAGGTAGCAAATTGGACTATATAAGAGTAATTAACCCACAATACTTTTGAATTTCACTATACTGAATTGCTTGTGGCTAGGAGAAAACACACTCAATTTCAAATGAGAATGTGTGACTGCAGAAGTAAGCAAGTAGGCTGTCCCTCAGCTTATGTTATAGGTTTCAAAAGAGAATTTCCTTCCATGCAGAACTTCTATGCCCTCTCTACCTTTGTGGTTACAATATAAGAAGAACAGTAAAGAATTTTTGTTCTCCAAAGAGATAAAAAGAAATTGAAGCAGAAGATGGTGAAAGGGTATTGCAGTTGAGAGAATGATAAACCACAGGTTCCAGTGAATATCAAAAGCAAAGAGGGAATGTTCATGTAATGATTTGAATCTGACCAAACTTTTGTATATGCATGCATGGATGTGGTAGGGTGGGTCCCAGCATCTGCTGTATCTATAATGCGTTAATTAAAACAACAACAAAAGGAAAGTGTAAATGGATTGAAGAAAGATTGGTGGAGTAGAGGGGAGGGAGTGAGGGAGGCAGGGGGAGGGAGTGATGGGCACAATCTGGGTTGGGTTCCATGCTTTGTGATTATGTATCCTGGTGTCCTAGTGTTGTATCATAACTAAAAAATTTAAAAAGATAAAATGAATTTGGGGAGCATATTTAAATCTAAATGAATCCTCATATAGAATATTTTTTCTTGCTGTCACAATTTCACCTAGTTGCCCAGGTGCCATTTATATATAAATTGGTTTATGGTTTCCATATTCATGTCTGCTTTTATAAGTAACAGAGGCACACTAAAATATTTCTCCCTCCTTCCCTTCTTCCTTTTTCCTTCTTTTATTAATTCCTTCCTCTTTTCCTCCCACACATGGTTCTTTCCTCCTTCCTCCTTCCTTCCTTCCTTCTTTCCTTCCTTCCTTCCTCCTTCTCTTGCATTTTTTTTCTTTTGCCACACTCAATTTTATTAGGCTTACTTTGAATACCAACAGCCTGATAAAATTTTAAATTAAGTTCTGAAATTTAGTACATTTTTAAAATGAATCATGAAATTTTATATAACTTATTATGTTATATAGTATACTTTAGTTAAAATTATATACTATTAAGTATAAATTCATGTTTTTAGGGAAGAATTTCTATTTTCTTTAGGCATCATTCATATTTTGAGGTAAAATATTTTTTGATCAATAATATTTGGAATATTCTTTTCATTGCTCATTTGATCTTGATTAATTTGTTAAATATTACAAGTGAAGCATTTTATACAAAGGAATAACAGTATCATAGTGGACATCTTAGAGATAGGGCTGTGCATCTGACCAATGTTTACCTGAGGTAAAAATTATCAAGAATGTGTAGAAGCTCTTCACCAAGAAGATATGTTATAATACATAAAATTAAGATGTATGTCATGTTTTAAAACTAATTGATTAGTTAGTAATATAAATGGGCAAAGGTATTTCTAAGTATTCAAATTTTTAACTGTTTCAAAGGAAGTAAATTATATGCTCATTAAAAATATTTAACTAGTATTATTTAAAAAAGTAATTTACTTATGGCATTTTGCTATGTTCTAAATCAAATTATTCAGCATTTATGTTAGGCTTAAAGAATTTCATTTTTTACTTCATAATATCTCATTATGCATGTTATTATGTTAATTCATTGAGGTTTCCTGACCTGTCCATTTCTACAAAATTAGCAGCAGAGTATTAGAAAATCAGTTTTCTTTAATGCTAATACACTCTCTAGATTGTTTTCTTCCTGTTATTTTGAATTATTTCTCTTTCGAAAGGCTTTTCTTTTCTTTTTATTACCCTCTTTTATGACTTCTAGATAACATCTTTATAGTTGACACTACCTGTGCTATGAAGAAAGAGAAGGCTTTAGAATGGTACTCACCAACTCATCTGCTGGTGTGAAGAGATTTGATGGAACACAGATTTTGGCTGTATGCAAATAGACCACTTAAGAGAGAGTCATCACACTGAATTCTATACACTCAAAGGCTTGCTACTTTTCCATATGCTCTGCAAGTGTTAAGAACAAAAATATGAAGGCAAAGCTTCTTTAAGAGTCTATGTACAGGTCTGCAATTGGACCTTCTTCTGCTTGTGCTCAAAGACTATCAACAACAAAACATTCAACTGTGCTATACTATTATTTAGGCAATAAAAAAACAATACACACACATATATGTGTGTGTGTCTCTCTCTATATACAATTATTTCAATATTTTAATATTGAAAAACGAGTTAAGTGAATGGAAGATCAAAGAAAATATTTAAAGAGGAAATGACTTCAATGCATTGCACATAGCAATTTAAGAAATATTAAAAATGTTTATATGACCACCCTGTCTCTATATTTTCTGTCTACAGACAATATATAGAGAAAAGTTATATTCAATATATAGAAAAGTTACATTCAAAATAAGACAAAAAAGGAATGTATATTAGCCTGTTTTGTGTTACTATAATGAAATACCTGAAGTTGGATAATTTGTAATGAAAGAGATTTATTTACCTCATAGTCTGGAGGCTGAAGAGCATTGCACAGGCTCTAGTAAGATACCCCTGACTCTGTCATATCATGGCGGATGACAACATGGCAGGATCATGAACAAGAGAGAGTGATTACATGACAAGACAGAATCCGAGCAAAGGGAGGAGGCTAACTAACTCACTCAGGGTGCCATGAAAACTACCTCAATCTCTTCTAAGGGTGTCGCTTCCCATGAAATAGTGACTTCTCTTCAGGTCTCACCTCTTAAAGGGCTGCTACATCTAAATATCACTACCCTGGAGGCCAAGCTTCCAACATGAACCTTGCCTAATGAACCACATCCAAACCATAGCAGAATGTGAATTAGCACCAATAAGACATCTGAACTGTAGAAATCACTCCTTCACAATTTGTTGTAGCTGTAAACATTGCTATAGGTTTCATAGCTTTGAATTGTTGTTGAATTTACATTAAATTAAAATAGATCCAGCCATTCACCTGCCAATTCATGAGAAAGCAGTGTTTATTTTTGGATTTTTCTCACCACCCCCAAAATCTTCTTGAAACCTTAGTTTAGTTCTTGCCTACAACTAACTTTGAGTCAATATTTGAATATAAACTTACACCTGTTCACTCAAGTCTGACTGTCTAACTACTATATGGTCTGTGTGATCCTTATCACCACTGTGTCTATTTTAGTAGTGTGGAACTCTTTCTCTGTTGACACCAATACCATAATCTTGTCTTCATTTAATGTACTGTGGTAGCTTGGAAATTCCTGTAAAATGAGGGGAAGAAAGGTTTTTCCCTCTCTTTATTATGTTCCAACTTGGGAATCCTGCTGCCAGACTGTCTGGTCCTCAAAATTATCTGCAGGTGCAATTCCTTCTATTTAAACACAAAATCAGATGGGAAAGGACTTTTAATTCTCTATGTACATTTACTTTCCATATGACATAGTCCAGTGCCATGAATTTAAATAGAATCTATATGCTGATAGGTTCCAAATGTATAACTTCAGCCTCATTCTGTCTGAGGACTTGCAAATTCAACAGCCCACTTAAATACCGTCAAAGGCCATTAATCTCAGTGTTTCTGACACTGGCCCTTGTTTCCACATCTATTATTTCACATTTCAAGAAATGGCACGTCCACTGTTTTTTTCTTTTCACCTTTTTAGTTGGTGCATTACAGTTGTACATAATGATGGAATTTCTTGTTATATATTCATACATGCTTTTACAATATAATAATATCATTTGGCCACTATTGCTCCCTAGCACTTTGCACCTCTCTCCCCTCCTTCCATCTCCTGACTCCTTTCCTCTACTGATCTCGATTTGGCACCTCCACTTTTCAATTGTTATGGCCAAAACTTTTAGTGTTCTTTGAACTGCTCTTTCTCTAAGTCTATTCCTTCCAACCTCCTATTCATGTGGTCTTTAAAAATTCATCCAAAACCTCATCACTTTTCATTCAGCCATCTTCGCTGCAATCACTCCATTCAAACTGTTATTTCTCACCAGTCTCAGTTCTGTATCTGTCAGTTGTCCACAACATAACTCAAGAGAGTTCCTTTAAGAAACTACTGTGAATAACAGCAGTTTCCTCCTCAGTGCTCTATTTTGGCTTTCCTGTTGTTCAAAGTGTGCTGCTAAGGCCTGCATGGTCTGACCTGTGTGGTTTCTGCCCATTACCTCTTTGACTTCAACTCCTGCAACTATCTTCCTTAGACTAGTGTGCCAGTCATCTCTGCATGACTTGCTCTGTTACTCTCCTCATAGTTCTGATTAAATATCTTGTTACTAGGGGGAACTTTGCAGACCACATTAAGTCAAATAGCACACAGACTGTCTTTCTTAATTTCCCTTAACCTGCTTTGTTCTTCACAGAATTTAGAGCCCAACTGTTTGTATTATAGCTCAACCATTTAGGAATTTTCAATTTGACACAAACATTTAATATCTCTTTGCCTCATTTCCCTCATCTGTAACATTAAAATATTAATAGTATCTTTCTCATAGATGACATAAAAAGAATAATGTACTTAAAGAACATTAACCATATTTGGCATACAGTGTTACATGACTCTTTACTATTATTACTATTATTTTATTATTAATATTCACAGTGCATATCAACTAACACATTATATATTTCTTTACATATTTAGCCTATCAGAATGTAAGTCTCTGGAGAAACTTTAGTTTGCCCACTGTACAACTCCCAGTGCTTTTAGTAGTTCCTGGAACATGGTGGGAATTCCATTAATATTTTCTGGATGAAGGAAGGAAAGTGACTATATTGGGGTAGAACTTTATTTATAGGTTAGTCCTAGAACTGGTGATACCATTGATAAAAATAAATTTTCCATAAAGACCAGGAAAATTAATGTTTCATTTGAACTTCTCTAACTATTCACCAGGAGAATTTCTGCAAAGTACACTAAAAGCAAATGCATGAAATCATGAATGCATCAAATCTTTTTGATTAGTCACTCTCGTGATCCCAGAGAGTTGGGTTGTGGACCACCCACAGTGATCTACCTGTTTTCTGTCTCAACACAAAGTTCATTCATCTTTTATATTACTGGCAAATTATAAAGTTATGCAAGTTTAACACGTTCAGTTTCCTGCTATGTTTGCTATATCTCACTCTGTCTCAAAAACATCTGTGATTATTCTCCATCTTCTTAGTCCCATTCTTCTGAACTGTTTTCTTATTCACAGAAGCTGATAGTTTGAACCACTAATCCAAACCTCCTTCTGCCAACAAGGGCAAAATATGAGTTCTAATGAGCATGAAGTCCACCACAAATATTGAGATATCTAGGTTCCAGGAGGGTCAGAGACTCAAAGCTATCCATGGGGTCCATAACTTGGCATACTGATAATGTCATAGGCTTAAGTAGATAATGCCAATAGGGTGAGAAACTTTCTCTTTTTTACTTTTTTTTTTCATCTCATTGAACTTTCTTTTGTTTCTCTATAATCACTTAGAAAATAAGGGTGAAATAGTTAAATTTCAATAGGATTCTCTCTCATGGATACTTCTGCACCATATCCTCAAAAGACAAGGTAAATGCTGAAGAGACAGAAATCAAATTGCTGCTCATTGTGTTTTTTTTCCTTTCTCAGAGGAAACGTTAATAATTTCTACTCATACCTTTGAAAAAGCTTAAAAACTAATTTACAGCTATGCAAATTAGAATTAAAGTTAGATGGATATCTTTCATTCCCTAAAATGATATTGAATATTTAAAATGTTATGTGAATCTCAGGTGCCCTTGCTCTCTCTGAACATAACCTGAAATTTGCTTTCTTTCTAGTAGAAAATAGGTTTTAAGTGATCTCTGAAAAAGCTTCACACTACTAGATAAAAAGACTTCTTTTTTTTTTTTTTAATTTTTTATTGTGGGTTGTTCAAAACATTACAAATTTCTTGACATATCATATTCCACACTTTGATTCAAGTGGGTTATGAACTCCCACCTTCACCCCATACACAGATTGCAGAATCACATCAGTTACACATCCATTGATTTACAAATTGCCATACTAGTGTCTGTTGTGCTCCACTGCCTTTCCCATCCTCCACCCTCCCCCCTCCCCACCTCTCCCCTCCCCTCCCCTCCTCTCTCTCTACCTCCTCCACTGTATAACCCTGAGGGTCTCCTTCCATTACCATGCAATTTTCCTTCTCTCTCCCTTTCCCTCCCACCTCTCATCCCTGTTAAATGTTAATCTTCTTCTCCTGTTCTTCGTCCCTACACTGTTCTTAGTTACTCTCCTTATATCAAAGAAGACATTTGGCATTTGTTTTTTAGGGATTGGCTAGCTTCACTTAGCATAATCTGCTCTAATGCCATCCATTTCCCTGTAAATTCTATGATTTTGTCATTTTTTAATGCAGAGTAATACTCCATTGTGTATAAATGCCACATTTTTTTTATCCATTCGTCTATTGAAGGGCATCTAGGTTGGTTCCACAGTCTTGCTATTGTGAACTGTGCTGCTATGAACATCGATGTAGCAGTGTCCCTGTAGCATGCCCTTTTTAGGTCTTTAGGGAATAGACCAAGAAGGGGAATAGCTGGGTCAAATGGTGGTTCCATTCCCAGCTTTCCAAGAAATCTCCATACTGCTTTCCAAATTGGCTGCACCAATCTGCAGTCCCACCAGCAATGTACAAGTGTACCCTTTTCCCCACATCCTCGCCAGCACTTGTTGTTGTTTGACTTCCTAATGGCTGCCAATCTTACTGGAGTGAGATGGTATCTTAGGGTGGTTTTGATTTGCATTTCTCTGACAGCTAGAGATGTTGAGCATTTTTTCATGTACTTGTTGATTGACTGTATGTCCTCTTCTGAGAAGTGTCTGTTCAGGTCCTTGGCCCATTTGTTGATTGGGTTGTTTGTTCTCTTATTGTCTAATTTTTTGAGTTCTTTGTATACTCTGGATATTAGGGCTCTATCTGAAGTGTGAGGAGTAAAGATTTGTTCCCAGGGTGTAGGCTCCCTATTTACCTCTCTTATTGTTTCTTTTGCTGAGAAAAAACTTTTTAGTTTGAGTAAGTCCCATTTGTTGATTCTAGTTATTAACTTTTGTGCTATGGGTGTCCTATTGAGGAATTTGGAGCCCGACCCCACCGACTGTAGATCGTAGCCAACTTTTTCTTCTATCAGACGGCGCGTCTCTGATTTGATATCAAGCTCCTTGATCCATTTTGAATTCACTTTTGTGCATGGCGAGAGAAAGGGATTCAGTTTCATTTTGTTGCATATGGATTTCCAGTTTTCCCAGCACCATTTGTTGAAGATGCTATCCTTCCTCCATTGCATGCTTTTAGCCCCTTTATCAAATATAAGATAGTTGTAGTTTTGTGAATTGGTTTCTGTGTCCTCTATTCTGTACCATTGGTCCACCCGCCTGTTTTGGTACCAGTACCATGCTGTTTTTGTTACTATTGCTCTGTAGTATAGTTTGAAGTCTAGTATCGCTATACCGCCTGATTCACACTTCCTGCTTAGCATTGTTTTTGCTATTCTGGGTCTTTTATTTTTCCATATGAATTTCATGATTGCTTTCTCTATTTCTACAAGAAATGCCATTGGGATTTTGATTGGCATTGCATTAAACCTATAGAGAACTTTTGGTAATATCGCCATTTTGATGATGTTAGTTCTGCCTATCCATGAACAGGGTATATTTTTCCATCTTCTAAGATCTTCTTCTATTTCTCTCTTTAGGGTTCTGTAGTTTTCATTGTATAAGTCTTTCACCTCTTTTGTTAGGTTGATTCCCAAGTATTTTATTTTTTTTGAAGATATTTTGAATGGAATGGTTGTCCTCATTTCCATTTCAGAGGATTTGTCGCTGATATACAGGAATGCCTTTGATTTATGCGTGTTGATTTTATATCCTGCCACTTTGCTGAATTCATTTATTAGCTCTAATAGTTTCTTTGTAGAGCCTTTTGGGTCGGCTAGGTATAGAATCATATCATCTGCAAATAGTGATAATTTAAGTTCTTCTTTTCCTATTTTTATGCCTTTAATTTCTTTCGTCTGTCTAATTGCTCTGGCCAGTGTTTCGAGAACTATGTTGAACAGAAGTGGAGAGAGAGGGCATCCCTGTCTTGTTCCAGATTTTAGAGGGAATGCCTTCAGTTTTTCTCCATTCAGAATGATGCTAGCCTGAGGCTTAGCATAGATTGCTTTTACAATATTGAGGTATGTTCCTGTTATCCCTAGTTTTTCTAGAGTTTTGAACATAAAGGGATGCTGTACTTTGTCGAATGCTTTTTCTGCATCTATCGAGATGATCATATGGTTCTTATTTTTAAGTCTATTGATGTGGTGAATAACATTTATTGATTTCCATATATTGAACCAGCCTTGCATCCCAGGGATGAATCCTACTTGATCATGGTGTACAATTTTTTTGATATGTTTTTGTATCCGATTCACCAGAATTTTATTGAGGATTTTTGCATCTAGGTTCATTAGAGATATTGGTCTGTAGTTTTCTTTCTTTGAAGTGTCTTTGTCTCGTTTAGGTATCAGGGTGATGTTGGCCTCATAGAATGAATTTGGAAGTTCTCCCTCCTTTTCTATTTCCTGAAGTAGCTTGAAAAGTATTGGTATTAGTTCTTCTTTAAAGGTTTTGTAAAATTCTGCTGTATACCCATCTGGACCTGGGCTTTTCTTAGTTGGTAGTCTTTTTATGGTTTCTTCTATTTCCTCAATTGATATTGGTCTGTTTAGGTTTTCTATATCCTCCTGACTCAATCTGGGCAGATCATATGACTTAAGAAATTTATCTATGCCTTCACTATCTTCTAATTTGTTGGAGTATAAGGATTCAAAATAGTTTTTGATTATCTTCTGTATTTCTGAAGTGTCTGTTGTGATATTGCCTTTTTCATCCCGTATGCTAGTAATTTGAGTTCTCTCTCTTCTTCTCTTCGCTAGCATCGCTAAGGGTCTGTCGATTTTGTTTATTTTTTCAAAGAACCAACTTTTAGTTTTGTCAATTTTTTCAATTGTTTCTTTTGTTTCGATTTCATTAATTTCAGCTCTGATTTTCATTATTTCTTGCCTTCTACTTCTTTTGCTGTTGTTTTGCTCTTCTTTTTCAAGGATTTTGAGATGAAGTATGAGATCATTTATTTGTTGGTTTTTTTTATTTTTTTAAGGAATGAACTCCAAGCAATGAATTTTCCTCTTAGAACTGCTTTCAATGTGTCCCATAGATTCCGATATGTTGTGTCTGTGTTTTCATTTATCTCTAAGAATATTTAATTTCCTTCTTGATGTCTTCTATAACCCATTGATCATTCAGTAACCTATTGTTCATTCTCCAAGTGATGTATGCTTTTTCCTTCCTTCTTTTATCGTTGATTTTCAGTTTCATTCCATTATGATCAGATAAGATGCATGGTATTATCTCTACTCCTTTATATTGTCTAAGAGTTGCCCTGTGACATAATATATGATCTATTTTTGAGAAGGATCCATGTGCTGCTGAGAAAAAAGTGTAACTGCTTGATGTTGGGTAGTATATTCTATATATGTCAATTAGGTCTAGGTTATTAATAGTGTTATTGAGTTCTATAGTTTCCTTATTCAACTTTTGTTTGGAAGATCTGTCCAGTGGCGAGAGAGGTGTGTTGAAGTCTCCCATGATTATGGTATGGTGGTCTATTAGACTCTTGAACTTGAGAAGATTTTGTTTGACGAACATAGCTGCACCATTGTTTGGGGCATAAATATTTATGATTGTTATGTCTTGTTGGTGTATGGTTCCCTTAAGCAGTATGTAGTGTCCCTCTTTATCTCTTTTGATTAACTTTGGCTTGAAATCTATTTTATTTGATATGAGTATGGACACTCCTGCTTGTTTCCGAAGTCCATATGAGTGATATGATTTTTCCCAACCTTTCACCTTCAGCCTATGTATGTCTTTTCCTATCAAATGTGTCTCCTGTAGGCAGCATATTGTTGGGTCTTGTTTTGTGATCCATTCTACTAGCCTGTGTCTCTTAATTGGTGAGTTTAAGCCATTAACATTTAGGGTTATTATTGAGATATGGGTTGTTCTTCCAGCCATATTTGTTTATTTCTGTTACTAAACATGGTTTGTTTTCCTCTTTGATTATTCCCCCCCCCTTTACTGTCCTACCTCCCACTGTTGGTTTTCATTGTTATTTTCCATTTCCTCTTCCTGTAATGCTTTGACGAGGATGTTTTGAAGAGATGGTTTTCTAGCTGCGAATTCTTTTAACTTTTGTTTATCGTGGAAGGTTTTAATTTCATCCTCCATCATGAAGCTTAATTTCGCTGGATACACAATTCTTGGTTGGAACCCATTTTCTTTCAGTGTTTGAAATATGTTATTCCAGGATCTTCTAGCTTTCAGAGTCTGTGTTGAAAGATCAGCTGTTATCCTGATTGGCTTACCCCTAAATGTAATCTGCTTCCTTTCTCTTGTAGCTTTTAAAATTCTCTCCTTATTCTGTATGTTGGGCATCTTCATTATAATGTGTCTAGGTGTGGATCTCTTATGATTTTGCACATTCGGCGTCCTGTAGGCTTCTAGGATTTGGGATTCTGTCTCATTCTTCAAATCTGGGAAGTTTTCTTGTATTATTTCATTGAATAGACTTCTCATTCCTTTGGTTTGGAGCTCTGTACCTTCCTGTATCCCAATGACTCTTAAGTTTGGTCTCTTAATGTTATCCCATATTTCTTGGATGTTCTGCTCATGGTTTCTTAACAGTCTTGCTGAGCTGTCTATGTTCTTTTTCAGTTGAAATACTTTGTCTTCATTGTCTGATGTTCTATCTTCTAAGTGTTCTACTCTGCTGGTAGTATTCTCCATTGAGTTTTTAAGTTGGTTTATTGCTTCCTGCATTTCTAGGATTTCTGTTTGTTTGTTTTTTATAACCTCTATCTCCCTGTATAGTTGATCCTTTGCTTCCTGGATTTGTTTGCGTAATTCGTTGTCGAAGTGATCTTTCATTGTCTGATTTTGCTGTTTAATGTCTTCCTTGATACTCCAGATCATCTGAAGCATGTATATCCTGAATTCTTTATCTGACATTCCATCTGCTGCAGCTGTTACCTATTCTAAAGTTGCGTTGACCTGCATTGCTTGTGGTCCTTTCTTTCCTTGTCTTTTCATACTGCTTGCGTATCTTTCCTGCAGGTGCGGGCGGCGGCTCTGCTCTCTCCTTATTCCAATTGGGGTGTCGTGGCTACCATGCCGGCAGGTCACTGGGCCTGTTCTGGGAGCTGGCGGCGGCTCTGTTCTGCCCCTACTCCAATTGGGGTGACGAGTGTACCACGCCGGCAGGCCACCGGGCCTGATCCGCCGGTCGGTTGCTGGTTTGCCTACCCTGCAGGCTCGGGCGGCGGCTCTACTCTGCCCCTACTGCAAATGGGGTGACGTGTCTGTCGTACCGGCAGGCCACTGGGCCTGTCCCGCTGGTCGGTCGCAGATCTGCCCACCTTTCGGGCACGGGTGGAGGCTCTGCTCTGCCCCAACTCCAATTGGGGTGTCGTGACTACCCCGCCTGCAGGACACTGGGCCTGTTCCTGGCATGGGCGGCAACTCTGCTCTGCCACTACTCCAATTAGGGTGGTGTTTGTACCACGCCGGCAGGCTCCTGGGCCTTATCCGCCGGTGTGTTGTAGGTCTGCGTACCTTGGAGGCGCGGGCGGCGGATCTGCCCTGCCCCTCCTACCACGCCTGCGGACCCCTGGGCCTGATCTGCAGGTTGATCACTGGTCTGCTCACCCTGCGGGCACGGGTGGCGGTTCTGCTCCGCCCCCACTCCGATTGGGGTCACGTGACCACCACACCGGCAGGGCCTGATCCGGGCATGGGAGAAGGATCTGCTCTGCCCCTACTCCAGTTGGGGTGACGTGTGTACCACACTGGCAGGCCACTGGGCCTGACCCGCCAGGCTGTCACAGGTCTGTTTACCTTGCACGCTCATTCGTCACAGCGCGAACCGCGGCTCTGCCCTGCCCCTCCTACCACGCCCATGTACCACTGGTTCGCGGGTCTGCCCACCTTGCGGTTGCGGGTGGCGGCTCCGCTCTGCCCCCTCTCCAATTGGGGTCACGCGGTCACCACGCTGACGAGCCGCTGGGCCTGCTCCGGGCGCTGGCGGCGGCCCGGCTCCTTCCCTCTGGCTCGACGACAAATTGAGGAGACTCGGGTGACTGTGCCTCACCCCCCCTACCAGGAGACCAACTGCTTATGTCACCACTGGTATTGATGAAGTTCCCTCCTCCGCCGCTTTCTGCAGACATCAGATCTCTGCCATGTTGGTATCCTATGCGAATGGCAGCATTTCGTTCCCCTTGCCGGGCAACCAAAGCACCGGGTGAGTCCTGACCGGCCCTCAGCAGGACCCGGACCGAGAAGCAGTTTCCGCGGGCTCCTAGCCCCGGGCCAGGGAAGTTCCGGGAGCCGGAACTCGGCCGCTCCGTGCTCGGTGTAAGCTCCTATAGATGTAAGCTCCAAGAAGCAGTCCCCGCGGGCTCAGTTCCGGGAGCCGTAATTCGGCTGCTTAGTGCTTGTTGTATGCTCTGGTAGGAGCAGGGTCCAAGAAGCAGCCTCCGCAGGCTCAGCAGCCCTGGGCCAGGGCGGTTCCGGGAGCCGGAACTCGGCCGCCCCGCTCTCGGTATTCACTCCGATAAGATCAGGTTCTAAGAAGCACCCAGGCGCTGAGCCCTAGCAATCTGTCTGCAAGCCGCAGGCGAATTGCAGCCTGAAATTACCTGTTCTATGGCTGAATGAGCTGCGGTCAGTCGAAAACAGGGGTGGTGACGTCAGTTTACCAACATGGTGGCTGCTGACCTCCTCTGTGGTCTGACCGGTGTGGAGAACCGAGATGGACCGCTTCCTTCCCCCGTCTCGAACCCAGAATTCAGCCCTGAGTACGGTGCTTGCGCGGCTGGCAGAAACTGCAGCGCTGTAACCCTGCGTCTCTATCCCAGCGCACGCTGCAGATTCTAGCCGCGGGGTGATTTGCTGAATAAGCAGTGTTACCCTCCGTGCGACAAACCTCTCGCGTTTGAGTCCCCGTAGCTGATCCTCGTGCGATGGAAATCCTTCCTCCAGGTTCCGGAGCACCCCACTATTGCTGGAAATTCCTAACAAGATATCCTTTAGCCGTCCTGACTTGTCATACTCCCACACAGTGAAGCAGCACACGGGGGCAATGCACTCCCCTCGCCGCCATCTTCCTCAAAAGACTTCTTAATAAAGCAATAAATCAGAAAGATTCTAAAGTGTCAGAAAAATAAACAGAGAAAATTCTATTATCTTTTGAGTATTTGTACAAATCTAAGCCAACCAAGTCATTTGTCAGTAAGTCAAATGCCATTTTTTCAATTCACTAAATTACTTGACCCTTTCAAGTAATGGAAAAGACGGATTAAGAAAGGATCTTTTGGGGCCACTTCAAAAATGATTTCTGCACAGAACCACATGAATTAGAAATTTGACTGAAGACGCATAGATTTTTGGTACATAGGGAATTTCATTGACTTTCATATAAAATTTTTGAACTCTTCATTCTTAAATTTTTTTTTCTGATATAAACATAGATGTAGCATGTTTTCAAAAATTACCACTGTCATTTGTTGATACTGCAGTGAGGGGAGACTGTGAAGCATCCTGTCATTCTCCTCAAATTAAAGATAAAAAACTGAGGTTCATAAGGTTTAAGTGACTTGTCCAAGGTTAGATTAGACAGGTAGTGAAGGCTGAGATTAGCCTTGAACACAGGCCATCAGCTTCCAGGGCCTGCACCACACACTAAATTATGGCACTTTTCTATAAAATACAGTCCTCCAAAATCATAGAGTGTTCATCTTTTTCTATTAAATAAGCCAGTAACTCATGATAAAATTGGAGACGTTATCTGACAGATATTTTTATATCAACATTATGGTCATCGGGCTGAGGTTGTGGCTCTGTGGTAGAGCACTTGTCTAGCATGTGTGAGGACCTGGGTTCGATCCTCAGCACCACATAAAAATAAATAAATAAAATAAAGGTATTGTGTTCAACTACAACTAAAGAATAAATATAAAAAAAATAGTATGTTCATCATAATCCTCTACTTCATATTTAAAACACATATGGTTCCAAAAATGATTTTAAATGAAAAAAATGAGGTCCTTTAACTATTAATTAGAATATTAATAAAGTTCTAGGATTATATTTACTGCAAATTGCTAAGGGAGGTAAAACATATGTGCAATTAAATATGTGTATATACAGATATATGTTTAATTACCTTTTATTGTGAAATAATTATAGATTCACATGTAGTTGTAAAACACACAGAAATTTTATGTGTACTGTACTCACTTTTCTCTGAGAAGTGTTCATCTTCTAGAAATTTTAGAATACTGTCAAGACAAGATTTCCTCTGTAACAGTAGCCGACAGTAGCCGATTGCTACTGTTAAAAAAGAAATTACCACAACTCAGTGGCTGAAACCAACACCAGCTGACTCTTAGAGTTCTAAAGCTCCAAAGTTTGAGATGGATCCCACTGGACTAAAATCAAGGTGTCAACAGGCCATTTCTTTTTTTTCTGGAGTTTATAGGGAAGAATCCATTTTTTTTTTTAATTTTTGGGCTTCTGCAGGCTTCAGCTCTTAATGCTCTTCTATCTTCTAAGGCAACAGTGTTCCACTGATCTTTCTTACATCCTGTCACTGTGACTCTGATTGCTTTGTCACATTTAAAAGATTCTTATAATTACATCTGACCCACCCAGAAAATTTTTTTCTTTTAAGGTAAGTTGATTAGCAATCTTAATTTCATCTGCAACTTTAACTTTAGCTGTTAACCAAACAATATAATATATCCCCAATTCCAGGAGATTGGCACATGGATACCCTTTGGTGATTTGGGGGAAGGTGGGTGGTCTTTTGCCTTCACTCTCATGTACCATCATACTAAACTCCCTCTTCCCTCTTTACTCTCTACCTTAACTTTTGAGAAACAATAATTGTGTATTCATTTCTACAATTTTGTCATTCTAAACATATTAAATATGTAGGATGAGGCAGCTGCTAACTTTTGGGATTGGCTTTTTTACTCATCATAGTTATCTGGATAATTGTTCAATTTGTTTTTTCTGTAGTTCATTTCTTTTTAATTGCTAAGTAGTATTCCCTGAGTAGTATAACCTAGGTTATGCATCTCCATTGTGATTTTTTTAAACAGTCATTTTCAAAAGAACAGCTAGTTCTTTCTTATTTCTGACTATTCAAATAAAACTGCCATGAACATTAATGTATAAGTTTTTACAGGAACATGAATTTCAATTCCTCTTGAATAAATTCTCAGAGGGCAATGACTGTGATGTATAGTAGATGCAGGTTTGATATTGCCAAACTGTTCTCCAGAGTTACAGTCTCCTTAGCACCATTTTAGTGATATGATTTCCCCCAGTCTTGCCCACATTTGGTATTGTCACTATTTGCAATTCAGCCATTTTGTTGTGTAAGAAGTGATTTCTCAGTGTGTTTTTAATTTCCACTTCCCTATGGCTCAAGGTGATAAACATGTTATTAATTTATTTATCACGTGCATATCTTCTTTCATGAAATGTCTTGTTCATATCTTTGTCCATTCTCTAAATGAACTTTAACTATTGATTTTTGAGAGTTCCATTTATATTTCATATCCTAGTCCACGGTCAGATGTGTGATTTGCAAGTATTTTCTCCCATCATTATCCTGCCCTTTTTTCTTTTTTATTGCTGACAAATAACAGGGTCCTTGGCACAGCCCTCACTTTTGTTTTTTTGATTGTGATGAAGTAAAATATATCAGATTTTTTCTTTTTCTTTTATAGATCATGCTTTTGGAGTTGAATTTAAACTTCTTGACTTTTAAAATTCTAAAGATTTGGGAGGAGGAGCCCAGCCTAGGCAGACCACGCGGCCCAGAGAGGGGGCACAGCCGCCCGCTGGCATGGTAGACAGACCACCCCAACTGGAGGAGGGGCCCAGCCACCGCCTGTGCAGTAGGCAGACCACGCGACCCGGAGAAGGGGCCCATCCTACACCTGAAATTCAGTTTTCTTCAAGCTACCAGAAACAGTATGCCTTTCATGAAACTAATGACTATATTTATAAATGATAATCGAAACCAACATTTGTAGACATAGAGTCTAGCTATAAATGTAGTAATAAGGAAAACGTGTGCTTTGATGATGTACTATTGATATTGGGAACTGTTAACATTGTCTTTCTCCACAAAAGGGAGACTTTGCAACTATACAAGAGCAATATAAATATATAGGGGGAAAATCATTAACACAACAGTTTCACAAAGCAGAAAGAAACATGAGCAGTATGAAAAGACAAGGAAAGAAAGGACCACAAGCAATGCAGGTCAACTCAACTTTAGAAGAGGTAATATCTGCAGCAGATGGGATGTCAGATAAGGAATTCAGGATATACATTCTTCAGATGATCTGGAGTCTCAAGGAAGACATTAGACAGCAAAATCAGATAATAAAAGATCACTTTGACAATGAATTACATAAACAAATCCAAGAAGCAAAAGATCAACTATACAGGGCAATAGAGGTTATAAAAAAACAAACAGAAATCCTAGAAATGCAGGAAGCAATAAACTAAATTAAAAACTCAAATGAGAGTACTACCAGCAGAGTAGAACACTTAGAAGATAGAACACCAGACTATGAAGACTAAGTTATTTCAACTGGAAAAGAACATAGACAGCTCAGCAAGACTGTTAAGAAACCATGAGCAGAACATCCAAGAAATATGGGATAACATAAAGAGACCAAACTTAAGAGTTATTGGGATACAGGAAGGTATAGAGGTCCAAACTAAAGGAATGAGCAATCTGTTCAATGAAATAATACGAGAAAACTTCCCAGAATTGAAGAATGAAACAGAATTCCAAATCCGAGAAGCCTACAGGACACCGAATGGGCAAAATCATAAGAGATCCACACCAAGACACATTATAATGAGGATGCCCAACATACAGAATAAGGAGAGAATTTTAAAAGCTACAAAAGAAAGGAAGCAGATTACATTTAGGGGTAAGCCAATCAGGATAACAGCTGATCTCTCAACACAGACTCTGAAAACTAGAAGATCCTGGAATGACATATTTCAAAGCTGAAAGAAAATGGGTTCCAACCAAGAATCGTGTATCCAGCGAAATTAAGCTTCATGATGGAAGATGAAATTAAAACCTTCCATGATAAACAAAAGTTAAAAGAATTTGCAGCTAGAAAACCAGCTCTTCAAAACATCCTTGACAAAACATTATAGGAAGAGGAAATGAAAAATAACAATGAAAACCAACAGCGGGAGGTAGTACAGTAAAGGGAAAAAATACTCAAAGAGGAAAAGCAAATCATGTTAAGTAACATAAATAAATAAATATGTCTGGAAGTACAAACCATATCTCAATAGCAACCCTAAATTAAACAATAAGAAAACAAATAACCCAATCAACAAATGGGCCAAGGACCTGAACAGACACTTCTCAGAGGAGGATATACAATCAATCAACAAGTACATGAAAAAATGCTCACCATCTCTAGCAGTTAGAGAAATGCAAATCAAAACCATCCTAAGATACCATCTCACTCCCAGTAAGATTGGCAGGCATTATGAAGTCAAACAACAAGTGCTGGAGAGGATGTGGGGAAAAGGGTACACTTGTACATTGCTGGTGGGACTGCAAATTGGTGCAGCCAATTTGAAAAGTAGTATGGAAATTCCTGGGAAAGCTGGGAATGGAACCACCATTTGACCCAGCTATTCCCCTTCTCAGACTATTCCCTAAAGACCTTAAAAGAGCGTACTATAGGGAAACTGCTACATCGATGTTCATAGCAGCACAATTCACAATAGCTAGACTGTGGAACCAACCTAGATGCCCTTCAATAGATGAATGAAAAAAAAAATGTTGCATTTACACACAATGGAGTATTACTCTGCACTAAAAAATGACAAAATCATGGAATTTGCAGGGAAATGGATGGCATTAGAGCAGATTATGCTAAGTGAAGTTAGCCAATCCCTAAAAAACAAATGCCAAATGTCTTCTTTGGTATAAGGAGAGCAACTAAGAACAGAGCAGGGAGGAAGAGCATGAGAAGAAGATTAACATTAAACAGGGATGAGAGGTGGGAGGGAAAGGGAGAGAGAAGGGAAATTGCATTGAAATGGAAGGAGACTGTCGCGACCCCTTGCCCGCAAGGAAGACGCAACTCAGGAATCTTCTTTCAGCAGTTTATTCAGGTCCTTGATATTTCTTCTTCTAACTCTCGGATGCCCCTCCCAGCCTTAATAAAGCATCCCAAGCCCCAATGCAAAGCTGCCGCGTGGAGCTTTCTCACAGGGTGGTGAAAAATCATGTGCCAACTCTCCTAGATAAGGAGTTGTTTGTCACAGACCACAGTGGAAGCTGGCGCCATCTACTAATGGCAACCATAGTCTGCAGAAACAGCAGAAGCGGCTCACCACAGTTCCCCCTTTTCTGTTTTCTTAAAACAATACAGGCGAGAGTAGAGGTCCTATCCCACTGTGCAGAAGTGGCTGCATAGTATGGCTCAGTCCTAAGGAGGGCCCTTCCCCAGACCCGAGGCCATATCAGCCGACGCCTTTTTTCGTGGGGCGGGGCGTGGACGCGTCTAACCCGCATGCAATAGGACATGCTCTCCTTGAGGTCCACGTCAAGGATCACTCAAGTGCAGTGCCTTGCCTCGCATCCTGTATCGTGATGATGGTGGACGAAGGGGGATAGCTGAGGCTGAACTGTGGCTGTTTATAATGACAAACAAGTTGACAGCACCCTGAAAGAAAGGCACGGACTTTAAGACGATAGAAAAGCACTAGTATGGAAACCCATCTGCGTGCAATGGCAGTAAGACCGGCAGAGTGGAAGGGCTTTCCAACACTAAGAGAATAACAAGGAAATTCATGTCGATCCCAGTGCAATGTTATAATAACTTGGGGTGTAACGACCATGTCAAAGGTTTACTGCTTAAGATGCGCAAGCCAGACTTGAGGTGAGTTGCCATTTTCTAAGGCCGCAAGAGCCTGTACAATCATAGCCTTTTCTTGTGCATGGCGAGGTTTAAGGCGACAGAGAAGCCACAAACAAAGTACAACACCGAAGCAACACATTGCACCAAAAATGCCTACCCCCACCCACTCTTTGAAGAAGGAAAAAGCAGAAAATATCCAATCCGTGAATTGACCCAAAGTCACGGGATCGACACGGGTACTGTTCAAGACAGCTATCTGGGTTAGTTGAGACTGGATCAAGTTTTCTGCTTCTATGGATCAGGTTCCGGATAGATACTCTCCGATGATGCGGGAGGCATTTCTGGAATCATTAAATCTGACAGAGGTTATACATAAATGTGCACGTTGATCAATACAACCCAAATGTACTAGGTCAGACAATTCCTCAACTTGAGCTTGAAGCAGATCTATCCTTTGGTTAGCAGCCAAAATCCCAGATAAAATGTGTTGATTAATTTTACTTTGGGATTCAAGTATGGTGGATGTTTGTTGAATAACCTGATTAATAGTGGCAGCAGTTTGTACTTGGCTGGCCATGGCTACTCCAGCTGTAACTGCTGCAGCAGCAGATACCGCCACAGCTGTCACTATAGCTGCCGTAATTCCAAAATCTCTACGGGCTCTAATCAGTTCAACAATAGGAAAAGATTCTGGATCTGCAGTAACCGGGATCGGGACAAAGGTTGGAATTTTCATAACCACTGCCATAGTCCAGGAGCCATTCCAACACTCAGACAAGTAGCAAGTAACATTAGAACAATTAAGCATCCCCTGTAATGTAACATTAGCCAAAATAAACAGGAACAGAGATTGGAGACAGACTGCTGCAGAGGGTAATGTAGCATTAGATAATTGTGAATTATTTGCAAAAATTTTAAGCCTCCTACCTCGCTCTGAGTCTTGGGTAATGCCAGAAACATTAAACAGCCAACTTTGGACTCCTAATATTTCCCTGGGGAAACACAAGCGCAGACTAGACTAGCCCAATCTGAGGGAGTCATGCAAAATCTAGTAAGTCCCTCCACCTGAGTAAGAGTGAAAGCGGCATCTATGCCATAAGTGCGGACGGACTCTGCCAAGGTTTTAACTATCTTAAAGTCTAAAGGCTCATGATATCTTCCTCTATTATTGTCCTGAAACACCGGGTAGGCAAGTCCCATATCGGTATTAACTGTCCTCCAAACTTGTGCATGAAAAGATCTCCCGGAACTTTGGCTCCCCCCCACATACGGGGGTGGGACAGCCGGCACCATATCTTTTTCTAGATATTCTACCTCCTCCTCCTCAGAGTTTTGTTGACCGATATTAGATCCCTCCCCCTTCTTGCAGTAGGCTTGCATGCCTTGTGTCTCCCTTTTCTTCTTTTTTACTTTTATCTTGTGTAGTTGTTGCAACAATATATCAAGGTCCTCAGAACACTCTGAGCCGCTTGTGTCCTCAGATGTTTTGAATTCGGTCAAGTCTGGATAGAGCCTTCTCCTATTTTTATCTTCAGGCTCTTTTGCCTTCTCACTACTGTTACTTTTGATACTCTCTGCCACTTCACTATGTGACCCTTCAGATTTTTCCTCATGTAGTTGTTCAAGAACGGCCTGACCCTCACTCACAGCTTCTTGGCATTTACCATCTGTAAGGCAACTACGGACCATTTTCCAAAGGGGTATCACCCCACCCTCTAATATGCCCTGCTTAGAAGCAAAGTCAAGATCTTTGCCTAATTTATCCCAACTAGGTACAGTAAGGCTGCCCGAAAATGCAAACCACGGTGCAGCGATATCTATCTTCTGTAAAAATCTCTGTAAAGTACTATGTTTCACTTCCAGGCCCTTGGAACGTAACAGGCCATCTAGGGCCAGGAGAAGCGGACTTGAAGATGCGGCACCCATGACACAACAACAAAAGAAGCACAAAAAACAAAAGCGAAATACAACAAGAAAAACACAGAAAACAAAAGCGAAAGTACACAGTGCAGCTGCAATAAAATGTAAGGCTCTCTCTCTTTCTTTACAGAGGAGCTGCCCCGCTTTGGTCGCGGATCCCACTTACTTGGGACTAACCCCGCTTTGGTCGCGGATCCCACTTACCTGGGACTAACCGGTGCACCACCCCTGACTGCTGAAAGTTCTGGTTCCTGGGTCTCGGCACCACTTGTCGCGACCCCTTGCCCGCAAGGAAGACGCAACTCAGGAATCTTCTTTCAGCAGTTTATTCAGGCCCTTGATATTTCTTCTTCTAACTCTCGGATGCCCCTCCCAGCCTTAATAAAGCATCCCAAGCCCCAATGCAAAGCTGCCGCGTGGAGCTTTCTCACAGGGTGGTGAAAAATCATGTGCCAACTCTCCTAGATAAGGAGTTGTTTGTCACAGACCACAGTGGAAGCCGGCGCCATCTACTAATGGCGACCATAGTCTGCAGAAACAGCAGAAGCGGCTCACCACAGGAGACCCTCATTGTTATACAAAATTACGTATAAGAGGTTGTGAGGGGGAAGGGAAAAAAAACAAGGGAGAGAACTGAATTACAGTAGATGGGGTAGAGAGAGAAGATGGGAGGGGAGGGGAGGGGAGGGGGGATAGTAGAGGATAGGAAAGGCAGCAGAATACAACAGACACTAGTATGGCAATATGTAAAAACGTGGATGTGTAACAGATGCGAGTCTGAAATCTGTATACGGGGTAAAAATGGGAGTTCATAACCCACTTGAATCAAATGTATGAAATATGATATGTCAAGAGCTTTGTAATGTTTTGAACAACTAATAATAAAAAAAAAATTCTAAAGATTTTCGTCCATTTATTTCTAGAAGTGTTATCGCTTTACATTTTTTTTAAGTTTGTGATTTGTTTAGAGTTAATTTTTGTAAAAGTCTGAAATTTCAGGTTGAGGCTCCCTCTCCCCAAGGATACCCAGATATTTCCACACTTGTTTGGACAGATTACCCTTTCCCATTGAATTGCTTTTGCAGCTTCTTCAAAAATCAGTTGGGTGTATTCATGCAGCTCTTTTTCAGAATACTCTATATTATTCCCTTGATTTATGTGTTCATCCTTCACTAGTCACACAGTCTTAGTTGATAACGTGTGAGTGTAGAGATGTTTTAGTATTTATTCTTTTGAGGTCTGCAATATCTGTAGTGATAACCCATTTCACTTCCAATACCAGTAATTTGTGTCTTCTCTCATTTTTTCTCAGTCAGTCTTGGTGGAAGTTGGTCAATTTTATTGATCCTGTCAAAAAATCAACTCTTTCCTTCATTGATTTCCTGTTATGATTTCTCTGTTGTTTTTGATTTAAATTTTATTGTTTTTCTCCCCAGCTTAAAAAATTATTGATTTCTGCCTTTATCTTTCTTATTTCCTTCTTTCTGCTGAGTTTTGTTGTTTGTTTTGTTTTTTTTTTCTCTACTTATCTAGGTCCTAGGTTTAAAAATGCATAATTGGATAATTAATAACAATTTAAAATTAATCACTCATATTGTTAGCCTCTTTATTTGCAGAGAACCTAGGTATGCATCTTTAAGAGATGAATTCCACTGGGTGACCGATGGAACAAGTTTGACACCACCACCTAACTTAGAGAAATTCAGAGGGACTCTTCTAGCTCCTGAGCTCCCTGTAGGGATAGACAAAGCTGTCATTGGAGCTGCAATGAAATTGCTTTTTTTCTGTATTTATTTTTGTTTTTTCCTGTGACAATCTTCTTCTTTCCACTCTTGAGTGCTTGTCCCCGAGGATTGGCCACAATAAATACCCCATGATAAATTCCGTATTAGTGCCTCTTCTTGGGGACACTAACATGTGAGAGTTTGATAGTGGCCTATTTACTAGAGTATTCTAATTTTTATTTTTAATATTGATAAGCTTTAATTTGTTTGCAACATATTAATTGAGCCTTCAATTTAATCAAATTCTCACTTTTATTTGATATTATTTCCCTTTCTTTTGCATGCTGATATTCACTCCCATTTTTAAATTTTTCTATTTGTTAGGGAGACAGGCAGTGCTATTTTATTCCTTTTGCATTGATGATAGTCTCTTACATTCTTTTTTATTTATTTGTTGATATTCTGGTTGTTTCATTTCATAAGCTTAAATATTCAAGAGTTATTGTAAATTTTGTTCTTCTAAATATTATTAAAAGAAACAAGAATTCTCACTCTGTTTTCTATATTACCAAACACTATCTAGTATTTGGCTCTATTATTATTATTATTATTATTATTATTATTATTATTATTATTATTTTGAGATACTGGGGATTGAACTCAGGGAGACTCAACCACTAAGCCACATCCTGAGCCCTGTTTTGTATTTTCTTTAGAGACAGGGTCTCACTGAGTTGCTTAGTGCCTTAATTTTGCTAAGGCTGGCTTTGAACTCAATACTCCTGCCTCAGCTTCCCAAGCTGTTGGGATTACAGGAGTGTGCCACAGTCTCATTAATTTTAATCTAAAATGAATCATTATTATGCTTGTATACAGGCACTATTTATTTACATTTATGCACATTTACCTTTCTCTTCTGTTCAGTATTCTTTAGTGCCTTGGAACTTTCATCTCTGATTTTTACCCCTTTGTCTAAATGCACCTGTTAGGTTCTGTTGTCTCAGGTTCTTCGACATTGACAGCTGTCTTGAATGTGATCTCACAGCATTATTGTTTTACCTTCATTTGGGGTCTCTGTGATTCCTCATCTTTCTTATCAAGAAAACAAGGCATTATTTATGTGTTTCATTTTTTGTTTGTTTCAGTAATAGTTTGTATAAGAAAGAAAATATGAATGGTAGTTGAAGCATGTTAGCTTTTAGATCCATGGTAGCATTTTTAGACAAATGTCTACATTCTAGGTTAGTGGCATTTAGTACACAAATAAGATAACAAAGCAGGATGCTGTTTTCAGCCTAACTCCTCATCTAGGACCATGCTCTTTCAAGTTATGACATCAAAGACTGAGGAATGTTTTAATGAGGAACTGTAGTCTTTGCTTTAAAATTGTTTCACTATAGAATCCTTTCCTCTACACCTCCTATAATAGCTTTCTGAATAGCCACTGGAAACATATTTTGAAGTTATATGTTATGGTACACTAAGAAGACATAGAGAATAGCATTTTGTCAATCATAAACACACACACACACACACAATTCCAGTGTTTCTGGCCAAATTGCAATTCACAGACATAATTATGTTATAGAAGTTAAGAACTCTGAGCTACTTGACCCTGGAAAGATTAGCTCTCCTTTTTAAAAAGATATTCAGACAAGAAAACTCCATAAATATCTTCTACCTAGTAATGTACAATGTTTTCTTCTAATGAAGAAAGAGTTTCTGTGATTCATCTAAAGACAGAATAATTTTCTGTGTCAAAGTATTCATTCCTTGGTTTATCTGTATTCTAAAATGCTTTAGTTCTATCAGAAACGTTCCAGTTTTTAAAAAGTTTAACTTTTGTTTTGAAATGAGAAACTCAAAGAATATATCAAAGCATATACATGTATATTCATGATTAGTTTACTTCACACAAACGTGTGTACTAGACACGAACACAGGAAAGCAAAAACAGAGAGGACGGAATTGTTAGTTCTGGAATACTTTATAATTGGAAATGTTTGACATTTCTAGTAGTTGCTTAATATGATAAAATAATTATAAATACCCCAATGGCCTTTTATCATCTGATTTTGACTGTAATAAGCATTAAATTGAACTTCATTTGACTTCCATAAGAAATAACTGTTTTCCTCAAATATATAAAAACATAAGAGAAACAATAAAATTTTAGGGTTAAAAGAGTGTTTAGAATACTCAAACTTGCATTAATGCCATACATACATTGTTTTTCTTTTTTCTTTCTGAACTATTACGTTTGGGCATCTGGGGATTTCTCCACCTAGCTAATTAGGTTTGTGGTAAACATAAGCTTAGAATTACATTTTACAAAAAACAAAACACAGTAACTTTCTTCTCAGTATTTTAAAGACAAAAAAATATATATATGCTAAAGGAACTCTAGCTTCTTAACCTGCAGAGAGCTATTCTTCTCTGGGGTGAACTTTCTCTGATACATTAAATTAAAAGTTTTGCTATGGAGTTAAAAACAAAGGTGACCTTGTTTTCCAGCTAATTTCAGAAAGGATTATATCCTTGAATATTCCTTTGTGTTCTTACTTATGAATAAATTTTTAGTCACTCTGGTAGCTTTAAATTCATAAATTTATAGAGAAATATCCACTGTTATAAAAAGCAGAAAATCAAGAAAGGTTATACCACTTAATTCTGGGGCCTTGAGAAAAATAGTACCTTCCTGAGTATTTTCTTTAAAAATAGCCAATAGCCTCTGGGGCTTGCCATAAATTTCATTTGAGAAATAATAGCTAAGATTGGTAGATTTATTTAATGCTAGAATGGAACTTAAAATCTCTTAGTCAAGCCCTGTAATTAAAAGATATACTCACAGAGCCTACATAAAGCAGCTATGCTATTCTGGATTCTTAAAAAGAACAGGCAATGTAAGTACCTTTATTACACCCCATAAGAAGATGTCAATGGAGGCCAGAATTTCTACCTTCTTTATGGCCATTCTGAATATTGATATGACTGTGTATGTGATCTCCTGGCTATGAGGAAATTGATGACCATGTTTGGTATGACTCCCATACAACAGGATTGTGAACATAGCCCCAGGAGGATACAGATATATGCTGGATTTCTTCCACATGGGTGAGATAGGAAAGAATGTGACTTACCCAACTTGTTGATATGTATCTTAAGGAATGAAGTTCCTCTGTCCCTCATCCAGTATGTTGTTCATAAGACTGTGCAGTCCTTAGTTTAGGCTTCATGGATACTCATTGTGGAAGTAAACACTTCTTTAAAAATGTATCTAAGAAATAACATTGAGAAAGATTCATATATGACAGGAATTAGTGTTTAACACACAAGCAAGTAATACTTATAAGATTTTATCTTTTTGAAACAAGCATTTATTTTCCCCAGAAGTTAAAATTTTGAATTTCGCGACTATCTGTGCATTTTCCCTACATTGAAAATGACTTATTTAGTGTTTTTTTTTCCTCTGATGGAATATAAATTCCTTAGAAAAAAGCATGAGTATATCTTATTTGTTATTATATCCTCAACTCTTCCTAGTACCTGTTCACAAAAAAGTGCTCATTAATAATTCATTTTACTTAAACTTTTAGAAATACCAATAGAGAAATAATTTGCAAAATAACCTTTTTATACATATAGGGTATTAAAGTAAAAATAAAGACAGTATTGATTCTCAAGATACTTAAAAATAAGCGAACTAATCGCCTCCTCCACCAACAATTTGTTATCTCTATGAATAGCATTTGTCATATCAAAATTTCAGTTAATTAAAGTGTGTACATTTCTGTTATCATATTCAATTCAGAAGCAACAGAAGCCAATCTAATGTAGCTATTATGATTTGGATGTGAAGTGTCCCCCAAAAGTGCACTTGTGAGACAATGCAAGAAGCTTCAGAGGAGAGATGGTTGGGTTGTAAGAGTCTTACCCAATCAGTGATTTAATCCCCTGAGAGGGATTAACTGAGTGGTAACTGAAGTGGTAAGGTATGGCTGGAGGAGGTGAGAATTAGGGCATGGCTTTGGTGTATATATTTGTAATTGGAGAGTGGAGTCAGCTGCCTGATCATGGTAATGTGAGCTGCTTCCCTCTGCCATACCCTTCCACCATTTTTAGCCTTGCCTCCAGCCTGGAGAAATGAAGCTAGCCTTCTATGAACTGAGACCTATAAAACTATGAGCTCTCAAATAAACTTGTTCTCCTTATAGTTGTTCTGGTCAGATCCTTTAGTCACAGCAGCAAAAAAGCTGACTAAAACAGTAGATAAAGAAGAGGAAATGATTCTGAAGATCTTAAGAGATATCTCAAATGAGGGCAAGAAGAGGAAAGGAGCTGGGCATTGTGGTCCGCACCTGTTATCCCAGCAGGTTGGGAGGCTGAGACAGGAGGATTGCAAGTTTAAGGCCAGTCTCATCAACTTAGTGAGGCCCTCATCAACTTAGCAATACCATGTCTCAAAAGATAAGAAAAAGTGATGGGGATGTAGCTCAGTGGTAAAGTGCCTCTGGGCTCAATCTCCAATTAAAACAACAACAAAAAAAAAAATGTAGGAAATTCCAGGCTGTATAGAATAGGAGATAAATGACATTCTTCCTCAAGAACACTGTAGGGTCTTTTGTAAAAGTATATTATAGAATTTATCTCCAATGTTCTACTGTTAATTTAGTTTAGTTTCAACTCTTTAGTTTTATTTTCTTCTTTCATGATACCAACTAACTTCCTTTTTTTCTCTGATTCTTTACTTCTGAAAATTTGTATTAAATGCAGTTTGCTTATTAAGAATTTTCCATAGAAATGTATTCTGTTTTCATATTCCTTTTCAAATTTTGAGAAGATTTTTTTTCTTTTTTGATAAGAGAGTACCTTAAGTCAGAGCAAAGGAGTATTTAATTAGCCCAAGACCTCCTTCAGAACCCACTTCCTGCATTTCCTCCTGTGTGAAGTTGTTTTAGATGCTCTTTGTGTCCAGGAGACCATGCTCCTCCAGTTCCCAGTGAAAAAGAATAACTGCTTTGTGTTGCCAGTTTGCTTTGTGTGCACTCAACTTGGAATGAGGGAAATGATTTGAGTATATGATTGTTTCACCATTAAACAGTAAGCTTATTAATGATAGCATTTACTTCTTTTTGATTTATTTGTTAAATGTCATTAAGATTAGTAAGTGCTTAATAAGAGTGTGTAAAGGAAGTGATGAATGCTGTACAAATAGGTTGGAGGTGAGCAATAGTAGAAATGAAGCATTCTGTCAAGATAGAGTAGGATTTGAAATGAATCTAAATAAGTAGGAAGTGATGAAATTGTAGATAGTCACTCCAATGCAGCAGAAAGCATGAAAAGAAAAGCATGTTTGTGGGCACATATGGAAAATGTTTTTCATGATGAGAAAATAGTATGGATTATTCACATATACATGGAGCCATTTTTTGGAAGGGCAATACTCATTGAGGTAGAAATAGAAGACCTCTTGATTTTTGATCACCATTAATTCCATGTATATTCTGTTGGAAAACTTCCATGCAAATTAATTACATTTCAGGCAGTTCCCATTGCTTTCAGATCACTTTTAGTTATAAAACAATCCCAATTTCCTCATTTAGAATAATTTAAAAAATATTTTTAGGCCCTAATCTCCATCATGTGGGGTTAGGCCCCAATTTCCTTAATAAGACTCCTTTGGCACAAGAATTAAAATCAAGAATCAATAAATGGGATGGACTCAAACTAAAAAGTTTCTTCTCAGCCAAAAATAAAAAACAAACAAACAAACAAAAAAACTAATCTGTGAGATGAATAGAGAGCCTACATCTTGGGAGCAAATTTTTACCCCGCACACATCAGATAGAGCACTAATCTCTAGGGTATATAAAGAACTCAAAAAACCAAGCATTAAAATCAATAAATAGGTCAAGGACCTGAAGAGATGCTTCTCAGAAGATGATATACAATCAATCAACAAATACATGAAAAAAATGTTCGGATATAGGGAAAAGGTACACTCATACACTGCTGGTGGGACTGCAAATTGGTGCAGCCCATGTGGAAAGCAGTATGGAGATTTTTTGGAAAACTGTGAATGGAACCAACATTTGACCTAGATATCCCTCTCCTCAGTCTGGTATAGACCTAAAAACAGCATAATACAGGGACATAGTCATATCAATGTTTATAGCAGCACAATTCACAATAGCTAAACTGTGGAACCAACATAGATGCCCTTCAATAGATGAATGGATAAAAAAGTGGCATATATACACAATGGAATATTACTCAGCAATAAAAGGGAATAAAATCATGGCATTTGCAGGTAAATGGATGAAGTTAGAGAAGATAATGCTAGGTGAAATTAGCCAATCCCAAAAGCCAAATGCCGAATATTTATATATATATATATATATATATATATATATATATATATATATATATATGGAGGCTGATTAATAGTGGGATAGGGAGAGGGAGCATGGGAGGAGTAGACAAACTCTAGATTGGGAAGAGAGAGGGGTTGGAGCGGAAGGGAGGGAGCACAGGGGTAGAAATGATGGTGGAATATGATGATCATTATTATTCAAAGTACAGGTATGAAGACATTAATTGGTGTGAATATACTTTGTATACAACCAGAGAGATGAAAAATTGTGCTCTATATGTGTAATAAGAATTGTAATGCATTCTGTTGTCATATATAAATTAAAAAATATTTTTAGAATTCACTTCATCTCAATCAATTGTACATTCAATTCAAAATGTATCCACTCCCTTGAGATCAGATCTGACCTACTATTTGCAAATCTACATTGAGGAATCTAAAAGTGGTCTATTCTTTCCTTCTTTTATTTACATTTCACATTTTTCCTTTTCTGACTATTCTAGGGTTGTTCCAGGATTGCAATCTGGGGAGAGTGTATTAAATGAAGAGAAGTAAGATGTTGAAGTATACTGGTACAAGCTGAAGTTCTTTCTTAGCTAACAATGACTAGTCCTGATCAGACTTTAAGTCTTCACTCTTTAGAGAGGTACATTCACATGTTTTTGGAGGCCCCACATAGACCTCTGCATTTTGCAGTTATTTTTCTGATGGACACACAATTTCTCATGACGTGTTGCACACTTTACAGACCTCCTTTCACTGGTGACCCAAACCTGTTTCCCTCCTTATGTCCCTATATGTTGCTTTCTTATGCAGTAGTTTCAAGATGCAACCCTAGCCACAATATAATAGTTTCCATTAACCAGTAAAATCCATCTGTCACTGTCAGGACAAATTGTAGCGTTTCTTAACAACAGATTGCTTTCAAATTCCTTAGGAAGAAAGCAGGTACCAGCCCTATATGCTCAGGTTTAACCCTCATACTCCAGAAGATGTGTGTTGAGTCATTTAGGAAACTGTTAGCTTCTGCTCTGGAGCACTGTGCAGGCTGGAGTGAAGGAGCACCCTGAAGGGGACTGCATCAGCTAACTCTTCTTTAAGAAACTCACAGCCTCTCTAATGAGTTCATGTCATTTCACTTGCTTTGAGGAGACTTTCCATACTTAAGAGGTAGGAGGGGAATCATACAAAGCATTTCCTCCAGACAAGCTGCTTATTACCTCAACCAGTACCACTGAGTTTCCAGTCTTTTGGTTTTATAAGCAAGATGACAAAAGTATGGTGAGTCAGAGGACCATTGCCCCCATCTCTGTGTGTCCCCTGGGGACACATGTTTTAGTGCCTTTGTGGGAATACATATAGGTGAATGTTACCTGCAGCAGAAATTGTAACTTAACAAGATGAGTGTGCTGTTTCACTGTTGGTTTGACAGGAATTCTTCCTTGCAATGAAAGCTTAACTCAAGTGTCATCCTTTCTGCAAAAGCTGCATATAGTCTATTTCAGGAAATAAACTGTCACAAAGCTAACTGTATTTACAAGGCAATGAAGGAGTAATCTGTAAGATCCACACAAAGTTGGTTGAAATTAAGGGATGGAATGGTCACTAGGGGCAAGAGTAATGAGGGGACACTTGTAGGGGAGGCAGAACTTGAGCAATGGGGTAACCCTCTCTGCTTCTTGCTCAGAGAATTGCATTTGAAGAAGATATTAATAGGCTTGGTTTTAAACACTATTGCATCATCAATGATGAAGCACATTTCCCAATTTCTCTAGCATACGAGTGTGATCACATAACTTAGGAAGCCCAATTCAGTAATAGTAATGATGATGATTTTATTAATTTCTGATTGAAAGCCTAGTTATCATTATTAAATAAAAATAAAATTTTACTATTTTTTTAATTGTTTCAATTTCTTATAATTAGGGTGTCAAGGAGCTCAATAAATATTGTTTATATGTAATCATGTCTATATGCTTATGTAATTTATCTTCAGAAATATGAATTATGTAGTGTATTGTTTGTACCTTATTAATTAATTTAGCATGTTAAGACTCAACAAATATTATCAATATTTTTATCAAGCATTATTGATTGAGTGATTATTTTGTATTCAGCACTATTCTTTACTCTGGGTGGGGATAAGAAATAGACAATTCAGAACAAATTTTCTTCTCTCAGTGAGCTAATTGCCAGATATACAAAATAATCATATAAAATATATTACATATTAGATAATGATGTATTGAATAGTAAGCTGAAAGTGCTACATGTCTGTTAACATCGATTTTTGAAATTAAACATATATCTTATTTTAATACCAAATTTCTAGTTTCAAAAAAAAAAATAGATAAAGAGGCTTGGAACAATTAGGAAACTGAAAAAAAATCTCATGAAATTTAAACATTGAAATTAAATAATAGAAATAATATGTGGCATTTTAGTTGGGAAAAAAAAAAGAATGTATCTCCAGAATCAGGAAAACAGTAGCTAGAACCCAAAGATCAATCATCCCAATGGGAAGAGAGTCATGCCTTCCTAGTCTAGGAAATAGGCAGAATGGCCCATGTGCTCCTAATTTACATTTCCTGTTTTAATATGCCTTGATTAAACTGTGGTCAGCACAGATGCACTTTTTTCTTAACCTGAAAGGTGAATTGAGATGGTGGAGATTAAGAGAAAGGACAATTGATCAGTCTTTTCTAGGACACTGCTTTAAAACAATATGATTACTGAAGTGAAAAAAAAAAAAAGATAGAAAATACAACTTTAATTTTACCTATATTGGTTACTGACTTCAGGCCTTTGAGAGAAGAGATAGAATTAGCAATAATGTATCAATTTGAAAACAGATATTGTCCTCTTAATTTGTAGTAGGAGAACACCACAAAATAGGAGAGTGATGATTGTTTTACCACTGCCTTCAGGAGGCATATAACAAAGTTTGTCTTATAATACCAAAGAAAATATAAGGGGGACATTTTATACAGAGATGATGCTTCAACTCCTGGCTTCTCCTCATCTATAAGAGGCTAGGGAAAAAAGAGTGAGACTGAATGCCTTTGTCCACATGCTCATGACTTTCTAGTTTCTATCAGTTTTACAATAGCCACTGATTAATTTGCAATGTCTTGCATTTCTTTCAACCTTGGCTCAGGATCCTGGATGTGACTCCCTTTCTCAACAACTCCAATGACTGCCCATTAAGACCAGCATATGCCCTTTCTCTCTTTCCATACCCCTCTTTTCCACACAAGCATCCCCCAGCATAATGATATTTACCAATCATTTCTTGAAGACATGTTGAGGAGAAAGTGATGGATAATAATAATATTTAACAAAAAGAAGCCTGTTCTATATAGTAAATGGTGGTGTTAACTGATTCAAGTGGTTGCATAGACTCATTCAGAAATAAGCATTGACATGGTGAGTCTGGTTCTACAACTTACTGGCTATTGTTTTGTTTTTATTTCTTTAAGACAGTTTTACTTTTTCTAAATTATGTAAACTGTAACATGATGCATGCATAATGATTTAGTTTTACAATATCCAGAGTATATTTATTGCACATAGATCTCTATCTTGAAAATAATAATTACATTGTTTTATTATTATAGATCAAGTCTAGGAGATGGGACAAGACACATTTTTGCTGTTCTTATTGAATAATCCCAGAAGAAAATCTATGAGTTCCTTTTTTCTTGGCTCCCTTTCCTTTCCTATATGTTTATAGTCCTTTCTCTCTTTTATTCTCTCCATCCTCTCTCCTCTGAATCCTTCTTCCAGTGGAGGAGCAGCATGAGATTCAGGGCTCCCTGTTTCTCTATGACCATTTTACAAACAGATGCAGATCTTTCTGAGGGGGCATTTCAGTGCTGATAACACCTTCAGGGTACATTATCTACAAGAAAAAAAAAAAACAAGTAAAAGTAACAAACAAGCAAAAATTAATTTCTTGCTTATATTGAATAATTTTTGCTAATTTTTTTTCTGTATTATTATAACCTCAAAATACTTTTTTTTCCTCTTTTTTTCATTAACTTATTTCATTAAGAAAAAAGCATGAGTAAAGTAGGGAGTAGCTGGAAAAGAAAATCTACAGATTGCATGAGATCTGTTAGTCATGATCAAACTGTAATGGTCTAGCATCTACATAGAAGTCTAAACACAAAGCTCTTTACCTAGAGTGAGAATAGCACCATTAGAGAACAGATCAGAGTTAACAGCAAAGGGGATGGAAAGAATTAGGGGAAAAATGTGTCTTTTGCCATGAATAATTGGAGAGGGTCCTTTGGAGTTGTGTGCCACTTCTACTTCTCTACAGTCTGAGGCCGAATAAAACCCAAAGGATAAATTTCTCAAAGAGCTGGAATCCTCAAAGACCAGGGAATGGCCTCAGTTGGGCATGACCTTAGAAGTTTCCATTCTCAGGATCAAAACAAGATGACTAATCCTGCATGGTCCACAGTTTATATCATAGGGTTTACCCACAGTTTAGAATAATCACTATCCTTAGGATACCCGCTACAGTTATCTTTATGTGAAAATGAACAAATCCATTAACTATAATTTTCAATCCATCCAAATTACATTCTCTATTGCAACCATGATTCTATTTTATATACAATGTAAAATATAAATGCTCTTTGGATGGACTTGGAGGTCAGAAAGATTTGCGTTGGAAACTTCACTATTCCCTAGCTGTACCAACATGCCTATGCCTCAATTTTCCCACTTGTGAAATGGAGATCCATAATGTTATTTGCAAAATTACTCAGAGATATGAAAAAGAATAGGGCAATGCCTGGGCTGGCATAGTTTTATATTACAAATCCTCTGTTTTTATGTGATGAATATAATGGAGTTCAAGAGAGCTAATATGATTTGGTTGATGAAAAAGAACTGCAGATATTTTCATTCTGAGGAATATTGCTAAGTGGTAGGCTTTGCCACTCTGTTTTGCTTCAATTCTCTGGAATTACACATGCATAACTATACCGATGTCTTCACAACTTCTGTGTAGTTTTCTGGCCTGATTAAGATGTAAGAAGAGTGTCTAATGGATGAGCATGTCACAGCTTGTTCTTGTTTGGCCTGTCACAAATTAGAATTTGAGCAGTTTTTCTTCTGTAGATCAAGGCTTTCACTTTCAATGTAGTATAACATCTAAGCCTGAATGGAGTAATGTGGAAAAATTGATGCCTCCCACTAATCAGCACAGCATTTTCTTTGCAATTATTGAGCAGTGATTCATATCAGCTGATCTATGCATGACTGTAGTTTCCTCACACTGATGTGGGAGATAGGATGAGAAAGACACACTAGTTACGTGATCTGGTTATCATAAGAAAAAGGGCCATGACTTTCTAGTATGATTTATAGAAATGAATCCTGGACTAGGAATCAGGAAGAATATGTTTTTGACTCTTGCTGTTTGAGGAACAGTCAAGTGGCTTACATTCTAACCTCATTTCTCTCAACTATGAATTGTCTATTGAGTGTATGTATGTGTGTATGTGCACACAGTCGTGGGTGGATGTTTATATACGAGAAGAGGAAAAAAAGAAAGAATCTTCCCAGCCTACTCGAAAGAGTTGTAATTAGTATCCAGTGAGGCATTTGATGTAAAGACTTGTGTAAAGTGCCTTAAAATTCTTTTAATCTCATTGCCCTACTCAGACACAACACATTCTCAAAATTTGTGCATTGTTATTACTCAAAGTAATTACTTTGAGCATTTTCCTATAGGGATTATCAGTCATACACATTGTCATTCCACAGTCATCGATACACATTTGTCTTGACATTTTGTGCACATGAAATATTATACAAATAGGAAAATGCTATCTACTTTTTAAAAATCAAATAATATCTGGAAGAGATACTCTTTTTGTTAAATTTAGAGGTAATCCCTGAGTTGAAGTTAGATTTGCATGAGTACCTTGTGGGGAAAATAATCTGCAAGACAGAGCAAGAAGGTATTCAGAAACGGGGAACGGATATTTAAGGGAGAAGGGAATGACATGAAAATTCAATATTCTTGGATTCTTAATTTTGTCCCCATTTAACCTTGAAGCTAAAACTGTTATTTGCTTTTCACATTTTTATTAATGCATTACAGTTATACATAATACTGGGGCTCATTTTGACATAATTATAGAAGCATGAGATATAAATTTTTCTAATTTTGACACTAGTACGTCTAGTTTCCCTCCCCTTATTCCCTTTTTTTGCTCTACTCGTCTTCCATTTATTTATAATTTTTTTTCAATCAGTGCATTAGATATACACAAAGGTGAAAATTACTGTGGTATATTAATATTGTACCTTGGAAAGTTTAAGAGAAGTAATATGTTTAATTTATATTTATTCATTAATCTCATAAGAATTAATCATGTTTTTAAGGTACTGTGCTAAGTTCCAGAAATACACTTATGACTAAGACATAAAAACTGTCTAAGTTTACAACGTCCTTGAAAGACAAATACCCTGATAGGGATAAGCAGAGCCCACTGCAGGAGTACCCAGCAGACACACTGCTGTGTGGGGAGGTTTTCTAGAAACTGTGACGTGCATGTTGAGACTTATAAACAATGGGAGAAGGTATCACCACTGAACCAAGAGAGTAGGGCATGTGAAAATAAATGAAAGTTCAATGGAAACTGGTTTAACTTCCTACTACTTAATATTTGTGCTAATATTGAGCAAATTTACGCTAAAATCTCACAGTAAGAAAATTATTCTTTAGCCAATTTTCTTCCACTGACTTATTAAATAAACAAATACATGTTTGTCAAGTGCGAGGCATGGCCACTTCTAGAGTCCTTTGATACCTCTGAAGGGTAAAAATTGTTTGAGCTTGGTATTAGGGGGTGATGTGTAGGGATAAGAAAATATGAGGTATTCAGTGTGGAAATTGAAATATGCAGGTGGAGAGGTAAGCAGAGAATGTTCCATATAATTATTTGAGTGCCATGGAAATACATTTGAATTTCATCTTAAAAACTGAATTAACATATAAAGGTTAAGCAAAATAATGATAGTATCATTAGGGTGTTTTAGAAGCATCATTCTGACTTTAGCTGTGTTATCTAAATAAATTTCATATTTATTTCAATAAATGGCATGCATTTATGTGTGTAAATGTGTGTTTGCATGAATACATATATCCACCCTTCTAAAATTACATTTAATAAAACACTTAAAGTGGGTATTCACAAGAATTAAAGTTCAAATAAATAGCTTTTAGTGCCTTTCTAATACTTTTGGTTTCTTTCACTTAGTAGCCAGTATTTCAAGGCATATTTTACTCTTTGGTGAAGTTCCTTACAAATGAAAATGAGCAAATAGTGTATGTTTAAAATAGTTTTCTTAAGAAGATATTTTTGGACTCACTTCTTTCAGAGATGATTAAATTATTGTTGTTTTATGATGTGTTGAAATGTTGATGGTAAAATGCACACATGCAATAAGAAAGGCACCCAGACTGCTTTATCCCTGGGGTTGCTTTTCTATACTTCAACATCCTCTATAGGAAAAGTACTTGAAGCCATGTATACATTTTGTGTAATTTTTAAATTTAGATATGATAGGTGGTATAGTCCTTATAAACATTAAAACCTTATAACCATTAAAGGAAATGATGTATACTGTGCCAGTTGCAATGAAATGAAAGGGAAATCAGAGTGAGGACACTGTGTTTCCCTCTGACCCTCTGTGCTGTGGAACATTCATCCTTTCTGCAGGGTACCTGCTTCATGTATGTGACATGTGACAGCCTTGGACCGATAAGAGGAACCGCACCGATTTAAACACAAAATAGAGATAACTAATGCATTTTTCTCATATTGTTATAAAAAGTTAGAAATTATTTAATATTTTCTTCCCATGGTACTATGGATCACCTTGAGAGCTTGTTTTGAGGGCAAATACTAATTAAAAGAACCAATGGTGTAGCAAATAGATCAGATTTGTTAACTTGGAAGCAGAAAGACCATCAGGAACTGTTTCAACATAATCCTGGTAAGGAATACCTGGAAATACTGCTGACCATAGGGATGGAAAAAATATTGACAACCATTTTAAAGAATTGGAATCTATAACAATTTTCATTTGTAAATGTGGAAAAACTTCAGGTGAAAGATTGAGGGCTAGATGATATGCAAAAGTCAAGACAATGAACAAAATTTTCCATGATCAGTCTCCAGCCAAATTGTGAGATAGAGAAAATCTATCAACCTGCCTCACATTATGTCCTCCTCTTTCAGAGTAGTTGCTGTGCCCCTACTTTACAGATATTCTTTATATTTGAAAAGGCCAGTGCTTCCTCCAGAGAGGCCTATCTCAGACTTCCCATACCAACTAGGGTATTTCCTCAGCAAGCAAAACCCCACCGGGCCCAGTCCTGAACACAGAGACAATATCTATTCTTACTCCCAAATCACAGGCTCTAGTCTTTCACATCTTTCATCAAATCAAGTTTTTTTTTTATTCTAATACATCAGAATGTCCATTCTTTTTTGTTTGTTTGTTTGTTTTAAATTATTATTTTTTATTTGTTCTACTTTGTTGTGCATGACAGCAGAATACATTTCAATTCACCAAACACAAATGGAGTGCAACATTTCAATTCTCTGGTTGTACTTGATGTAGAGACATACCATTCGTGCAATCATACCTATACCTAGGATAATGATGTTCATGTCATTTCACCATCTTTCTATCCCTATAATCCTCCCTCCCCTCCCTTTGCCCAATCCAAAGTTCCTCCATTCTTCTCATGCCCCCCCCCCTCACACATCATAGATCAGGATCCACTAATCAGAGAAAACATTTGGCCTTTAGGTTTGGGGGATTGATTTACTTTGCTTAGCATAATATTCTCCAGTTCCATCCATTTTCCTCCAAATGCCATACTTTTATTCTCTTTTAATACTGAGTAATATTTCATTGTGTATACATATGACAGTTTCTTTATCCATTCATCTATTGATGGACATCTAAGTTGGTTCCATAGTTTAACTATTGTGCATTCAGCTGCTATAAACATCAATGTGGCTGCATTACTAGAGTATGCTAATTTTAAGTCGTTTGGGTATAGACCGAGGAGTGGGATAGCTGTGGGAAATGGTGATTCAATTCCAGGTTTTCTGAGGTATCTCCTTACTGCTTTCCAAAGTAGTTGTGCCCATTTGCAGTCTCACCAGCAAAGTATGAGTGTTTCAGAGAACACGTATTCATTATAGCTGATAGCACAGGAAGACAATACCTTGACCCAAACTGAATTACTTCTTCATAGAAAAGTCAGGATTGCCATGGGGGCCAATAGGTTGTGTATGTTTGCAGAAGTAGCAGAAAAGCCTGCATATATGGAAAAAAATGTAGAAAAAGTTTGTGATGTATTTGGAGTGAAAATTTAAAAGGATTCCCTTGTTGGGTGTTGGGACACATGTACATGCCAGTAATCCCAGTGACTGGGAGACTGAGGTAGGAGGATCATGAGTTCAAAGCCAGCCTCAGCAATGGGAGGTTCTAAGTAACTCAGTGTGACCTTGTCTCTAAATAAAATACAAAATTACGAAATAGGACTGGGGATGTGGCAGTGGTCCAATGCCCCTGAGTTTAGTCTCCAGTACTAAAAAAAAAAAAAAAAAAAAAAAAAAAACAACAACAACAAAAAAAAATTAAAAGGATTTCTGGAACCATTCTAATTGATTCTTTGGTATACTAGGACAAAATAGTATTATCAAGTAAAAATAGAAATTGACAACATAAAAAAGCAAACATTTATTTTATTTATGCATTTTTTTATTCAAGGCAAAAATAATAAATATTAAAATTTATGTTTTGAGGCAAATTAATCAGGCTGAGTTCTATATGCATAAAATAATGAGAATGCTTAAATCAGCCTCAGTGATATACAAGGCGGACATGAGTAACATTAATGATGAAAAATTAGAATGCTTGTTATATTACTTCATCCTAAAACATTTACAATTTAGTTGTAACAAGTAAACTAAATAGCAGAGATTATTTAAGGATTGAAATGGATCATAAATGTGTATAAGTGATCTAAAATGAATCCAGAAATGTCACCCTCACCATTGAACTCATAATAACTCCAAGAACTGACTCTACAACTAACTTTTGACTTACAGTGAAGACAAGTAATCTCTATATTTCTTTGGTTATTTTTAGAAATAATTCTACTTGAATATAACTCCAAATATTTTGTGTTCTTTTGCCCTCTGGCCTAGTTTGAATTTCCTAATTGTTCAGTATTATTCAAATTGTATTATAAATAATAACAACATCACATGCTAATCAAGAGCTTAAAGCTATCAACTGTGTTTTATTTTTAGAGTAATTAAAAATGCTCCATTTCTAAGTGCTGGGATTTCACTTGCCACTAATTCTTCCAAGGATTTTATTGTCATAGGGACCCCATCTGGACCTGATTTCAGTATAGACTCCTCCCTGCCACATCTGCTCATGTGCTTAAATCAAAATTAAGCTCTTAGTTCATTTTCTTCTGTTTCGTTTGTCATCAATTTTTTTGATCTAAGCTTAATTAGCAATGAGTTCCAGGGCATATTTTTGAGAAAACATGTTTCAACATAAATTTAGGTAGCAAGATGCTGAATGGATGACACTTCATGATCTTTTTTTTTTTTCCTGAGTATGAAATTCAAAAATACATCTACAAAAATGATTTTTCTATGTGAGACACAATGACATTTTTCAAAAAGCATATTGCTCAAAACAGAAGATCCAGTTGGGTAAAATAACTCTGTGCTCACAGTGTCATATTTACAGATGAACAACCAAGTCACCTTCATATTAAGTGATAAATAAAGAAGGGCCCACATATATTGTATTACCATTTTAAGCTCACAGATGCTCCAGGGGAAGTAGTATGGTGGTAAGAATGTGGCAGATTTTTTCAACTCTAGGTTTAGATCAGAAGTTTGCTGCATACCCTCCAAAAAAAATTTATAAAAACTGAATCCTACAGATGAAACTGAGCCTGGCAGATATTGATCACGTACACACATACACACACAAAGAATTCTAAAAGGAAAATGTACCTGGTTAGTGAGTTACAGCCATCAACTCCTCGGATTAATGAAGCATAAAACCATAATGTACAAACAAAGAGAAAGACTTATAGCTTTTTGGCACAATGATTCTGATGAAGGGTTGTTGAATGGCATAAAATGAACATTGGTTTCTAAGAAGATTCCATTTTAGCCTTCATAGAGCTCCTTCTCTTAAGCACCGCGATTCCAGGGCCATCACCACAGGAAAATTGAAAACATATTAAATCTGGAAACCCCTCAGCAGCATTCCTACCCACCACCACCACATATATATGGCTAATAGTATTTCATCTGACTGTGTTATCCATTTCAAGTTGAACTTTTTTTTTATCTGAAAATATTTCAAATTTATCACATTTTAACAGTTAAATTTTAGTACTCTCTCTTTGCTTTATATCCAGGTGATACTGGATGAATATATCTTGAACATTATTTAATGCTAGCAGCTAAGTTGCAATGGTATCTATTCCTTCAATAGTAAAAATACATAGTTCTGATATTTGAAATCCATTTCAAATCCAAAATTGACTATACAATTGGCCACATATGTTATTAGTCAAATCAATTCACATTTGGATCACAAGTAGAATCAATTTCAAAGAGCCAATGAAATATCAAAGCAGAAACACTGTCCTCAAAGATAAATACACTAAATTGAAATGGGGAAAAAATGAACCCTAAGCAATTCTACATAATATCTTTTCATTTATAGCTGATGTGAGCATGTTTTTCAACAATGTTATGTTGCCTAAAGCAAGTTGAGCACATTGGACTTAAAATATTTGAAAATAGATAACATTCAGATGCCCATTCAGTGTATTACATGCTCTTCACTCTGAGTGTCAGAAGGCCAGAGGAATAGAGGGAAAAAGCAAGAAAGAAACTGTGTAGTGATTAAATTCAAGTTGCCCCTCTGGCTTCCATTTTCCCTGACACAAGATGAGAATAATAATTTTTACTTCGGTATTAAAGTGAAATGTAACCAACAAAATTTGTATGAAATATTTCTTATGGCATATGGAATGAGATAGACACCCATACTTGTTTATTTTATTTTTTCCATTTTCCATCCAAAGAAAAAAGCATCTGTCAAGACAGTTTTTTTTAATCTAAAATGTTTTATATATTCACAAAATAAACATCAAACAGGAATACATATCAGAAGGTTGAACATCTAATATAGGCTTTGCCTGTACTCTAAAAGGGATATATCTGGCACTTGTACTTTAAATTTGTTAAGCCATATTATCAATAGATAATAGAGAAGATAGACACCCTCTGTTTTTAGTTGAGAAGCAAAGCAAACTGTTGTGACAATATAATAGTATTTGTTGAATTAAATTGAATTTGTGAAATAAAATTTAAAAATTGCATAGTTCATAAAAATAAGTAAGTGAAACAATACATAATTTTATGCAGGCTACTTTATTCAATTCAATAGTATATGGAGCATCTACTATAATAAGGTGCTACAAAAGTGATATAAAGAAAGATTCAACAATTTTTACCTTTAAGAATTTTAAAGTCTGCTAAAGAAGAATAGAATTACACATAGTGAAATATGTCACACAGACAAATGGTATACAATGTATGTTAAAGATGAAAAGTGAAGATGTATTTTTTTGTATCACTCAGGGACAGGATCACTTTGACAGGCTAATTAGTATCCATAACTATTCAGTCTACTCCTGAAGTTTACCAATGCCTTCCAGTGCAAACATGGATCAAGGACATTGCCTTTCCTTATCATCCAGGCTAGGACTAGGCCTGCTTCTTAACCTACAGCTAAACTGCTTATTTTTGCATAGCCTGGACTTCTCTTAAGTGACACAGGCAGAACTTTTTACCTATGTAGATTTTTCTTTTGTACTTCAAAAGAATGTACAAAAGGAGGTAATGGATTCAATATGCCCTGAAGAAGCCAAATAATTGTAACCCAGTATTATACACACCATGCATATTCTAAAATATAATGAGAAAAAATAAATTGATCATTTGAAGCCAGTGGATCATTTGAAACCCTGTTGAACTGTGAAAGGGCCATGTAGACAATGACACTTAGGGACTTTATCCTTCTCAAAGAACAAGTTTAACCAGAAGAGCTTTGGTATTAATAAGTGAGAGAAACTCCTGTTAGTGCCTGGTCTTCTATCAAAATTGAAGAAGCACACCCATTACTGCAATGATACAGCATTTGTAAATAAAACTATGACAAAAACAGGAAAGATATTAATTATTACCAAGTACTTTCTAATTTCCATGAATTTTTATAATGTCTTAATTGTTATAGCAACTATATGGAAATTATCTATCTATATATCTATCTTTCATCTATCTATCATTCATCTATCTATCTATCCATCTATGTTTGGTACTGGGAATTGAACCCAGGACCACTTCATCACTGAGCTAGTTTTTATTTTGATACAGTTGCTCAAGCTGGACTCAAACTTGTGATCCTTCTGCCCCAGGCTATGGGGTTGCTGGGATTAAAGGTATGGGCCACCACACCAGGTTATGAATAATATTTTTAACAACAAATGAACATAGGAAAGTTATGTCTGATTCATTCTACTGTCTTACCTATTCCCATCCTCTCACTTCCCTGTAACTCTACATCATATTCAACCACAAGAATGGAATTCTAATTAGAACAAGTTATAGTCCATGTATGTAGAATATGTAAAAATATATTCTACTGTCATGTATATATAAAAAGAACAAATAAAAATCAAGAAAAAAAATTAGGTAATGAAATTAAGCAACTTATGATATGGACCATATTGCTAGGTATTAATAAATGTATATTCCCTATTTTCACTATATCAATGATTCCAAAATTACCTGATTAACAGTATTGAATGCAATTTAAAGTTCTCAGGACTCTTCCTTGGAAATTTGGATTCAATATTTCTAGGGTGAGGCAAAGAATCTGAGAGTTTAACAAAATTTATCCTACATCTATTTATCACCAGGCAAGTTTTGGAAACATTATACCATGTCACGATACACAGACATTTATTTACTCTGTGGTCTCCTATTCTGCAGCTTTTGGGGGTATTCCCATGGAACACTCTGCTTAAGGCAAAACCTTTTCCTTGGAAAATATGTTTATATCAGCCATTGACACCTGAGTATAAATTTAATGTATAGTGTTTCCTTTCTTAGGGAGTTTAAATTTTTAGTTTTAGTTCAGGATGTGGGAGGAAAGACTTTGCCTTATGGTTAGAGGATAAAATATTCAGAAAACTGGCAGGTGAGAAATGTGGGAGGAATGAGTAAAGAGTTATTTTAGGGCCTTTGAAATCACAGGAGAGGAAAAGGCAACCTTCAAGCTCTACGTTTAAAATTTTTCTGAGTTAAATTGAGGATGTGAAAAATATTACATGAATATAACATTTTTGTAAGAATTCAGGTGATCTTTTGAATTTATACTTTAAAACGATTGTGACTAAAAATGTACAAGAAAAAGAGGGAAGTCATGATGCTACAGGAGAAAGCACAGAGCTTTCCCCTTGAATACACTCCTTATATCTCAGCTGCCAGAAGCACATGTATTATCCGAATAGTGAAGAATTCACCATTTGAAATGATAAATGACTCTTTTGGTTTATGGTGACACATTTAATCAGCTCAAGAGTTTTTGTTTGCCCATGTACTAAAGGACACTATCCCCTGTGTTTTACAAATCAATAAGGTGTTCATCTTTCCCTGAACCCTGTGGAGTTTTACTAGATATATTTATAAAAACAAAACACTGATGATATGAAATATACTTTGATGTAAATATAAACTGAAATAATGTGGGAGCAGGAAAGTTTTCACATTCAAGCTTAGTAATAAACCAAAAGTGCCATATCAAACCATAAAGATAGATATTCTGTTATGTATATCCATAGTTCATGTTGAAGTGATTTATGTTAGTAGCTCCTTTTTTATTCTTGCTATGTTATACTACTGGTGGGTAATACATGGAAAATGTAAAGTCATCACATCAAATATGCAGTATACTGAAAATACGAGCATGAGTTGTTAATGTATGTTGCTGATGCTAATACCATGATTATAAAGAAATCAAAATCATTTTTTATCTCTAAAAGTAATAATATGGCTGGTATATAAATAAAATTTGATAGAATTATAGTTATTTAGCATTAGATTGTTTTGGCTCTGCAGTGAGAATGCCTGTGATACTGTTTTTATATTTAACATATACTAATTTAATGTACTGGAGATGGTTATTTAACCTCCCTGTATCTCAGTTTTTGTTTCATAAAATGAGAATAAAGAGATAGTATTTTGTAATTATATATAAACAACTTTGTGTACACATGTATACATTGAGTGTATGCATGTATATATTTAAGTATAGATATTTGTATCATAAATTTATATATTACATATTTATAAATTTGCACATACAGTGTATATTATGCACATATGTTGGAGAGTCAGGGAAATAATATATCACATTTAAATAAAAAAATTGAAGATGAGATTACTAAAGAGTTTAATAAAGCAGAGGTTTCAGAGTTTGGACAAACCACGAGGGAGAGTAGAGGAATTCTGAGCAAATAACAGTGAATTGTCACCACCCTAAGGCCCAAAGGGACAAGCGGATGAAAGAGCTTATAGGAGCTAAAGGGAGAGTGTGTTGGGCTACCTACAAAGGAACAGTAGGTAGGGAAAGTCAGCTTAAAAACTTTTAAATAGTTCTGGAAAAAAAAACAAAGGGTTGTTATCTATTATAGTTCCAAAAAGATAAAATTTACTTTGCTTGCTTAGGACAGTGGCTCTTCATCTTCACATTTTCAGGTCTTAAAAATTAATGTGCACTCCAAAGAATATATGAGGGCATATCTCCTCATATTTGCCATCTTGAAAATGTAAAAGAAAAAAATCTAAAACTGTGTATTAAAACTAAAAATATTGTATTAAAAATAACAATAATGAACTCAGATGTGCTCATACCTTTTCTGTGAGTGTCCAGATAGCAAACACGTCAGGCTTTGTGGGCCACAGTCTTTCTAGTCACTACTCATCTCTGCTGTTGTAGGAAAAAAGCTGCCATCACCAAGACATAAACCAGGGTGTATGACTGTATTCCAAAGAAAGTTTATTTACAAAAATAGTCTATGACTCCACCTGGTCTTCAGGATGAATTTGATTTGTGAGTTGTAGATTATCAGCCTTTGATAAGGCCATCAGCATAGGCTTGTTAACCTGTTAAACTTATGAGCATAAATAACATATTTTAATGACAAATATGTTCCAATATAGTGTAATGATAGAAAGAGAATTGTTTCTCATTTTTGTTAGCCTATAATGTCTGTCAGAACCTCATATCTGCTTCTCCATTAAATTTATTATAATGCTGTTTTAGTTGACATATATGATGAATATTTGGTCTCACCTAAATTTTAGTTGGAAATGTGATGATATTTTAATAAGCTTTGAAATAATTGTTGATATTCTTCTTTGGTACTACACCAAAACTCAACTAGTGGATGTTTTCAAAGGATAATTACAACTTGGAGATTGAGATCATATGAATATGCATTTCACATATTTTACATAGTTTTTGGTTGCAAGTTAAACAGTTTTGTAACATTATGCTTTTGTCACATTGCTTCATGTAGTGATGTACAGCTTCTGAATATTGATACAGTATATCATATAATATTTTAAAACTACTATTATTTTTTATCCCATCAGAAAAGTCTTATTGAGAAAGTGTCAAGCTCACAGTAAAAGATATAGCTTTTCTAACATTCTATTTTTTGCTGGAAAACTTTAATCTTATCACTGGCAACAAATAATGCCTGTTTTCCTTGAATTTTCAGAGTCTCACTTTGTACATTTGCAAGACAGTATCTGTCAAAAGCTTAAGTTTGAATAACCATCAAGGGGATGTTACTTGCCCTTGCAAGTAAACCTGTTCCTTGAATGAGCAGCTAGTTCAGCTCATATACCATACTGCTGCCTGGCTGCTTTTCCTTAAAGACCTCACATTTTGGTGAGTGACAAAAGCATTTTAAGTGCATTTATCATTTCATCACATAAGATGTTAAAAAATATCATGTGATGAATAGTAGAAATTTAAAACCTGATTAATTTTCATTGCTTTATCAAAAACATGTGATGGAATCAATGACTACAATATGGTTGAACAACACCACTTGGTTTGTGCTAAAGTGCAGGCAAGTTTCCTCATTGTTGTTTTAATGCCATGAGTAGACATGATAATGCAGTAAAAAAATAGTATTATTATAAAAATATTTTTGACTTTGCAAACCCCTTGAATGTTCTTGGTTATATCCAAGTGTCCACATAACCCTACTTTAAGAACCATTGCCCCATATTTTATAAGTGAGGGAAAAAATGAGAATCCAGAAAAGAAAAAAATAATAATTTGGTATAAAAATGTCAAATAAATTGTTTATGGACTAACCAATACATAAATTACATTTACTAAATTGTAATTGTAACCTAAATTGTAACCTGAGAGTTCTGTCCGGAAAACCCTATAGGCTTATTTATATAATAACTATTGTCTTGATTGCTTGGGAAGGTTATTGTAAGGTTGGAAAAGATAAAAGAACTATGCAAAGTATAAAGCTACTTGTTTCCAAAATTCGAACGCTATACTCAATGTTTTACCCTCTTCTGAAATCTTAGTTTGCCACAATGGAAGCAGGTGTATGATAGTTCCATCAGTTACAACTGTAGGTGACAAAGTATGAAGCAATTCAGTTATTCTAAAAAATCAGGTGATTTGTTTGATGTCAATTGACCAAGATACAGAGATAATTTATTTTTTCACTTTTTAATTTGTAGTTTCCTTGTGATACAGACACTGTCCTTTTAACTACCAAATGTAATAATTATTATAAGATGTACTGCTTTTACTTTTCAAAATCATTTTAGAAGTGTTAACCAATATTTCAGAGCTAAAGAAAAATATATCCATTAAGTAATTACTCTCAGTGGATGATATATCAATTAAAGCAAGCCAGGTTTCATATTCGATTTAGGAATAAATTAATATAAAAGTAAACACTCAACAAGATATTTTTTTTTCAGGGCTGAGGACAGAACTCAGGGCCTTGCGCGTGCTGGGCAAATGCTCTACCACTGAATCAACAAGATTTCTGTTTAACGAATGGCATTATTTTTACACTATAACTGCTCATATTGCCAAGAAACAGAATTAAGTGTTACTGATTAATTGTAAACTTATAAAAATAATAAACTAATTATAAACATAAAAATAATAAACTAAACTTACAAAATAATCTTCATCTTTCTATAACTTTGAGTGTAAATATAAAATCATTAGCATTTTCATGAATCATCACATGAACTGCATTTCATAATTGATATTAGTATTTAAATGTTGGTTTATCATATCACTTACTGGGGCTTCAGACAAGTGTTAGTGGAGTTGTTTAGTTCTTATTCACAATATTCGAATGACTACTAATATAATAATACTCTTTAAAAATTGCCTAATATTTTATGTATGAGAAACTGTTGATCTCACAGTTTGAGTTCATAATTCAGTGATCTGCTTCTTTTAACTGACCTTTGTGAAGGTTTCTGTATATTTAAACACAGAATAAATTTTCTGTATTCCCTTTAAAATTAAATATTCCATATTCCCTCTAAGACTTTCAGGCATCCTAATTATTCTTTGTTTTTTTTTTTTTTTTCCCCCAAGGCCCCATCTAACTAAATTACAATCTATATAGATAGAATGAAAATGGAGAATCTTGGATTACAACCATAACATATAATGCTATTTAAGATGTCAAATTATTTTTAGGATAATCTTATTGTCAAACAGAAATCTCTGGGTCACTCCTCCTAGAATCATGGCCCAGCAGTAAACACAGAAGTGGTTACTAACTCTTATTAACCCAGAGTAGGAAGAGCCAGAGTTCATTTGAAAGCCTTATGAATTTGGTAACCTTATAATAACAAGCTAGGGAAGTAAAGTCTGATTCTAATTGGTAACTTTTGGGAAAAGTAAATAATTTTATGAAAAGTGATAAAATAATAGTTAAAGACAATGGTTTTCAACATAATAGGAACATAACTGTCAGCATCAAAGATTTAGAAACCATGTAGATTATGATTGTGATGGTAGTTTTATGTGTCAATTTGTCTTAGCAGCAGTTGCCCAGATATTTGGGCAAAGTTTTTTCTGAGTGTGTCTGTGAAGGTGTTTTTGGTTTAAATTAATATTTAAGTTGGCAGACCGAATAAAACTGATTTTCCAGCCTAGTGAGAGTGTCCCTCATCCAGTCAGTGGACAACCTGGTTTAGAACAAAAAGTCCACACGAAAGAGAAATTACTAGCTTAGCTCTTAGAGCTGAGACTTCATTCCTCTCTTGTTCTTAGACTGGTACTTATATCATCAGCTCTTTTGATAATAGGCTACTGGACTTGAACTAGATCTTATATTCTCAGCTTCCTGAGTCTACAGTCTGCACACTACAGATCTTGGGACTTTTCAACCTCCACAGTCATGGGAGCCAATTTTTCATAATAAATCTGCCCCCTGCATGTGTGTGTGTGTTTACAGTAAATTCACAGATATTTATAGAAAGCAGTGCTGCTGTATTATATGTTGTCTTAGACTTAAGATAAAGTATACACACACATATATATAGGCAACACATCGACATATTGTCTTAAAAGATATGTCTTGTGGATACATATAATATTGAGATTCACTGTAGTATATTCATATATGTACCAAGGGAAAGAAGAAGTACCAGGTACTAAATTAAAGCAAATTATATCCAATGCTTTTATAATTAGGTCAAAATGAATCCTAATGCTATGTATAAGTAAAAAATAATAATAATAGTAATAATAAAATTTTAAAAATATAAAAAGTGTGTATGTGTGTGTGTTTTTCTCTGGAGAACCCTGACTAGTACACTGATATGGTATAATGAACAAGAATTAAGGGTTGATCTAGGATGCTGGATTGGATGAAAATTATTTATTAAGCAATCTTAGGCTTTTTTATATTTCTGACAATTTTTTATATACAGTATGGAGAAGATATCATCAGAGGTCATTAATAAAAAGAGAGAAGGGTCATTCTGTTAAGTTCTCGTTACTGAAACAAAAATTAACATACAAAGAGAAGAGTTTTATTTAGTTTACAGTTTGGGAGGCTCGAAGGAATGGCACCTTCATTGGCTCAGTTCTGGTGATGGTAGTGAATGCTCACGCCTCATGGTAGGAGTATGTGTAAGAGCATAATGATCACATTTTATACTGAAGCAAAGAGATTGGCGAGAAAGAGAGAGAGAGGATGGATAGCTTTCCATAATTTTCTTCAGGGTCATGCTCTCAGTGAGCTGGGGACTTCCAACAAAACCCACCTCCCAAAGGTTCATTCCCTCCAACTATCAACACTCTGGGTACCAAGTCTTTATATATAAACCTTTTGGAAACACTAAAATTATACCCAACATATAACAGCCATCAATATAAAGCTACAATAAATAATGTATCAAAAGTATATACACATGTATATGTATGTACATGGATATGGATATGTACATACATATATATATGTGATACACATGTGCTTGGGATTTGGATGCACTCATTAGGCCATAGTTAGAAGCAACCCAAAATTTATTTACATAGATCAAGAATAATTTATTGCTGTTTTTCAAAATAAGTACCATATTAAAATTTTTTTTTGTGCCTGAGACTGGGTATTTATATTACATTATGACAACATTCTGATGACCTGGGCTTCTCTACAATATAAATAGAAGTCTCAAATGATGCATTTGAGGATTTTGTTGATTAACAGAGCCAGTGTTGAATCCTGGTTTGAGAATAATGAGAATATCTATAAATTTAAAGTCTTCAAGTCATTTATATACTGGCCTCTATTTAAGGCAAATGTAGTTAAATTATTATTTTAATTCTGGGACTCATTAGCTATGCTACTTTTTATGAAAAGGATTAATGTTTTAAAATGTAAATTGACCTATTTTTCAATGTAAGAATGAATTACAATTACTGGAGCATTTATTTTGCTAAACATAAAAGTAATACCCCCTCATAAAATATTCTACATTAAGAAGAGATCATTAAAAGAAACTATACATAAATTCACCATTGCAAATAATTATTATTATCATTTCAGTGTTTTCTTCTAAAAGTTTTTTGCAGTTTCTTTCCATAGCTGTAATAGAAGACATGATGACATCTGTAAACCCATTTACTTGATTATAATACCCTAAACACCTGTTGTGCTATGCATAGTAAAATGTATAATATTTCATAGGATATATACACCCTAATTTTAAATTTGAATTTTATATTTTCAAATGGCAATTTGCCTCTTTGAAAACATTATTGGTGGAAACTGCACAGAAAAGGATAGAAGTTATGAAACAAAGTAAAATAATTTAGTTAACTAAACTTTTCAAATATTATTGCAGGGAGAGGGCCCAGCGCAAAGCTGAGGCAGTCATGGCAGTCCTCTCTCACCAATTCTTGTGATCAGGCCAAAAATATTTCAGAGGTGTCACTCAGAGTAGCAGGCAAGAGCTTATTAAAGGGCAAGAAAAGGGAAAAGGGGACACTTTCAAAAGGCAGAGAGTGGTTTGCTTAGAGGAGAGAAAGACAATGTCCCTCACCAAATCCAGGGTTTTAAGGTTCCTGGTCATATTTTTCCTTCAAATAGCCCTCAGCAACCCTGTTTTCTTTTCTGTTGTTGTTGTTGTTTTATTTAGTTTTAAAAGTCGGTATGTCCTGGTCACAAGGATTGGTTAGAGAGTTTGTCTCATAGTTTTGGTGATCAGGAAGGTTCTAGGGTATAGTACGTGGTAGAGCATGATAAGATCTTGAGACCATAGTTTTCCTTAAGGGGATGTAATTAACGTGGTTGGTGGCGGTTTTGACATTCTAGCTCCACTCTGTTCCAGGGGCTTGCCTCTCTGATAAGGGTCCCTGTTGTTTTCAGTCACCCTCATTATCCTTTCTCTGCTCACCCATTCATGGCTGACTAACCCATAATTAGTTGATTCATTTATGGCTCACCTACCAATATAAGAGCTGAGAAAATAAGCAAAACATAAATAAGTGACCAACATAGGTCTAGTGACAATTTTTCTTTATGTGAAATACAATTTTAATCATCATTGATTGGGTCAATTAATTCTCATTTTTAATTCAACTTGATTTGGAATAAAGTAAAAAAAATAACAAAGTCAAATCAGCTTTTTATTAAACAAAATGTGTTACATTCCAAATAAATTTCAAATACAATATTAAACTGTCACTGAGTACACCCCCACAGAGAGGAAACAAAAAATTAGGTAATTCTTACGCTTAGAATTAGATATACAACATAGACATGTATACCTACACACACATACACCACAAAAAATGGTATTAAATTAATTAAAAATAAAATAACATATGCTATGTAAGACTTAGGTCATGATCCTGGTTTTTCAGATGAAGACATTTTCAATGTGGATGCACCATTTGGACAAATACGAAAGGTTAAAAGGAAAGAAATTTTATAATATATCTTTGAGTTTTTATAGAATTTGGACATGGAGATATTGAAGATGTCAGTAAAGTAATCTCAGACAACAATGACAGCAAGAAAGAAATCACAGGAGATACAGGCAGAACAGATAATTCAAAGAGGTTTAAAACTTATTGCTATTGTACTAGTGAGTGTGAAAAAAATGGGTTTATAAAAACTTTCTTGAGAAAAGAAATGAATAACTGAGTGAATATATGAAGCTATAACTTTGGGGAGGTAAAATGAGAATACTTAGGAATTCTGAGGAAGCAGTTGAAGAGGTAATAAAGATACTTCCACTGCAAAGGGTGTGATAGTAGATCCCTGATTTTATCATCAGACTGTAAGCTGATGGCACTATGATTTTCTTTCTCAGTAGTTATCTCAGCTTAGTAGTGTCTGGTACAGAGTAAATGTTTAGCAAGTATTCACTGAATGACAGTGATATCTCATAGGTAATTTATGAATAAATTCTCATATATGTACCATATTAGAAGTAAAAAGAGACAACAGAAAATATGGAGGAACACAAATTGAGAAAAAGAGAATCAAGACATAGCAGTAAAATTTTGAGAAATAAAAGCAGTGTTAAATCGTGCACAAGGGGACCAAACTTAATATCTAGAATGTTGGCTTTAGTTATGCATAGAATTATATATTTTCAAATAATGGTGAATAGAAATATCAATAAAATGTATTGCAGTGATATATTGAAAATACAAATTTTGTATTAGAAAAATTTGTATAAATAATGTAAACACATTTATCTTACCATTATAATATTTTGGGTTGGAAATAGGGGACTAGGTGATGATGTTTGCAGATTTGGGGCAAGGGAAGGGCTGTCTTTGAATTGTGGATTATGATGATGATGGTAGGGTATTTCATAAGATTTAAGTATTCTTTGATAAGAACCTAGAGATAGATGAAATGTAGAACTGTCTGGCATAGTGCCAAAGAGAGAAGGCTACCTGGCAGGACGATACAGAAGTCTGTTATTAGGAGACAGGATAACAGGAAGCCAGAAGTATAGGGGCAGTTTACACATGGAAAGTGGGGTGGTGTTAGCTAAGTTTTTAAAAATTCCTTTGGATTGGCTAATGAATAATTTCTCTGGCGGTTGGGTATAGGGCTATCCATAGTCATCTGGTGCTAAAAAGTTTAAGTTTGGTCTATTGCGGCCTGGAGTGAGACAGTGTTTGGGGTTTAGATTTAATCAGCTGGCTAAGAAGAGTACTAAGCAACCTCTAATTAGGGTATCAACACCAGGTCAAGGCAACATCAAAACCACAACAATAACAACAACAACAAACACTTTAATCATGTAGGGGCTGTGCATGAGTCACAGGCTACGATGACATATGTTGAACAGAATTGCCTCTTGTGTTGTAGATAGAGTGGGGAGGGTCTGCACATTAGTCTGAGAATACATGTGAAAGGATATTTTTTGGTGAGCTATAGTTCATGGATGAGAAAGGAAGAGTTACATCCTAAGTGAGGCTAAACAACAAGGGTAAAATTTCCTGAGTCAGGTGATTTGTTCAGAGGTGGAGAAATAGTCTTTGAGCCATTCTTCCTCACACAGGAAATAACCAGGAGTAAGAATATCACTGGGAATAACTAGACATGGCTTTCTGATCACTGTTTTGAGAACAATGGGGACCCAGCCCAACATGAGCACTTTGAGTAGCATTTGGAATCTGTTCTTAGGGAGTTTACAACTTGGTATCATGTTGGCAACTTGGTATCATGTATCTTACATGGCAGTTGTCATGGTAGAAACTTTGCCTTAGGCTCTATTTCCTGAAACTATTACACGTAATATTAATTATTAGCCTATAATTTTCCTCCTAAGAACTCTTCTCAGTTAAAGTAATTTTAATCGTTTTTTAATACAAATCTTATGGATATTCCTTGAACCAAATAAAAAGACTATTCAAAAATAGACAGAGGAATACCCCTTTCACGATATTCTCTCAAGCTTTAGTGAATCACTGCTTCTTCATGTATATTTCTAGGAGGACACTTAGTTGGCCTGATTGCACTATTATGAAATAGCTAACTCAAAAGCTTACAAATGTACTTGGAAGATGATGGTCACTTTGAAGATGTATAAAAAGGAGAAAAGCATCATGATATACATCTGTTTAAAGGGACTGCAAGGTTCCTAATAATAGTTTTTAAGTTGGAATTTCCACTCAGTTCTTTGTCATGATTTATTTGATTTAGAGAAATAGTTGCATGATGGTTTGAATAAGAAGTGTTGCCCCTATCTCAAGACTCATGTATTGAAGAATTGGTTTCCAAATATGAAATGTTCAGAGATAGAGCCCATGGGAAGTTAGTTATTGGAGTTAGTGGAAAATGTAGAAAGTAAGACCAAGTAAAAAGAAAAGGATCCTTGGGGGCAAGACTTTGGGGAATGTATCTTGTCCCTGGCTTTTCTCTCCCTCTCCCTCTACTTCCAAGCTGTCATGAGGTGAATAGCTTTGCCCCACCATACCCTTCCGTCTCATCTCAGGCCCAAAGCAATGGATCTGGCCTACATTAACTGAATCCTCTGAAACTATGAACTAAAATAAATATTCCCTCCTCTAAATTATTCTTGCCAGGTATTTTTGGTTACCTTGATGAAAAACAAACGAAAATACATTGTATTGAATTCTGGGAAATAAAAGACATGGTCATGTGCAGAAAGAATGTATATATAGTTTATGGATCAGTTGTTTTGTAAGAACACAATAAGTGGTTATTCAGGATGGACTAATCATCTACATTGGGGGAAATTATACCAGATGGCTTACCTTTATTCATGAATGATAGGGCAGCATTCCCCTAAACTTTTTAGAGAGGGACACATATGACTCAAATTCCAGTGCAGAGATGTTCCAGCCAGCTAAGCGACATCTGACGTTGAAAGCAATGCTAAAGATTTGTCAGTTTGCCTGAATTTAGCATCTTTCTTGGTATTTATACCACCCACTGTCTGTCATAATGGATCAAGCTCAGATTAGATCCTGTTAACTTACTGATATAAATATTAGAGCTTACTGGGTTCTTTTCCAAAGGAAAAAAGGGAAAAGCGGGGGAAATTGCTTTTATATAGATCGTTGCTAGGGAAACGGTTCAACTGGGCTCTTCTCTGGTTTGTCTACTTTATTTTGTATGTACTCCATGAAGCGTCATCCTATGATTTTTTTCTCAAGTTCAAGTTGGAAACTCAGAAAACGGTATTAAAAAGTTTTTAAAAAGTAAGAATTATCTGATTTATAAGAATCAGCTAGCCCAGCTTTTAAGAAAGGTAAGCAAATATTAAAAACTTCTGTGGTTTTATTCCTGAGCAGTTTTGTTAATCTCATAAAAATCAAAGTTTTTGTTCAAAAAGTGACCTGCTTTTCTTCCCAACAGACTTCCACAATCAGCATTCTCCATATGCTCTGCAATTCAGCTTGAATCTATACTCTGTCCAGTACTTAAGAAACTATGTGTCTCAACTCATTGCCATTAAGTAAATATGGCAATGACATTACCAAAGATTTATAGAAAACTTTACAAAATTTGATATAAAGGCCACAGAAGTATTACCATCATCTCAAAGATAGAAAACTGAGAAAAGAGATTCACAAGAGATCATAGAGCTAATAAGTAACATGCCAGGACTTGGCTTAATCTTTCATTTCCACGTAATGAAAATATTTAAAGAGGGCTGGGATTGTGGCTCAGCGGTAGTGTGTTCACCTAGCAAGTGCAAGGAGCTGGGTTCAATCCTCAGCACCACATAAAAATAAACAAATAAAATAAAGGTTAAAAAAAGAAAATATTTAAAGAATTGTCCTGAAATATATAGGTCCTTTGAAAAAATATGTGTTTATTTTGAATTTAAATAAGTCACCAGATATTTTTGCAGTAATTAAAATGCATACTATATAATACATTGTTTTACATCTTTTGACATAGAAAATGTGGTACTTGAGTAAATGTTTACCTCTGCCATGAGACAGTGTTTTTTGTTTGTTTGATTGTTTACTTGTTTATTTTGATAATCCTTCTATGTAGTTGGAAATTAAGACTCACTGAAAGGCAGCTTCTCCTGGGCTATAGTAGATGAGTTTCTTAGGTCATAACTCTTCTTTGATGGATAGGAAATACCTTTGTAAATGAGAGTTCTGGTCCTCACTTTGACACCAGTACCTGTTATCTACATGAGCAGTGCAGAGCCCAGACAATCGTGACAGATGGCTCATTCCTAGATAATGATTCCTTACAGGAATCCTGGGTGATGATTCCTTGTAGGGAGGGTCAGCTTGTCCTGGAGCAAGCATTACACACTGGTAAGCTAGGAGGTAGTTTTTATGAGCAGTAAAAACTATTCTGAGACAAATGTCACGGTAACAGCAAAAGGGCAGTATTTTTATGACAGAGAGGAAGTATTGGGTACATGCAGAAACATCACCATATAATCAAATAATAGAGTGGTTCAGGTAGTGTCTGCATTCACAAAGAGAGATAACAGCTGAGACAAGAGTTTGTGAACGACTGTCCCATCCCACTGTGGCCACTGTGCCAGAGAACCTTGACTGGGATAGAAAATTTCAATTCCTAGCAATTACACAGTTAAGGACTAAGTGAACATTTATAAATTTTGTTGCTAATCTAGAATTCTTGTTCTTTCTGAAATTGTTAGTTGGGAAATCACTCATTCTTATTTCAGTTTAGATTTAAATTGATAGTGCATTTTCCACTTCTGAATTCTTTGGGAATTTAATGTGGGAGGAAAGCAAAATGTTTACTTTAAATAAAAAAATATGTTTTAAATTATACACATTCCATAAATTCTCTTGGTAAAAGACTGTCAGTGGTGGTGTTCAAGGCCACTATTGACACTGCAGGGTAGTTTAACATCTATCTCTTCCTAATTGGCATCCTTTCTCTCTTATTGTCCTATTCTTTAGAGAATTCTCCCCCATATCCTTGCTAAAAGGAGCCCCAAAGGACCAGTCATGGGGTGAGTGTTACAACCCCTACAGATGCATTTATTTTTAGCTGAGTGAAATTCCTAGACCCAGCTTTGGACCTTTCTTGGTCATGAGAAAATATGGGTGTCTGTATTTTTTTTTTAAATATCAATTTGGCTAGTCTACAGTTCTTTGTTACTGAGCTAAAGCACTTCTCATATTTTTACTGTGAATTAATTTTGCAGATGTTATTAAACATCAAATTTAGTAGATTTTAAATAATGGAGATAACTTAATAATTGGGTGAATCTAATCCAATTAATTGAAAGGCTTTAAAAGCAAAGCTGCAGTTTCCTTGAAGAAGAAACTCCACCTGTGCACAACAGTTTATACCCATGTCCTGCCTACCTTTCTTGGAAGCCTGTCCTATAGATTTGGGTCATTCTTAGTCTCACAATCATATAAACTGATTCCCTACAACAGGCCACTTGATATATATCTCTATTGAATAAATATTCAATAAATTTATCTAAGTTAATTGATACATCTTCCTGGTTCTACTCCTCTGGTTGAACACTATCTTATACAGTGACAAGCCACAACATTCATTCAGTAATACCAGACCTATCTCCTTATAATAATTACAGTCAATTTTTTTATGGTAACTCTAACTCACTTCTTTCCTGTAGATCTCTTTGCACAAGGAGTCTGAAGTTGCTAGATTCCATAGATTACAGTTTAAGGGAATATTTGCTCTGTCCCAGAATGGAAATATTTCATTCCATTCACAGAGCTCTGTGGAGAAGTGAAGCATAATTTCCCAAATGGGTCACTGAGAATGATGGTAAGTGAGACTATTGCATCTTCTACCTATTTAGTCTCAGAACATGAATTATACACATTGGAGTCACAGTATCACAATAATTTCTCATTTAAGACTCAGAGTACAATCTGGAAGATTAATCTTCATCTTTTTAGGCACCATTTACAAGGTTGTACCACAGTAGTACCTGAACAAGATCATACTCTTGTTCTACATGTTAGAAACATTGGAAGATACAGTACTATAGATAGAACCAATGAACACCTTGTAATGTACCTGCTTCTATAACGTGGGTCCCTTGGTTTGATAGGAGATTAGTAGTATCATGTGATTGTAGATGAACATGTTTTAAGATCTGAAATGGTGCTGACTAAGGTTTAGAAGGCAGGTACATAAAATGCCTTTTCCATAGTAGATGGTCTCACACATCATATCAACTCCCACACAACTATACATGTTTTTCTTCTCCCAAACATTTTGTTCTCAGTGTTCTGATTTTTCTCCTTCTAAGCCCTTGAGTAGATAGATAAGTCCTTGAGCAATGTCTGTAACTATTTCTGTAGTCTGTCTCAGAATAGTTCTTCTTCCAAACGGATTAGATGTCTGGTTCACTGACCATCACTCTGCCTATTGGGAAGATATTCCCTAGTCACAGTCTTTCAAAGATATCCCTGATTAGGGCTGAAGTGCAGCCCATTCTTCTTTCCAGCTTCCACTCATATATTGACCCTCTCTGGTTTACCTCTACCTTCTTTTTCGGTCAGCCTTCCATTAGGAATCCCTCCCCCAAATGGCCATATGTGTGAAGTGCAGAAGAGTCACAGGCACAATTATGGTGCATGATGTGGGAATTCAAGCCAAATAATCATGTGGCTTATTTCTATTATCTTGATAAGTTCAAATGTGATACTAGATGTATTGCTTCCATCTTATGATGAATTCTGCTGGGTTTGATCAATCTTATGACTTGGTGAGTCCCACAGAATTTAGGCCATAATGGGAAGTCTGGCTACCTCTTGGTGTCCAGTGGCCAGGTATGTCATCTCTTTAAAGCCTGTCAATGTCACAAGCTATTTTCTAAAGGGTATAAAATTATCTATTATAGACAGAGTCATCTTACTCCAGACTCTACAAGTTTACAAATGATTCTTCTGTTGGGTCTTGCCATATATTATACAATACACTTTCTCTATAATAAGTATATTTAATACTATGTAAGAAGTCGAGTTATAGAACCCACAAGGCATAATGTCCTGCATCACAATCTGCATGTGCTTCAGAGCCAATTTCTGTGCTTAGACAAACTCAAATTAGGCAGTGTTTTAAACTATCCATAAATTGGTTTGGGAAAATTTCCAAAGGGTAGAATATGATTACCCTAGAAAATGAAGACGTCTATGAAACATTGTAGATTATTTTTAAGGGGATGTTCTATAATATCCCAGTCCATTGGATTCCTAAAGTAATACTTGATATGACAGACCTTTGAATCCTTTTAGTAAATGTCAATACCAACCCAGCGTCCAGCTCCTAATTACATATCTTGTTAAGGACTTGATCATACTTTCCAAGCTTTCTATAAAACATGTCCACAGTTTTCTGTGGATCTGACACTGGACTGACACTCTCTTAATACTTCACTAACATTGCCACTCTCTGTGAAGTGTCACCACCTGACTTTTATTATTGTGAAATCCTACAATCACCATTGCTTTCAGGGAGCCCAAATCTGTAACAGAATTTCTTATCATTAGCTCTGGCCCCCAGAGAATAATCATTAATCAGTTTTTCAAGAGTACTCATGCCATGCTTATCAGTGCATGCCTATCTTTTGGGTAAATGGAGAATCTTCTGGATTCTTCCATGATAGGTTGTTTATATAATGATGTGGACATCTGAGTTTTTTGTTCATTCACCATGGAAGTTCTGGAATTTCCATTTTTACTTTGTGTGGGTCTTTGCTTTCTCCAACCATCTATAACCAGAGCCATTCTTAAAGGTCTTTGTCAAAATGTTAAATTATTCCTCAGAAGAAAGTACTCTCATAACAGTAAACACTTTTTTAATCCAAATTTATATTCTGGCCCATCTCCCTTACTTCAACATCCTATTATTTCTTAGTCACTGTACAGTTGATTTTTCTCATCTAGTCAGTGTTTGTGATTGAGAGTACATATTGCCAAGATTATATAACTCCTGCACCATAAGTTCTTTTCTATTTCTTACTCAGATATTTCCTCAACCATATTACATTATGCTCTAGAGTTTTTCTGGTAGCCAAAAGAGGACATTCTGGATAAGAAACACATTATCTGGCTCAGTGATGTACTGAAGCATGCTTATACAAGTTCATAAAGGACACTTATTAATCAGTCCAGGAGTTTTGTGAGCCAATTGTTAAACTGTCTGTAGCTTGAAATCAACCCTGGTGTGAGTATTTATTTAGACTATGAAATCATCAAATGCTATAAATCCAAACTTTGCTCGTTTGTTTGATTTTCTTCTCAGATGGTTGTTAAGCACTTACCAGAACATCAGTAATTAATCATCCTTAAACAACCAAGAAAGTGATCAACGTTGATGATCTCAGAGTGTTTGAGAGTCTCTGGGGATTTAAGAGGTTTTAGTGCATGCACCCAGATATCTCACACAATGTCTCAGAATCTTATTACTTCTCAGTGGGGTTTGCAGCTGTATGTACATCTGATTTTCCATCTTGAGAACTCAACTTCTGGAACTCTTCTCTTGTTCTAAAGAAGGAAGGACAGCAGAATAAATGGACATTATTATTGTTGTATGTATATACGTGACTGCATGACCAGTGTGATTCTGCAACCTGTACAGTCAGAAAAATGAGAAATTATACCCCATCTGATTCAAATGTATGATATGTCAAGATCATTGTACTGTAATGTGTAATTAATTAAAACAAATTAAAAAATTAAAAAAAATAAAATTAAAATTATACATATTTATGCAACAACAACAAAAAAAGATATTGGCCTGATCTGAAGCTTTATTATTCTTTGCCAAGGAAGCCCCCATATGAAGAAAATTAAGTTTTAAATTATTGACTGATCACTGTCAATTTTACATTGACTTTTTCTACTGTATCAATTATTTTAGCAAGGGGTGTATGATTTTATAGTTCTTATAATTACCTTATAAGTACTGACTTTAGATGTTATACCAACCGGGGCATTTCTTTTTATCTTTGTCACGTTCAAATGACTATCCTTGAAATTTTTAATTATTACTTTTCCTAATTGCCATGCAGCTCCTAAATGTCATTTTAGGATCTGCTTCCTATAATCACTTGGGACATTAATTGTCACAGCCTGGGTTTCCTGGAAAATGAGGTCTGTACCTCTGAGATTTGCATACAGTAGGATTATTGGAGTTAGAGATTCTGGTTGAGGAATGAAGAAGGCAACAACTCTTGGCAGAGGGAAAAGTTGAACTCCATGCACTTATTACATGTAACTCAATCCTGTGGAAAGCTCTGGAAGTGGAAAGACTTTAATAGAACTGTCTTCCATTAAGGCAAGAACCTGGGGCTTTGTATTGTGCCATTAATGAAATATTTGCTATGGACAGTTTTCCTAGGAGGGATTCATAACTGATGCCTCAGCAGCCAGCATCTTTGAAAGCTGAAATACAGAATTCTTCCATTTTAAGTAGTATTTGGGTGACTGTCCTTGAAACTATTATAAAACAAATAATCAAAATGTCATTAATTTAGGAATTAGTTTTCATAAAACTATTTTCCTCATATTTATTTATTTGAGGATTTTTACAACTTTAATCTCCTGGGGCTATAGAACAACATTTCCCTTTAAGAACTCAGGAGATCCTCACCTCATTATTTTGAAAATATAAAGAAAATAGAGGTCACAGATATCAGTCTTTCTTGAAGGTACCCTAGGGCGTTAGTAATGGAGATCTTAAAACATGTCTGATCTTTAGAATAAAATGAAAAGGCCAGAAGCTGTTTCATGTAAATTCAAATAGAGCCCTCATAATTTAGAATGAAGTATTTGGTGTGTATTAACTATAAGAAGAAGTAAAATTCTAGCTCAAAATGGTTAATACATTTCTCCTAAGAATAGCTATGAAAATGAGAACTATAAATACACTTTTTTATAATGATAACATAATTAATATTTTTGTTATAATTTTAGCAGTTATGTATCACTGTAATATAAATCTTTTGCTATACTCAATATTTTCACAAACTATGAACCATGCTCCAATAAAAAATCTTGCCAGAACTTTACAATTACCATACAGAAAAATTAAACTTCTTCATTTTAGTAAAGAATGTTTTGAACACCATAATAATTTCTCCAAAAAAATCTAAAGATATTTTTCATTTTGCTATTTTCTAAAGTTAAACTTACATGAGTAGTTTTAAAAGAAGAGAATTTGCTGGTGTTTGATATGTGAGTAGAAAAAATATCATTCATGAACTTCTTATTGTACAGTTCTGTATATAAGAAATATTTGATGTAAAACAACTATTTTTATATAAATTATGTCCTGAATGACCAAAATTTACTGATATTATTCAGAAAAGAGGGATTCTCTGATAAAATTCACTTTTAACAAGAGATTATCAAATCTGTAAATTAGAGGACTCTTTAATTTGTTAAGAAAAAAAGACAGAGAAGATAGAAATATAACAAAGGTAATGTAACTAATTTTATTGTCTTCCCTCATTCCTGTTGTTCTTTCCTTTTTTTAAAAAAAAATAAACACTTTATGGGGCCTGGGGTTGTGGCTCAGTGGTACAGCACTCACCTAGCATGTGTGAGGCCCAGGGTTCAATCCTCAGCACCACATAAAAATAAATAAATAAACATATTGTGTTGTCCAACTACAAAGTAAATATTTTTTTAAAAATTCACTTTACATATTCAAACCTCTTTCATGTATAAAGAAGTATCTTCTTATAAATACAGACAGGTCTTAGTATATTTGATTATACATGTATATGGCTCCAAAGGTTTATATCAATTTACAAGTTATGATGCAATAGTAACTTATCAATCCACAGTAAGCATTGCATTATTAGGTATGTCACTATGAAGCTTTAGGCATACCGTATGACTTTAGAGCATGGTATTTTTTTTAAAAAAATATGATGTGGGGACAGGAAAAAAAAATATTGGAAGCCCAGAGCAATAAAAATAACTTGAATCTTAAAAGACTTTTCCTTTAAAGGAAAAATATTATACAGTGCCTGAGATATTTTGGTTCTGAATTTGTAAGCTGATGACTTGCCTGGTGGAGCCTATAGACAAGCATCCAGAATTATGCTTCCTGAAAATGACTTCCATGAGTAAATAGAAGAGTGGCTAGCCTTCCATCTGAGAGAGCAGAGACAAGGGTAAGAACTGGGGCAGATACGGGTCAATGTTCAGGTAGTTCTAGGAGGATATATGTATTCATGTCACACAATCTCTTCCTCTTCCATGAAAAATGAAGCAAGGCCTTTTGACCATTTGAGAGACATGATGACAGGAAGCTAAAGAGAATTTGAGGAAAATGGTGAACAACTGTAATAACTGTTGAGAAGAATGGAGAACAAAACTTTCACATACTTCAATAATAAAATAATTATTACAATTAAAATAAGGAACATTAAGGGTGTATTCATGATTATGTACTACAAATACACACTGAAGCTGGGTGCAGTGGTGCATGCCTGTAATCCCAACAGCTCAGGAGGCTGGGTTAGGAGAATCATGAGTTCAAAGCCAGCCTCAGCAATGGTGAGGCACTAAGCAAATCAGTGAGACCCTGTCTCTAAATCAAATACAAAATAGGGCTGAGGATGTGGCTCAGTGGTTGAGTGCCCCTGAGTTTAATCCCCAGTACCAAAAATGTGTACACTGAAAGTTATTCTTCCTGATATATCTTCATGAAATATTATTTTCTGCAGAAGTCCTGAGTAATCCCAGTATAGAACAGAGGATAAGCTTTGTTACATTAATGTCTACTAGAAACTTTCTAGACAAGTAAAGAGACTGATATTACAGATAAGAAATCAATTGAGGGGGCTGGGGATGTGGCTCAAGCAGTAGCGCGCTCGCCTGGCATGCGTGCGGCCCGGGTTCGATCCTTCACACCACATACAAACAAAGATGTTGTGTCTGCCGAAAACTAAAAAATAAATATTAAAAAAATTCTCTCTCTCTCTCTCTCTCTTAAAAAAAAAAGAAATCAATTGAGGCTATGTTAGTTCAGTTAAGAAAAGGTTTAAGTGAGATAAGGAATGAGTCACATTTATATGGAAATATGATACAATAAAAATTTTCAAGTAGACTATAAACTTTTGAAAAAGAGTACATTCCTTTCACTTTTGTTTCAGTATGAAGTATTCAACACATGCAACTAGCTCATGGTTTGTAAACCTTCTAATGATCTACTAACCTACATATTCAATCAACCAGAAAATCTTACTCCCTGACCAGTCTAAATAAACGAGAATTTGATTTATTACTCTGCACAAATACATATTTAGAAAACTTTTAAATCCAAAACAAATCCAAAATTTTTTTTCATATGAGTCTTTGGAACTCTTGAGATTTAAAACACTTCACACATCTCACAGGGCAGTTATTGAGAAGGCAAAGTAATTGAAAGATGATCTACATTTAAATACCAAATACAATTACCACAATTCTCTTTGAATTTATTCCATTAATTACCAAAATTACTGCGCCCCATCTTTCAAATATTTCCTAATTAAAAGCTATTACTCTCATAAAGATGAGTTAGATGAGAACTTGCCAAGTCAAAGATAGGGCGGTCTTGCATGGAGGTGGCTGGTTTTATATACTGTCTGCCTTTCAGGTTGTTCTTTCTTCTGTAATGATAACGCTGTCACTGGTACATGGTAGGTACCATGAGTAGCATGCTTTATTTTATCTAATTTCACATTGCATAAGAGTTAGTATAATTTACTCATTTTCACAGTCTCAGTCTTGTCCTAATTTATGCACTTATGACCACTGTCCCTTATCTAAACAGGTCTATGATAGATTACAAGATTTATCTAAGAACTCTACAATTCTGCTATCCTGTCCTTTGCCCCAGCAAATTCCTGGACACTGAGACAGTCTGCTAGATTGGTACTTCCTGAACCTATTTCTTGTTTATTACCTTCATACTTCTTTCTGCATTTGGCATGCAGAACTCTCCATTTCTTAGAAAAGATTTATCAAGATCCAGTTTCATCAATATGCCAAATAAACTATTCTGGGTTTTAAGATAATTTTATATAAAATATTTATACATAATATAAATATTATATTATGTATAAATATATATACACACATACACACATACACACACAAACACAGATAAGTTTCTAAAGAATACATTTCCCTCTCTTTTAGAATGGTATTTTTGAAATTAAGAATCATCCTTATGTATGAGTGTTTCCTGTTGCATTATAGAAAATCTTGAATATAAATGAATCTTAAATAATATTTGTTACTGACATAATGCTGAAGTTTACCCACAAGGGATTCATTCGTTCATTTGGATTGTTATATTACATTCTGAAAACAGATTTCCTTTGCCAAATCCATGTAAGAAGGCATTATTAGTGAAAACTTCCTGTGAGATAAACTATCATGTCTTTTCTTATGAGAGGACAAATGAAAGCAACTTGAATGGAAAGAAACATGACATTATGCACAGGAAATTCTTGGCTTCAGGATTCAGTGGGAGATTACTGAGGACCCTAAGGAGGGAGGAATGTTTAGAAGAAGATGGGCATAGGATAGCACAGATACTATTATGCTCTCTTTATTTAATTGGTTGTATTTAATTATACATGACAGTAGAGTCCATTTTGATATAATTATACAAGCATGGACTATATTTTATTCTAATTAGGCCCTCATTCTTGTGGATGTATACGATAGTAGGATTCACTGTGGCATATTCATATTTGTACATAGGAAAGTTATGTACAATTAATTCCATTGTCATTCCTATTCCTGTCCCCACTCCCTTCTTTTTATTCCCTTGTGTCTAATCTACTAAATTTCTATTCTTCTCCTTCTCCCATTATTGTGGGTTAGCTTCCACAGACTATCATGCTAAGTGAAATATCCAGTCCCAAAAGCCAAAGGCTGAAATGTTTTCACTGATATTAGGAAGCTATTGAATGCTTCATTAGTAGTTTGGAGTAGTTAAGAAGAGAAGGGATACTGTAGTGATCCCATAGAGTCTAGAACCCAAGAGAAAAATCATGCATAGGAGTCACAATAAATCCAAAGATAGTTTTACCTGGGTAGTCATAGAACCCAACTTCAGCAGAGCTAAGTACTGAGATGAGAGTCTGCAACACAGCATATCCTTCTAGTAGAGGTGCTTCAGTAAGGGACCCTTTCAAAGTCCTGGGACTCTTTCCTTAGGTAGGAGGGGTATAGATTGGTCCCTGATAATGATTAATATTTGACCAAAAGGAAAGTGGACAACCTACAGCAACATATTTCCCTAGACAGACCTTCCCCTAATCAGGGTCTGTCATTTTGTTCATGATGTTCATGATATATATAATCTTTTCTTTCTCAGTAAAAATAAGTAATGGGAGAAAAATGACAACCCTATGACTATTTCTTGAAATCCAAAGGCAATTGATTCATTCTCCTGAGAGTAGGAACATAAAACAGTGGAACCAAGACAGAGTATTTATTTTCCAAACTCTCTTGAAGACTGGGAAGGATTGAGAAACTGAAAAATAAATCAACCTATTCTACTTAGAAATTTCTAAATCTACAATATTCTATGTTACATAAGCATGTTTTTTAAACATTTAGCTGCTTCTCTGTAGACCATGCTATTTTCAAGTAGGAATATACTTCCTCTACATATATGTTAAGGAATATGGTAGCTCATAACATATTTTCCTAAATCAAGTATATATTAATTTAAATTTATTTTATGTTGAAATTAAAAGATATTTTAGCCCAAGTATTCACAGGCTCTGTCTCTTGCATCTTTTAGAGTTCTATCCTATTGTTTATTTGTTACACCTGTAGAAGTTTCATGACATTTAGATTTACAGAGTGTTTTTGTTTTTTCATCTCTTTAAGATACAGCATTCAAATTTATCCCTAGAAAATTAAGAGTATTATTAAAACATTTTCCAAAAGTTGCAATATTTCAAAGTAAAGTTATTGAAATTCAAAATTAAATATTTTATACTGCATAGAGTTCTTGCTATTCAGCGCTTCTCTGTTTCAAGTTCATGTTTCTAATAATTGGATGTGTTACTTGATTTAATATTTCCAACTCATTTCCAACATGGGACAATTGAATTTAGAAGCTGCTTTTAAAAAGCAAAAGCCACAGAATGGCTAACCCAATACAGAATGAGAAGAAAAAAACTGGGGAACTGATTACCCAATTTTGAAATAGTAATCAAGACTATATGGTATTGGTACTAAAATAGGCATATGGGTTAGTGGAATGAAATAAAAAACCCAGAAATTAACCCACATAGATATAGTCAACTGATCTTTGATAAAGGAAAATACAATGGAGCAAGGTGGTCTTTTAAACAAATAGTAATGGAACAAATGGAAATCCACATGCAAAAAAAATAACATATAAAGACACAGATCTTATATCCTTCCCTATATTGTGTATAACTCAAAATAGTCTATAGACTTAAGTAGAAAACATAAACTTAAAAAATTCAGGGAGATAACATAAGACAAACCCTAGATGATTGTGGGTATGGCTATGACTTTTTAGATGAAACAAAAAAGTCATGATCCATGTATACAGCAATTGATAAACTGGACTTTGTTAAAATTGAAAATTTCTTCTCTATTAAAAACAATGTCAAGAGACTGAGAAAATAAGCCATAAATTTGGAGAAAATATTTGCAAAAGGGTATTAACCAATATATTCAAAGTTCTTTTATAACTCAAGAATAAGAAATGAGTAAACCAACTTACAACTGTGCAAAAGAAGAGCTGAGTGTATAGGTCAGTGGTAGAGTACTTGCCTAGTATGTGCAAGGCCCTGGATTCAATCTCTGGTACCATAAAAGAATGTACCAAAGCCCCAAATAGATACCTCACTAAAGATATATAGATGTCAAGTATGCATATAAAAAGATGTTCAACATCTTAAATATTAGGTAATTGTAAATTCAAACCACAAGGAAATGTCACTGCATAGTTATTAGATTGTCCTGAGTCCACAGCACTGACACCAACAAATGCTAGCAAGGATGTAGAATAGCAGGAATCTAATTCATTGCTGGTGAAGTTGTTCATTCACTTTGGAAGACAGTTTGGCACTTTCTTATAAAACTAAACACACCGTTTTAGTTTAGTTTTAGTTAAACATATCCTCCAGCAATCATGCCTTTTAGTGTTAACCTACAAAAGTTGAAAAATGCATATTTACCCCCAAATCTGTACATAACATTTATTTATTTATTTATTTGTTTATTTATTTTTTAGTTTTAGGCGGACACAATACCGTTATTTATTTTTATGTGGTGTGAGGACTAAACCCAGTGCCTTACACATGCTAAATGAGTGCTCTACCACTGAACCACAATCCAAGACCCTGTACATTATATTTATGTCAGCTTTATTCACAATTGCCTAAACTTGAAAGCAATCAAGATGTTCTTCAGTGGATAAATAAATAAATAAGCAGAAGCACAGCAAAACAATGGAATATTACTCAGCACTAAAAATAAATGAGCTATCAAGTCATGAGAAGGCATGGAGGAAACAATGCATATGACAATGTGAAAGGATAACCAGTCTAAAAGGCTGTATACTCTGTGATTTGAACTATGCAAAATTATAGAGAAGACAAAACTATGAAGACAGTGAAAGGAACTGTGGTTGCCACTGTTTAAAGGGAAAGGGGGAAAGAGTAGACAGAGGACAGATGATTTTAGGGAAGGTGGAACTTTTTATGATGCCACAGGGGTAGACACACATCAGTATATGATTGTTAAAACCATAAAATATGCAACACAAAGAATGAAGTCTAACTCAGGGGTACAAGGTGTGTCCATATGGCATCATCGATGATAGCTAATACACCAGTGTGGTGTAGGATATTGACTGTGAGCAGCGTTGTGCATATGTGGTGGTGGGTTAAATGGGAAGTCTCTGTACATACTGTTTTGAATCCAAGAGTGCTCTAAATTTTTTTCTCATTAGTTTATGAAAAAAAAAAAAAAACAATTTAAAAATTTTGACAATTTTAAGCCATGCATGGCAGTATAGGCCTGTAATCCCAGTGGCTACAGAGGCTGAGACAGGAGGATTGCAAGTTCAGAGTCAGCTTCAGCAAAAGTGAGGCACTGAGCTAATCAATGAGATTCTGTCTCTAAATAAAATATAAAATAGTGCTGGAGGTGTTGCTCAGTGTCCAAGTGCCCCTGAGTTCAATCCCTGGTCCCCCTCGACTCCCTGCACAAAAATATTGACAGTTTAAACTGTTGTTTCCAGAAGAGTGTCATACATTTCTGAATTCTGACTAGGAACAAAGAAAGAAAATATGTACAGTCATATTAAAATATATCTTTAGACCTATGTATATTAAGGACTTCATTGTATTTTAGTTACACTAACTGTGTGTATGTGCAAAAGTATTTTAACTTTGACAAGTATGGCTTCTATTATAATTGCAACAATATTTAAAATTTGAATGAAATGTTGAGTTGTATGACTATTCCAACAATACCTGAGAATTTTGTAATTTCTGTTAAATGAGTTTCTTAATGGCATAATAATTATTTTTATCATAATAATGTATTGAATTAAAACTTATATCCATACTTTCACCAAAATAACTTAATAATTTTATTACCAATATTGAACTTCTTAACTAAATTTTCATTAAAAATGATATTGGTTCTTTCACTTTAGACAGGTCAGACTTACCAATTATTGAAAATAACTAATCCTTTTTGAAGCATTAAATGGCACCAAGATAAAATTATCACCATGTAATTTTTTAAAAACGTTCTGTTAATGAAACCAATTAATAATGAACCACTATATCATTTTACTATGAGCACAATAATGTTGGATTAAAGATGAGACACATTAGTCTACAAAAAGTTATTTTACCAAAATAAGAGTGCTCACATATGTAAAATAAATGTTTAAAAATATATCATGAATGTCAAATAGTAACAACTTGCCAAAATGGGGAAATTCAGTATTTAATTTTTTGTTAAACAATCTAACTTCAATTCTACAAAGAAAATATCTAACTTCAATTCTTCTTCATTTAAAAATAACCTAACAAGAAAAATAGAGCTTTAATCTCTTGGATACTATGAAAGCAGTCCTAAGAGGAAAGTTCATTGCATTAAGCTCATTCATTAACAGAATAAAAAGTCAACAAATAAACAACCTGACATTACATCTCAAAGCCCTAAAAAAAGAAGAACAAACCAACACCAATATGAGTAGAAGACAGGAAATAATTAAAATCAGGGCAGATATCAATGACATTTAAACAATTCAAAAAGTTGACAAAGAGCTGGTTCTTTGAAAAAAAGTAAATAAATAAAATTGACAAACCCCTAGCCACCCTAACAAAAAGGAGAGAGAAAACTCAAATTACTAAAATTCATGATAATAAAGAAAATATCACAACAGACTCTATTGAAATACAGAAGACAATCAGAAACTATTTTGAAAATTTATACTTCAATAAAATAGAAAACTTGAAGACACCAACAAATTTCTAGAGGCATATGATCAACACAAACTGAGTCAAGAGGTCATACACAATTTAAATAGATGAATTTCAATCAAGGAAATAGAAGACACCATCAAAAGCCTACCAACCAAGAAAAGCCCAGGGCTAGACAGATTCACAGCTAACTTTTACAAAATCTACAAAGAAAAATTAGTATCAATATTTCTCAAGTTATTCCATAAAATAGAAAAGGAGGGAATGCTTCCAAACTCATTCTATGAAGCTAGTATCATCCTGATACCAAAACCAAACACATCAAGGAAAAAAAGTTTCAGATCAATATCCCTGATGAACATAGATGCAAAATTTCTGAATAAAATTCTGGTAAATAACATGCAAAAACATATTTAAAAAATAGTGCACAATATTTAAATGGGGTTCATTCCAGGTATGCAAGGTTTGTTCAACATACAAAAATCAATAAATGTAATTCATCACATCAATAAAACATAAAGACTCACATGATTATATAAATTTATGTAGTGAAAGCATTTGACAAAATAAAGTACTCTTTCATATTCAAAACAATAAAAAACTAGGGATAGTAGAAACATACCTCAACATTGTAAAAGCTGTCTGTGCTAAATCCAAACCCAACATCATTCTAAATGGAGAAAAATTGGAAGCATTCCCTCTAAAAACTGGGGGAAAAAAAAAGGATGCCCTCTTTCACCACTTCCATTCAACACAGACCTTAAAACTTTAGCCAGAGCAATTAGACAGATGAAGGATATTAAAGGGATATGAATAGGAAAAAAAAAAGAACTCAAATTATCATTATTTGCTGATGACATGATTCTATACTTAGAGGATCCAAAAACTCTACCAATTTTTTTTTTCTAGAATTAGTAAATGAATTCATAAGAGTAGCGGGATATAAAATCAATACCCATAAATCAAATGCATTTCTATAAATCAGTGATGAATTCTCTGAAAGAGAAATTAGGAAAACTACTCCATTTACTTTAGCCTGAAAAAAAAATACTTGGGAATCAATTTAACAAATAAGATGAAAGACATCTACAAAGAAAACTACAGAACACTAAAGAAAGAAATTGGAGAAGACCTTAGAAGATGGAAAGAGTCCCCATGCTCTTGAATAGGAAAAATTAATATTGTCAAAATGGCCATGCTACCCAAAGTGCTATACAGATTCAATGTGATTCCAATTAAAATCCCAATGTTATTCCTTATAGAATTAGAAAAAACAATCATGAAATTGATTTGGAAAAATAAGAGGCCCAGAATAGCCAAAACAATCCTTAGCAAGAAGAGTGCTAAATGCTGGAGGCATCACAATACCAGACCTTAAACAATACTAACTACAAAGCTATAGTAACAAAAAGGCATGATATTGACACCAAAACAGGCATGTAGATAAAAAGTATATAATAGAAGACACAGAGACAAATCCATATAAAAACAGCTATCTCATACTAGACAAAGAGCCCAAAAACATACATTGGAGAAAAGATAACCTTTTTAACAAATGGTTCTGGGAAAACTGGAAAGCAATATACAGCAAAAGTAAACTAAACCCCTATCTCTCAGCATGCACAAAATTCAACTCAAAGTGGATCAAGGACCTAGCAATTATACCAGAGACCCTGCATCTAATAGAGAAAAATGTAGGCCCAAATTTCCATCACATTTGATTAGGACCCTAACAAGACTCCTAAAGCACAAGAAATAAAATCAAGAATCAATAAATGGGATGGATTCAAACTAAAAATCTCTTCTCAGCAAAAGAAACAATCAATAAGGTGAAGAAAGAGCCTACATTTGGGGAGCAAATTTTTGACACATATATGTCAGATAGAGCACTAATCTCCAGCATATATAACGAACTCAAAAAAAAAAAAAAATTAACACCAAAAGAATCCAAACAACCCAATCAATAAATGGGCTAAGGAGCTGAACAGATACTTCTTATAAGAAGATACACACAATTGATCAACAAATATGTAAGAAAATGTTCAACATCTATAGTAATTAGAGAAATGCAAATCAAAACTACTCTAAGATTTCATCTCATTTCAGTCAGAATGGCAGTTATCAAGAATACAAACAACAATAAGTGTTGGTGAGGATGCAGGGAGAAGGCACATTGCTGGTGGGACGAAAATTGGTGCAAACAATCTGGAAAGCAGTATGGAGATTCCTTAGAAAACTTGGAAGGGAACCACTATTTGACCCAGCTATCCCACTCCTCGATCTATACCCAAAGGACTTAAAAAGAGCATACTACAGGGACATAGCCACATCAATGTTTATAACAGCACAATTCACAACAGCTAAACTGCTGAACCAACCTAGATGCTCTTCAACCTAGATGAATGAATAAAGAAACTGTGATTATAAATATATATATATATATATATATATATATATAGAGAGAGAGAGAGAGAGAGAGAGAGAGAGAGAGAGAGAGATCTGTGATTATATATATAATATATATGAATATTATTCATAATTAAAAGAGAATAAAATCATGGCATTTGCAGGTTAATGAATGGAGTTAGACAATATCATGCTAAGTGAAGTAAGCCAATCCCCCAAAGCCAAAGGCCAAATATTTTCTCTAATAAGTAGATGTTGATCCACAATGGTGGGGGGCATGGGAAAAATGGAGAAACTGTGATTGGGCAAGGGGAGGGAAAGGAGGGGATGGTGTATGGATGCAGGAAAGATAGTGGGATGAGATCATTACATCATTACCCTAAGTACATGGGTGACTTCAAATATGGTGCTATGCTGCATCATATGCAACAAAAAAAATGAAAAGTTGTGTTGTAATTATGTACAATGAATCAAAATGCTTTCTGCTATCATATGTACCTAATTAGAATAAATTAATGAATTAATAAAAAAACATACAAAGAAAAAGAAAAATAGAGATATAGATATACAGCCAGTGTACAAAAGTTGACAAAACCATGGTGGCAAGAGTGTTCAGGCTATTCAATACGCCCTATGCTAAGAACCATCAGACATTTTCTTGTGTATATTTTGCACAAAATTAACCTCTGTTTTTCCTCATTTGTCCTTTACCCCACTAACCCAACTGATTACTTCAGGTATCTTTTAGGACAATCAATGCTAAATTAGCCCAGACCAAAGAGGATGGCAGCAAGAACTTTAGATTCTTCCCTCAACATCCTCTGAGAATGAGAGTCTCTAGCCACTCATTTCCAAATGACTTAGTTTTATCAGCAAGCACCCTTGCACACTGCCCTTGAAGGAAAGTACTTAATTATATTACATTTCAAATTATTCTAGAGAACAGAAATGTAACATCACTGACTTTCAGACTTAACGTGCACAAAAGTTTTCATGAATGTCTAACATAGTACTAGAAAAGACCAGAAAAGAAATTGGAAAAGTAGAGATCTACAAAACTCATAGTGGATTATATCTATATAAATGTAGTAGTGATTATTAAAAAATAAAAATCTGGCACAGATGATATATCATAAGGGATATTATGGAGGTTGGTATATGTGAAGACTGTTCTGGGCAACCTGAACATACATTCTCACATTCCTCCTATGATGTAATAGTACATGCTAATTACAGCAATGAGAGCTAAATGAAGGAACACTGATTTTTCTTTATCATGGAGAGTATTCTTACCATAAGATTATGAGCAACTAAGTCCACCTGCAATATTTTCCAGAATTATTGTTAACTGAAGGGCAAATTTTGAGACTTAGTGGGAGGGTGCAAATAATTCAATTAAATACTTAAGAAGTTAATAAAAGTATTAATTCTATTCCAAAAGAGAAAACCTAACTATGATATTTGTGAAACATTTTCTAAAACTTTGTAGTTGAGCAATCCTATTTTGTGAACTACACTGTATGTTTTTGTGACTATATTCTCCTAGAAAACAAAGACTGTTTTCTATCATTCTTCATAATTGTAGCTGTCTTTTTCTGCAAATACTTTTGCAAAAAATAAAGGAAATTTCTTAATTGTAGATTGAGTCATTAAGTAGCCATTACAGCTTTCTTTGATCCCAATTGTTTAAATAGTCTTTAATATTTAAACTCTTTAATTATAATGATAATAATACATCTTGCTTAGAGTGCATAATTATTTCAAGGCATGTGATTCTAATTAATGCTTACTTCTCTTATATTGGGTATACCATTAAGAAAAAAAAAAAAAAAAACTACGTTTTGATAGTGTTTTAAAATGCTTACAAAGACTAAACTTTATTGGTAAAAATATTTGTCTTTATTTGGCATTGCTAACCCATTAAAATATAGTTTATTTAATATTATTTATGGTTATAATATATAGTGGTAAAAATTTCAGTTTTTTCTTTAGCATTTTCCACAGCATGAACAATTTCATCAAATAAAAATCATATGTTGAAGGAATATATATTGATGATACGTTTGAATTAATAGGTTGTTATAAATTTTATAACTAAACTATTTTCATTTTTTAATAATTAGGTATAAGTATGACTAAACTATTTTCCTTTTTTTAATAATTAGATACAAGTAAAATAAAATTTAATGACTAGTAACAAGATGAAGGCAAATATAACTAAGCTTTTACTTCATAGTTAACAAAGCAGCCAGTAGAAAAATGATTGATACTGTTTTTGTGTTTTTCTGTAGCAAACTGATGTCTTGCTCAAAGGAATGTACCACACAGGCAGGCATGGAGAAAGAATAAGCTCTGAAGAACATTGACTGATGAGAAGGGCGATGAGTCATGGACATTTGTAAATACAGAATTAATGATAAAGATGATGCGTTTTTTTACAGTTTTATTCATATTTTACCAAACAATTTCTGGGATGCATAATACCACAGGTAGCAACTACTAATCTATAATAATAAATAATAAATTTAACCCCAATCTCAGTGATTTAAAGTAACAAAGGTTTGCTTCTTGCTCACTGTATGTGTCCCATAGAGGTTTGGCAAGTACTCAGCCACATCATTGTTCAAGGACTTGGCCTGATGCAAGTTTGTCATCTGTTTGTTAGGAAGAAGGGAGAAAGAATGGAGATGGAGATGATATTTTGACTTAGGAAAAAAAAAAAAGAAGAAGAACACAGCCCATGTAAGGTGCATCTGCCATAGACATGCTGGGACATCTTGGGACTCACTAATAAGGAACAGCAGCCATTGAACTACGTAGTCATGTCTGCTTGCAATTGACAAAGAGCTGTAAGGGGCACTAGCCATAGACTGCTTAGCAATAACTGGTTACAATTGATAGGGAGTACAGCTCTTTGGACATGTGCAAAGAACATGTCCAGCTACGATTACTTCTCCTCACTGGACATAATAAATGAACATTGACTTTCACTGGGCGTAACCAATCACCATGGTATACCACCAACTTGGAACTGTATTTAAATTGCTTGTCCTGCCACATTTAAGAGTTTTGCTCTAAGGACATTGATGAGACTGGCCATTTTGCTGTCCATCCCTAGACTGACTCCACCATTCCCTGATGTCCAGCCATCAGCTGGATAGAACCATCAGACAAGGACACTGTCTGCTCTTGCATTGCATTAGAGGTATTTGGGGGCTCTCAGTTGCCTCAGGATTGTGTGATTTACTTATAGTGTTTAATTAGTGTATACTAAATGCTGGTTGGGGTACTCTAGCACACCCAACACTTTTTGCATTAATTGTTTATATTTGATGATTGGTGTGATTGAATATATACTTGCACTTAACAACAATCTGCCTCCGAGTAATTATTAATAGCACTGCTCAAGACAGTTGCCAATTCTTCATCACATAAACTTCAAAAGTTCTTCATAATTAATAAATCAATTTATTCACTTCTTACATACTTGCCAATTCAGTACACTCTGATTTATCTTTCTATATTCAACTGAAATTGTCATCATTATTATCATGAAAAGTTCCATACTCTTTGGTCCAATGGATATGTTTTAGTACTTACCTTATTTTTTTTAAACTGCTTCTCAAAAACATTATTTTATAAGTAGTATTCTGTAAGTATTCCTATAATCCAATGGCAAAGTACCTCTCAGGTAACTTACTCTCCTGACTTTCTTCCCACTTTGCTACTTTACCATCTCTGTTGCAAGATTATTAGTATTGGCATTACTTAACCCTCAGTCTTAGGTTTATAATACCTTTCATCCTATATACAAATAATTCATAATCTAGTGTCATTAACGCAAAGTTTCCTCTGAGTCTTTAACCTATATTTTCAAGTATGTTATAATTTTAATTGCTTGAATTCATCTCAGACTCAGTATGTTTAACTTAAGGTAAGTCAGTGAAGGACACTCTTATCCATTCAAATAGTAAATTTAAAAAATGAAAGTGCTCTTTGAGGCTCCTTTTTGTCTTTACTCAATAAACCTAATGTATTCCCATTTCTTATTGCTTATGTCTAAATGGTCTTCAAATTCATATGTTTATCTCCATCTTTTCAGTGCCAAATCCTTAGCCCACGTAGTGATTAGCCTTTGCCTAAAGTTTGGCAATAAAATAATAGATAGTTTTTCTGCATACATTTTATTCTCCTCTCCAATATGTTCTCTGTTACGCTGCCAAAGTAAGATGTTCAAAACACAAAACTATTTATATCACATTCGTGTTTAAAATGATTCACTACTATTTTGGGGGAAAAAAAAACTATGAATCTTGGCTCATAAAATGGATCCTGAATAATTTTTGCTATCAACATGCATTACTTCTACCTTGCTTTCTTCCCCAAATTATCTTTCTTTGATATTTTTGCATTTTCCATGTTTCTTCTCTATTTCAAGTCTTTGGAAATAAATGAAGAGAATAGCTGTGATTATAGAATGGTGTGTTTCAGAGCATGGTGCTGAGAATAGACACAGAGGTGTGAATCTCTGATATATTGATTTATTTTATTATTACAAAGAAATTTCTTATCATTTTTAAGTTTCAGATTTTCATCACTAAAATTTAATTATTGCTAATATTTGCCTTATAAGCTTGCTGAGTATATTAAATAAAACAAACATAAAACACTAAATTGACTAAAGGTCAAGATATTAGTTACTGTCTTTGTGTATTGACAAGTCATTTACCATTGTTAAACTTTAGTTCTTTCATCAGTAAAATAATCTTATGCTGTATAGGTTATATAGTAGATGTACTAATGTAGATACAAATTGTTAATGCTAAAAATAAGGATGACAATAAGAAATACTTCTTTCCTATTGGAATTTAATTTTCTAAAAATAGTTATTTTTGAAAAATAGCACTATCAAATTCAGATAAATTTGATACTATAAAATTGAAATTTTTTTATGCTTTAGTCTTTTATCAGTGCTCCAGAAATTTAATATGCATCAGATTCACCTGAGGGTCTTTTAAAAACACAACTGATTCAGTACATCAGGGATGATTTCCAAAGTTCTACATTTCCAACAACCTCCCAGGTGATGCTGGATTCCTAACTTTAGTTTATCATTTAGTGATGGATCATCATTAGAATAAATTCCTTTATCAACGTCAGTTTAATTACTGTGTATTATTAAGTTATACTTTGTATTATTAAAAAATAAATGTAGGACATGTGTATGTTCTTTCCATTATGGTAATTTAAATGTGGGAGCTGGCTTTTTAACAGAATAATAGACAAAAGACTGTTAAATTTTATGGGGCTGGGGATATAGCTCAGTTGGTAGAGTGCCTGCTTTGCATGCACAAGGCTCTGGGATCAATCCCCAGCACCACCACACACACAAAAGGGGGTGGGGCCTGGAGTTGTAGCTCAGTGGTAAAGTGCTTGCCTAGCACTTATGAGGCACTGGGTTCAATTCTCAGCACACTGAAAATAAATAAATAAAATAAATGTATTGTATCTATCTACAACTAAAATTTTTTTTTTTAAAAAAGGACTATTAAAATGTAAAAGGTGCTGGTTGATGCAAATCAAATGTGAATTTAGAGCATACTATATACATTGTAGGTATGCAATAAATACTTAAAATTATATGCTTACAAAAATAATTGACATTAAGGCAAATAAAAGGTTTGAGTTGAGATTTGAAGGATGGATGAATAGATTGGATTCTGGGCACAAGAGAAAGGAAGTTTTAGGTTGGAAGATATGGATCAGTCATAGAAGGAGGAAATGGGACACAGAGAGAGAATGAGAGGAGATCAACTGGACTACACAGAACTTGGAAGGATTTATGTTTGGTCGGCTATGTTTAGACATGCTAATAATTCTTGATGTGATATATGCAAGTATTATTGATATAATTTGAAATACCTGATATTCATGTCATATGAATTAAATTCAGTATTCATTATTATTTGTACAATAACAATATTCAATGGTATCTCAGTTATCTCCCATGGATGCCAGAAAAAAAAATGGAGCAACAGCTAGAATTTTTACCCTTCCAACACCGTTCATTTGGGAGGACATGTGTCATAGGTGAATGTCCTCTTTTCTGAATGCCATAGCAGTATAAATATAGAACTTTCTGTGCCAGAGACTAGTGCCTGTCACACAACAGAACTCAAGAAAATACCTGCTGCTGTTATGAAAGGATGTCTTACCAATGAGCAGGGTGGTCTCCAAATACAGAAATCCTTCTCAAAGCAAATTATTAGTAGTACACTTCTTGTTAGAAGAAAAGTAGACATTAATAACACCTTAGTTTTTAGAAAGAAGCATAATTATTTATCCCAAATTATGTCCTATTAAAATTCAAATTTAAATTCCAGTTAGAAGACTGGAATAACTATGTCATCAAATTTGTATTTATAGGATAATCCTTTTCTATATGTCTGACATAAAAGAGTACTTTAACAATAACTTCTGAAATGCCGTAGACCATAGATTATTTGAGAGACAGAATAATGCCACAGTTTGAGGAAATACTATCGTTTAGGTGGGTTCCAGTACCACAAAAGGTGTTTCTTGTTCAATTAAGTGTCACTAAATTTATCAACAAGCTTCCCTTGTTTGAAATACAGGGATTTATATTGTCGCATACTTCTACATAGCCATTGTCCTAAGTAGCAATATGAGACTGTTTAAATTATTATTCCAATATTGCAGACTTTAAGTTCTTCTGTCTCTTTTAAACTAACAATATAATTATAGGCACATATCTCCTGGTATTTATTATTAATAAGAAGATAATAAAGTGGGTAATTAAGTAAGCATTTGCTAGTTACTCCTGTAATCACTAGACCAATCTCCGGAGGAGACCGGGTTCAATAATGTGTCACTGAAATGATAAAATCTTAATGAGTCATTAACTAGCCACTGAATTGCAAGGCACAGAGCAAAAATTATTTTGTGGACCACAAGAAGAGGAGGTTGAAACTGAGAAAGAGATGTAATAATTTGTATGGTATTTAATTGGATAAATGAATACAAAAATTCTAAGTTTGGATATTTTAAATTTCTCCTTTGTAGATGCTCTGAAACACGAGTAATTGTTTTTACCTTATCATTAAATACCTTAGATAAGAAGGATTTTAGAAAAATATTTTCAAGCCTTCTAGCACCTTGGATATGTGTATATATGGTTGTCCTAATTAATTCAAAAGTCCTCTTATCTAAAAATTCCCTATTTTCAAAGTTGCCTTGTAGCTTTTTGTCTTTAGTTGTCAAGCAGATGGACAGCCACAGGTAATAACCACTTCCCAGTTTTTATAATCTTTAGTTCTTGTGGGTTGGAAATCTATTTACCAGGATGGCTAATGTAACGTTGATACTGTTGTAGCCTCTACAACTCAAGCAACTGCACTACTGAAAGGTTAATTCCCAGCTGTCATGAGGAATACTGCTGTGTCCTTGTGCATTCAGTCAAGTAGCAGAGCCCTAAAAAAATCCTTAGGATATGACTACTTTCTCATGTAGTCAGCCGATCCTCTACTGAGGCTTATAAACCTATCCTTGGATACTAGCTGGAAGTTTAATAGACTCTGACAAGAGGAGGCTAGAAGGAGTTACAATCAATCTAGCTGCCATGTGTTTTGAGAAATGGTTGAAGGGCTCAGAGAGGATTATCATAGAGAGGGTTCAAGGAGAGGCATGATGGCAGATTTTTACTATTTTACTCAAGAGACTTCACTTGTAAGAAAGAGAAATGAAATAGGATCACTGAGAAGGTATTGGTGAGAATCTTGTTCAGATGAATAGAGGATCACAGTCTAAGAACAAGATGCAGCCTCAAAAATGAAAATTCTGCTACATGAAAGAGTGTGATTCTTTATCTTTTAAAAAAATTAGAGCACTTATTGTTAACTATCATAGCTGTAGTAAGTAGTGATTTAATTACATTTTTATTAAAACATCTTGTGTTCTTCATAAGATAGTTGCAATCAAATGATTTTATATATAAAACTCACAGAACAACCTCCACCACTTGGTAAGTGCTTAACAATCCTTACTAAATTATGCCTATTATTATCAATAACTTAATTACTCTCTTGTTATTTAAATCAGGTACTACATTTCCATACTGCATTCACTGTCAAAATGAGTGGTATCTTAAATAGCAGTATCTGTTTTCCTTTTTGGTACTACATAAAATACATATGTGTTTTGTTTTGTTTTTATTTCTTTTTTGGTACCAGGCATTAAACTCAGAGGCACTAGACCACTGAGCCACATCTCTAGCCCTTTTTTGTGTTTTATTTAGAGACAGGGTTTCACTGAGTTGGTTAACACCTTGCTTTTGCTAAGGCTGGCTTTGAACTTGTGATCCTCCAGCCTCAGCCTTCTGAGCTGCTGGGATTACAGGTGTGTGCCACCTCACCCGTCACAAATGTGTTTTATAATCAGTAGTTGCTTGGAAAAAATATAGTAGATAGCACTGTCCCACTAATAGCCACCTGTTTAAGTATCAATATTGGCTGGTATTTATGTAGCAGCAAGCCAGGATTTTTCTGAAAGTTCCACCTGATCTAGGGCCAGTCAGTCCTTAACTTATCCTGACAGAGATGGCTGTCAGGAAAGAACTCTATTGAATGTTAATAGTTTATATACTCTGGAATAGCTCCTTCCACAATTTTAGACAGCATTGACAGATTATTCAGAATGAATAGAAAAGGATAGAGAAGATGAATAGCCTGCAACATGGATGATAAGACAGAGACTAAAGCTAAATTCTTTCTTGCTCTAGAGTCTCATGCCATAATCTCTAAGATATGTCCAGCTAACATCTGTCTAATTAAAAAAAATGTATCAACCTCAATTCACAAATATGAATGAAGTATGTATATCTGAGTTTAGAAATGTGCTCAAGAGAAATGATAGAATTGGTGATATAGACAGGACTTGAGAAAATATCCAAATACAACTTGTTTTGTAGTTTGGAGGTTTTATATTGAGAAAAGTCTCGAGTCAAGTATTGTACTTAGCTGGCCCTTTGGATAACTGAAGGTAGAGCTGTTTGAAACATTATCTCTAAGATTTGGCAACAAATGAATATATTCTATGGAATTATAATGAAATGTTTTGTTATTAATAAAGGAATATTTCAGAAATAAGACAACATAGCAGACCTCTGTAGTAGAGACTGCCAAAAGCCTCCATATCCATTCTCCACTTTGTTTTTCTGAATAGAGCTTTAGACATTCGTGTGGTACATAGCATCCAGACAAAGAATGCATTACCTGGTCTCTCTTGCAGTGGACTTGAAGCCAGACTTAAAGACAGGTAACTGGAGTCCGATTTGAATTCGGGAAATTGGAATCTGCCCCTGGGAAATTGGAATGTTCAGTCTCCAGAGCCCTTTGTTACTACCTCTCCCAAAAAGGCTGTTAAGGAAATAACTGGGAGCTACTAATCAATGCCCCCTGGGCTGCTGCTCCCTTCCTGCCTAGCACTCCAGCCCACCTGCTCACCCAGTGGCCATTCCACCAACATCCCCCAGACACTATGCAGGATGGGGGGAAATGAACAGGATAAGGGAGATGAATGAAGGAGAACAAGGGAAACTTTAGACATATAAAAGGAACCTGACTTCCTCATCCCATGGATTCTGCCTTTGCTTCCCCTTCTTACTCCAGGGAGAAGTATGTTTTATTATCCTTTAATAAAGCTTCTTATTTTCTATTGTACACTTGCTTGCCTCCACATGCTTCTCTAGTGTTATACTTCCAACATTTGAGGAAGAAGGACATGTCAAGTTAACTGGTAACCAGCAGTGTCACAGTTACTATGTGACTAAGGTTTTGAAAAGGGATGTGAGCAGAAATGATATGTGGATCTTCTGAATCAGTTTTGTTGTTGTTGTTGTTGTTGTTGTTTAATTAGGAGGTTGCTTATTCTGCTTTTCCATCTGGAGAAATATGGGGTCAGAATAATAGCCAGCAATGACTACACAGGTGAGAGAGATACTCTAGAGAATGCAGAGCAGTAAGACAAAAAGAACATCAGCCTTCAGATGACCTCATATAGTGATACACCATTGATGAAAATCAATCAGGGCTGAATCCTGTTTCCCCAGATGGGAAGATTGAACAGCTGAGAAACACTGAGGCCAGCACAGAAACCAAGTTTTATTTAAAGGCTCCAAACATACTTCTCCCAGGAGGAAGAAAGAGACCATAGCCTGTATCTGAAGCTGGTATTCTAGGAAGTGGGGGGTGATCTGCCCCTTTTATACATTTTAGAATTTGTTCTCATGGCCTCTGCACCCCATCCTGCATATGTGTCCCATGGCTAAAAATGACTTTGTGACCAAAAGGTGGGCCAAGGAAGGGAATGAAGCCACACAGAGTCCAGGCAGGAAAAGAGCAGCCCAGGAGGCTTTCATAAACAGATCTTGGTTGGGAGGAACAATTCCCTGGAAGCAGGTCACCTTGACAACAGGTTGCAGCAGTGGAAAGCCTGTTGGGGTATTAACATTTCAATACTCCAGAGGCAGACGACTTTGGCCTGGAGTCAGGGGAATGAGTCCTCAAGATAATAACATTCCATTTTCTTTGAATCAGCTTCCATCTTACCAGACTCAACTGTGAGGTCTTTGCCACCTAAACATCTATCTACACTAACTGCCTGACTTTTGTTCTTGCTTCAATAGAAGAGATTGCCTTTCAGTGATGGCCTCCACCTTGCCTGCAGCCTGCACATATCTAGAAGCTTGCCACAAGCATACCTTCGGTTTATGCTTCCTATCTATCTGTTATTTGAGAAACTTCTTTATTTGATTCACAGAATTCCTTATTCATATTTCTTAAGAAGCTCAGCCTATATCTTAACAATATACTATGTAATTTACATATGCACTGGATGATTACTCTATTTTCTTTTATGAATTGATTATTATTGAGATTTTTAAGTGAATAGTAGGCTTGTTTGTTGGATTGCTTTACTAATAAATAAGAAATATAGTTAATATGGCTGTAAATGGTTCAATTTTATTGAATCACACTCAGTTCAGATAGGTAGGTTGAGGAGAGAGAGAGAGAGAGAGAGAGAGAGAGGTTTTCATTTGAATACTACCACATTTAACCATGGATGTTTCTAGAAAGGCCAGCTATAGAGTTGAGTGTTTTATTCAGTTATCAAAGAGGTTACTGTTAGCATGAGAGATTACATGGTATAGGGTCTTGATTTAACATCTGATCAGTCATCATAAGTGTTAACTGCCATCTTATGGGATAAGTTTTGCTTTCCTGTACTTCCTCTTACCTGAACTTCTCCCACCTGTTAGTGACCTATCCCAAGGTACCATAACCCTAAGGTAATCCCAGGAGAATAAGACCCCTTGACTCTGGAGAGCCCCTGGTGCCACTGACCTAAGCCAATCCCATGCTATTCCCACCCACATAGCTCTGACAGGAAATTTCCCCAGAGTCTATCCTATAGTGCCGCAGCTGCAACTCCAAACCCCTACCCCACAAAAACTCAGCACCTGAACATCTTGGGGCCTCTCTTCACTCTATAGAGGGATGGCCTTTATTTGTCAGCTTTGACAAATAAACTTTTGTGTGAATCTCTGCCTGGTCTCCATCCTTCATTTCTTACCTGCCTGTGGTTTGCTTTCTCACTTTCCTTTCACAGGGGAAGATTATATACATATACATGTATTTACATATTTGGGTTTGGAAATGTTACTAAAAAGACATTTTAAAAATAATAAACCAGATATAATGTAACTTCAGAATAGTTTAATAGTCACAGAAAAATCTATGTTGAATTATTGTATAAATAAAAATTTTCTTGCTTTCTGCAATTGCCCTACTATTCTCAGTGGTAATAAGAACATCCTGATTCATGTTGTGGAGACAACATATGGCTATATCAGGAAGGAAAGAAATCCTGGTAGTTGGATCTGCATGCTCAATATAAAATGCAATAGAGCAATTACTTCATCCTTTCCTCAATTGTTTGTCTGGCAGCAATCCCAGCTCCACCTCCCTGGACTCAAATGAGAATTTAGGAAGGAAAACAGAAAGACAATGTAATAAGACTAATTGAGGTAACGGAAATAATTAGGGAAAAAATTGAGACTATAACCTTGATTTCCTGGTTTCCAGGCCAGGTCTCTTCCTTCTATTCCATATTGTCCTTAGGGCCCTACTTAAAAATAATCTGGTTAAAAATAAGGCTGTAGAAAAGAGGCAAGTCTCTCCAGGTAGCCTAATCAAATGCAAAGTTCCTAAAAGTTCATTCAAACAGAGCACATCTGTGGAGAACACCCTTCTGCGGCTACAGAGATTGCTTCTTAAATCAAAGAAACTGGAATCTGATGATGACCAGGAGGGGATACAAAGTCTAACACTGTGGACAGCAGGGTTTAGGTCACAATTGGAGCTGCTGGAAAGAAAGGGGAGGATTTAAGCCCCAAATGGGGCTTAAAGGAGGAATAAATCTGTTAGCAGAGCAATTACTCATGTCCTCAGTAAACTGCCTCCTTCAAGGATTAGCAGATAAATCTAGGCCTAGGCATTAGTGTTTTCTTGGCACATCTTCCTCCTTCTGCACATCAATAACAATGTATTTACCCAATTATCAGATAATCCCACTTAAATTGATCAATTGATAGCTTCCCAGCCCTTTCAAAGCACTGCTTTGTTTTCTTTGGCCTCAAACACCTAAAAATATTTCTAGAGGTCAAGAAAGTACAAATTGCGAATTTATTATTCTTGGAGTTGCAGGGTGACCTTTAACCTTGTGTTTCAAATCTCTGCATGGTGCCTTGGAAAAGTGATTTCCATTAAAGTAAATAGGAGTCCTAGGGCAGAAGTCTGAAGGGAGCTTGGAGGCTTAACCCCTTCATGAATTTAGCCCACACTGAGAAAGAATTGGCAGTCATTTACTGTACTTGTCATTTTTTATTATTTTTAGCTGTCATATTATATTGTATGCGTTTGTGGGGTAAAATGTGGTATATGTGGACATGTGTATAATGTGTAATGAATGTCCAAATCAGGGTACTTGTCATTTTAAAAATCACTTTGAAACAAGTATTTATTTTCTTACTCTTTTACTTTTTCCCCCTTTCCTTTGCAACTTAACAAAACCCTGCATAAATTATTACAAAGCGATAACTCTTGTGGAAAAAATCATTTGCTCTTCTCATATACAGGCAATATACAACATTAGATAAGTTTTAAAAGAAATGTTACAGATACTTGACTCTCATTTGCTTTCTTTAATCTTTTGAAGTAAAAGATGAAACTACTTATAATATATATATTTTTAGTAGTTCTAGGAGGAGTTACTGGATTTAGCAAATAAAAACAGAGGATATCCAGCTAAACTTGATTTTCAAATAAATTTTGGTTGAGATTTTAGTATAAATGTATCCTAAATATTTCATGGGGCATACTTATACTAAAAATTTTTCCATCATTGATTTGAAATTCAAATATACTGGGCTTTCTGTACTCCAGTATTTTACCTGGAAATAGGATAACGAGAGATTCTTACATTTCAGTATAAATGTCATGATGGTTGCCAAACAATGAAATATGGCAGCAACTGAGACACAATATAAATTTGGGCACAATCTTAGTTTCTCTAAGTATGAAATGAAAAGATTTTATCAGGGTTTATGATTAATACAAGTTTTCACTCATCAATACCTCCTTCACAGTTTGCCTTTAATGTTTATGTTCAGTTGTATCTCACCCTCCTCTCTCTTATAATTTCCCCCCTAACCAGTTTTCTTCTCTTGACCCAGTAATGTGTTTGGCTATTCCCCACATTCATGTATTTTTATCCCACTCTTCTCATCTGGTGTAGACTCTTCCCACTGGTGTCTTCACTGAAGTGCTCTTCTCTCTGTGAAACTTTTCTTGTTACATAATGACTCTCCTCCCATTTTGAAGCACTGGAAGATATTAGAATGCACCTCCCCCCACCACCACATTACAGTGGAATCTATTGTGTTATATTTATACAAGCATAGAATTTATCTTATTCTAATTAGGATCCCAGTCTTGTGGATGTACGTGATGTTAAGATTCACTGGGGTGTATTCTTACTGTACATAGGGAAGGTATGTCCGATTCTCTTGTTTTTCCTGTTTCCATCCCCCCTCACTTCCCTTCATTCCCCTTTGTCTAATCCTCTGAACTTCTATTCCCCCCTCATTCCCCATTATGTGTTAGCATCTACATATCATAGAGAACATTTGGCCTTTGATTTTTTTGGGGGACAGGCTTATTTCACTTAACATGATAGTCTCCAGTTCCATCCATTTTCCCGCAAAAGACATAAAGTCATTTTTCTTTATGACTTAGTAATTAGAATACACTCTTATGTCATTTATTTGGCACTAACATTTCAATATTTTTTCTTATGTTAACCTGTGTCTGTGTATGTCTGCCTCTGTCTCTCACACACACAAACAACACTTTTCCTTCATGTTTTAGTTAAAAGGTAATCTAAATGAGAAGCCCTGAGCTTTATAAACTTTATTTCATTTTATTTCTCTTCCAATGATAATACATGCACTCAGTGTATATGTGATCTCAATTAATGATTTCAATATTCATCCAGTCTTTTAACTTGAAGTCAATCTCTATTTTGTTGAATTAATTTAAACATCTCTTCATTTATTCAATAATATTTACTGAGCATCAATCATGTGCTAAGTGTTTTCTCAGTTTTCAGATTACTAAAATGGAAGCTATATCAGAGCAGGGATTGTATTTATTTTGCTTACCTCATCTCCATAAATTAGAAATGCATGTGGAAGTATAATAGTTAATACAATGAAAACACATGCCTTTCAACAACTATTCATTGTGTTTTAAATAAGCAATATTTTACTTTTAAATTTGTGACTTTTTCACCACTTAATTGTTTCAAACCCAGGTGTCTAAGCTTTGCTGTTGAGATAGAATAGAAGAAAAAAGAAATAGTTAGAAAGGAGGTATAAAGGGAAGCAGTTCACCTCCTAAGGTCCAGGCCTGTTATCTCTAAATTCCTAGAAAGTCCATAAACCTACCCATACAATGTTAAATACCCACCAAAAACATACTAAGGAAAGAGAGATGATATCTTGTGAAACTATAATTTAGGAGACTTTCCATCACTATTTATTCATCAGATAATGAACATCATGCCAGCCTAGGGAATTTGAGAGTGACTAGATCACTAGAAACTGTTGAGACTGGTACCATTCCGATATACCTTCCTATACCCACCCCTCAGTGTTTCCTTAAATGAAGAGCTGTAACCCTCAAATGTACTTCTCATTCATAAGATGGCCAGAATTCTCCCTTGAATGCACTCTTTGCTTTACCTCAAATGTTGTCTCTTTAAGATTGCCCTCATCCTCTCTTGAATTTGTATTAATTTTCCTGCATAAATCTCTGTCTATGCCTGAATGGATGGAGCAGGCTGAAGTTCTTTTCCATTGCATATGCCAAGAACCCTGCTGGTCCTGAGTCGAGTTCCCCCTTCTCTCTGAAATTTCTCACCCTTCTTTGGAGACATCTCTTCTCCTGTGACATTATTAGAGGAAAAGAGTGATAAAAAGTCAAAACACTTTAAATAAGCAAAAATTAGAATTTGAGTAGTTTTGCTTTAATAAGTAAAATAGGACCTACTATCTTTTCCTTCTAGTTCATCCTAAATTCAGCATTTCTTTTCTATTTGTATCATTGCCTTAAATGTGACTCTTTCTCATTTAAAGAATTTCTCCAGTGTCTGCAATAGTTATATTACCTTCAGTTTACTGTTTATTGCACAGGTTGCTACTAGCTAGGATTATAATGAATTCTAGGGTCTTTACTTCTCTGCCATGTGGTTTCTATGATACCTTATTATTAAGGAGAGAAGGTTCATGCTCTTAAGACTGGCAATATTCATTCACTCTCCATCTAACTTGAGTCTCAGACTCAGCTCCTTGTTCTCTACCTCACACTTTTATGCTTTAATAAAATCCATCTAATTCATCTTTGATAAGGCTGTAAATAGGTAGAATTGTGTGGGGTCAACCACAGTTGTGCTGTTGGTAAAGGTATAGGTACAGATTTCTGACAATTCTCAACATTTAAAATCTTTCTAGACATTTCCTGTGAAATGCTTTGTACAAATTCTGACCATTGGAAAGTCCCCTGAAAATCCTTAGACTTATGTTTTAAGTTTCCATGTTATGTTCATCTTCTTCTGTACTTAAAAAGAAGAATTCTCTTCTGTGTACTCCTATGATATTTGATGATGTGCATAAACTTGTCAGAGTGAATATGTTAAATCATAATGCATCTGCTCACATGTTGAGCACCTTGACTAGTCTCTAAGCTCCCTGAAGGCAGAGACTTTGTTTTGTTCATCTCTGTGAGTACTAGCTCCCCTCATGTTACATGGAATAGACAATATAAATTGTTTTCATTGGGTAACTCCATGAGTGGATCTTTCTTTCTTTTTTACAATGGTGATAATAATATTGTATTCTCTCCCAGGTTCTGATTCTCCTCTTGCTGTCCTTTAATATTTTTCTGGACCTCATTGTGATAGACGAGCAGTTCCTTCCATAATTGGGCAAAGGTAGGAAAGCTAGTCAGCCTCCTCATACAGAGGAATGAAGGTAGTGGTCTCTGGATTGACCAGGGCTATGAGTTTGCAATTAAAAATTCTAAGACAAAATTTTCATTATACTCCCTTGTTCCTCACAGAAGTCCAATCTAGAATGAAAACTCAAGGAGAGGAGGGACTTTGATCTCCTTTGTTCACTTGTGTACCCTCAGCATCTCCTACTATATGAGGAGTATAATAGCCACTAAGGTAATACTTGTTAATTTGTTGAATATCACATGCCAAAAGACACATCATTGATAAAATTCAGAATTATAACAAAGTTAGGCCAGTCTGATTCCAAAGAACATGCTCTTTTAAACAGCCGGATACCTTTAGAGATGATAATTATTTCATCTAAATTCAAGTTCTAGAGTATGCTAATGGAGTCTTATCTGTTCAATCTAATCTGTATTTTCAGACTGCTCTGCTGATGCTAAGTACCTCATTATTCTCCCCTATATAAATGATTAATATTAATTTAACATATTTGCAGGTACTATTCTAGGGATTTTGCTTCTGTGAACATAATTAAATGTCACCAGAAACTTGTTAGCACCACTTAGAGAATGATGAAACTAAGGTATAGTGAGGTTAAATGACATGCTCAAGGTTAAATTACTATTCGTTTTGGAGCTGGTTAATCTAGCTGCACGTATTTAGACATTTAACTGCCTCACTCAGAAGAATCACACTGATCAGTGTCTCTCATACTGGGAGCCAGCAAAGGAAGAGCCATTAGCTTGAGTTCAGTACACCCACTTCTGAAGGTTTACTGCGTTCAGAGAAGTGTGCATACTGACCTCCACCATACTGCTGTCATTAGTGGTGTGAAATAATGTCTTGTACAGTCTCCTTTTGTTATCTCTGGCAACTTTTCACAGACCTCTCTACTTGATCATAAATAGGTGTTGAATCTGTGAAAGCAATCAGGAAAATAACATAAACACAGGGCATAAAATAGTTTAGTATACTACTAGACATCAGCCCCAGTATTAGAAATATAAAATTTCATGTTGAGTTACAGTGGTTGAAAATACATGCCTTTCAAATACTATACATTGCTTTTTAAATAAGTGATATTTTCTTTTAAATTACATTTATGTGTTGTTTTTAACTTCTTAATGGTTTGTTAGATATTGAAACAAATCTATTAGGGTAAGTAAGAGTGAAATCCAGAAAGTTTTGGATTAGTATAATTTCCTTGGCAAACATTTTATGTTTGTTATTGGAGAAAATAAAATGTATGGATTGTATTAAATACAGTCAAAAGTACAAGGATAAAGTTGTACAAACACAAAAAACAAGATGTGTGTATATCTCTCTGTTTACAAGTAATAAAACATAAGTAGAATTATTATAATATTTCTAATTCAATTCCATATTACCAAACAGAAATAGAATATTCTTTAAACTATATTCCTCATCCAATCCATAGTCTCAAAGCTCTTTGTTCTCAAGAAGGGCTCAGATAGGATAAGACTTTTACTGTTCCTAGGCGATGAAGCAAGGTCAGAGTGCCTTCCTCAGAAAGAATGAGCTTCTTCATAGAAAGGATTGATGGGTTCCCGTTTCATTCTCATATTTAGTTTGTGTTCTAATTCTAAACCCAACCCATCAAATATCTTCAAAGTTGTCTTCTTTCAGATAATCTGCTTACATTTCTGCTTATACCTTTTCAATGCTGTTTTTTTCTATATTTATTTTAGGACTATATGTACTAAGTTGATTTATCACTGTATATGAAGCATGCACGTATATATTATAAAATATGTAACATAGGAATAGACATGCATATAGGTTTCCAAGTATATTTCTTTGGATCATAACTTAAGTCATGATGGTGACTTCTACTATTCAGTACATATTTGGGGTTTATGTAATTTAATATATCAACTTTCTCTTTCGATGTTGGATCAAATTTAGAAAGATTTTTCCCCAACTTTATGGGAGCAAAATATGTTTTATTATGTCATATTCTTCTGTTACATATTTGTTTACTTGTATCAAAACTTTTCCTCCAATCTGAACTTTATATCTTTAAAATCCTGAAAAATTTTTACAATGTTAACTTTGTTCCCCCCCCCCATGACTACCCAATTGTTTGAATACCACTTGTAGCTAGTCTGTACATTCCCCATTAATTTGAAAGATCTTCTAAAAAACTTATCCTTAAAATCTAGGTTTGTTCTGAAATTCTCTTCAGTTCTAGTAACCTATAAATTTATGAACTTATACCATACTTTTTGTTAGAACTTTGTAACAATTTCAGTATCTTATAAAAGCAATTCTCCATCATCACATCCTCCCACTCTTGGTTATTATTTAGTTTTCCTTGTGAACCCGAAAATCAATTCATTTAATGAATAGTAGAAAACTGCTTTATTAATTGTCCTTGCCAGAGTTTGATTCTGGCTGGGAACTCTGGAGGTTTCTTTGCTCTTGCCTTTTCCAGCAAATCACATGTCTTAGCCAGACCTGTGTGCAGTGATAGACAATATTTTGGAACTGTTTTACTGTTATTCCAATAATTACTTTATCTATAGCTTTCATCATGAGTACATTTCAGTCAAAACCCTGATGTAATATTGAATTATCTCCCCAGATTCCTTTTTTCTTATCTGTCTTAGTTATTTTTTTTTTCAAGTACAAGTATTCCTGGTTGATCTCCCTTTTTTCCATGAAGTTTTTTAATTTGATTCATAATAAAAGTACTATGTGTCTTCCTTTCATTTAAATTTTTAATATTTATAGCAACTTTATCAGCATATAATTCTCATACCACAGTGTTAACTTACTCTCTGTGTGCAATTCAATGTTATAGTGTACTTCCAGATCTGGATAACTATCACTGTCAGTTTTAGAGTATTTTATTACCTCCACAAGAAACCCCATATCCTTTAGATATCATGCCAACTATTCCTTCAATCACCCAAGCTCTTAGCAACCACTAACATATTCTCTGGTCCATAGATTTGACAATTCTAAACACTGCATATAAAAATCATATAATGTGTAGTCTTTCATGGCTGACATATTTTTACTTAGCATAATGCTTTTAAGTTTCACTCATGTTTACATATCTCAGTGTTTCATTCCTTTTTTATGACCTAAACATATTCAGTTATATTTACACAACAATTTATTTTCTTTCAGCTAATTCTTATTTGGTTTGTTTATACTTTTTAACTATTAGAAATAATGTTGTTGTGATTATTGCTGTATCAGTTTTTGTGTAGATATACAATTTCCCTTTCTGTGGATGTTTACTTAGAAGTAGAATTGCTGGGTCATGTGGTAACTTGGTTTAACAATTTGAGGAATTGTCAGACTGTTTTCCAAAATGGTTGCACCTCTTTAGATGCTCACCAGTAGTTTGAAAGTTTTCCTCTCTATCATTATTTATTATTATGAGAATACAGATGAATACAATGAATTTAATTTTTGATAAACCACTGTAAGTTGAAATTATCATTGTTGAAAATACATTTAATATGCCTAACCTACCAAATATTATAGCTCAGCAACACAGTACAGTTTAGCACCATTGTTTCTCTTCAAAGTCACAGGGCTGACTGGTACCTGCAGCTGGCTGCTGCTACCTAGCATGGTGAGGATGGTACCCCACAACATATTATTGGCTATGAAAAGATCAAAATTGAGTTTCTACTAAGCACATATTGATTTTACACCATCATAAAGTTGAAAAATCCTAAATTGAACCATCATAAATTGGGGGCCATGTATATTCTCAGCAGTGACCCCCAAAGTAAAACTTCTGTTCCATAAGTAGTGACTGGGCAGAAGAATGGAACCCCCACCTATCAATTACACTTCCTCAGAACTTAGCCCCACCAACAATTAGCAGAAGGGAGGATGGCAAATTCTGGAATGAACTCCTAGAATTTTAACCCTTTGAGAACTGAAGGAAAGGGATCCTGGTGTTCTGGGCTGTATTGGTCCAAAGGATAGTCTCCATCCCTCTGAAACAAGAGATGGGATGGGGGTGAATCTTGGTTCAAATACCACAGACTCCAGTAGTTCTTACCAAATTTTTCTAGAATTTTAAAAATAAATGCTCCTTCATTTTCTGTATCCCCTTAGAGGTATTTTCATAAATTTTAAATTGTATTTGGTTTTTAAAAATATTAAAGAAATTATTTTATTTTGATTTTAAAACAAACTTTAAATCCAGTTTTACTTGGAGGAAGACCCATAGAGCTCCTCCTGTTATCATATGAAGAAATAAAACTGTTAAATATGAAATAATCTTCCTTCCCTGTTTGGCAGAGCAGATATTTCTAAAATTTGTTTATGTAGAGGCCTCCAAAAAGAACATGGGGTTGCCAAAAACTGCAAAAGACTCTATACCTGAGTTGGAATCATAATACCACAGAATCATGGAAATTCAGAATTGGAGTCTTGGAACTTGGCAGCCTTTTGTTCAATCTTTTACAATTTTATGAATATTTATCATTTACTGATCAGATGCATTATTTTAAAATTTATTTATCAAATATATGGGTGTGATTTAAAAAAAAAAAAACTAGGAAAAACTTATAATAAAAGAGTCGGCCATTCCCCATCCTTTCCATCTTAAACAAAACAAACCATTCATCTATTTTTAACGTTTTATACACAGATATTAAATTAAATAAATTTTTATAAATTACAGTTATAGAAACTATCTCTAGCTGTACTATAGTGTTAATGCACACACTCTTTCCTTCTTTTGCATACACACACATGTGCATGTATACACTCCTTTTTCGCTCTTCCCCACTTTTAACCATTACTAGCTGCTTCCCATATGTTTAAGTTTTATGTTCCCCTGCTTATGCAGTAACAGAACTCACTAAAGAAGTACTCAGAGGCTGCTCTGTCTCCATTGAAAACAGATTCTATTTCTCTATGTCCTTGGCAACCAAAGAATGCACACATAAGCTGAGTTCATCTATTATCTTCACCTTCCTCAAGTTTTGACTCTGCAGATAAAGACACAAGGAGTTAGAGTGGAGAATTTATTCATGGAAAGTCATCCTCACCTATTTCTAGCACTAGTATCAGTTCAGCCACAGATCCTATGCTCAGTAGAACTGCTACACCCTAGACCTTGAGAGGCAGTTCTGGCTGCCTAGAATTACACTGTGTCTTCATCATCATTATTATTGTTACTAATTTCCTGATTCTCCAACTTCCCCTGAAATTCTATGAACTACACAAAGACATTCCTACAAATTCTTTTTATACTTAAATCAGCCTAAGGAAGATTGTATTACTTCAGCTAAGAACCTTACCTAATGAAAATTTACAAATGGCGTAATACATATAAATTTTATTTTTTAACATATGATTTCTTGCTCTGGTAATAATTATCCAATTTTCAGCTTATTTTTTCCTTCTGCCTTTCCTCATACAAATAAATTCCAAGTTGTTATGGGTTTGATATGTGGTGTCTCTCAAAAACTCATGTGTGAGATAATGTTAGAATGTTAACAGGTGAAATAATTAGATCATGAGATTTTTAACCAAATCAGTGGATTAATCCACCATTGATGGATTAACTGGGTGGTAAATGTAGGCAGGTAGAGTGTGGCTGGATAAAGTGGGTCACTGAGGACATGACCTCGAGGTTTATATTTTGTTCCTGATATCTCTGCTTCCTGGCTGTCATGTTTTGAACTACTTTCCTCTGTCACACTCTCCCACTGTGATGGTCTGCCTCCATCTTGGGCCCAGAGCTGTGGAGTCAGTTGACCATAAACTGAACATCTGCAACTAGGAGACAAAATAAACCTTTCTTCCTTTATGTTGTTCTTGTCAAGTCTTTTCATCAGAGCATCACAAAAATTTACTAAAACACAAATGCCAAGATTTTGGATTTCTTCTTCCTCCATTACCACTCAATTGGCATATTGGGTAGAAGCTTTTATTTTATCTTCCAACACTCTGTAATTCACCTTAACTTCAAAACATGTAGCAAAATGATGTTTCCTGATGTCTCAATTGCCATTTATTTTCTCTTATAGATTCACCACCTTTTGAAAAAATTCATCATATTAAGCTTAAATTTCTGAAACAGAAAACTACATACATTCATATGTCCATCTTGAATCAATGGCTTCCATAATCTTTTACTTTTCTATCTGCCAAATTATTGTATTATTTTTATTCAGTAAATGATTTTCATCTACCTTATATTTATAGCCACTTTTTCCTTATGTTCTTGAAATCAATATTTCACATCAAGGGTCACTGATGAATTAACAAGGCCAACAATGATTTATGTATTTATCTGATTAACTCTGAGTTCTGTAGTTGTCTCTATGCCTTTTCTCAGTAACTTCTTCCAGGCGGAGAACCCTGTTGCTATTTGAAAGTTCTACATCATCTGAGAATTTCATCAAACAAGCTATTATAACACTTCTTTTTTAGCAGTCATCAAAAGGTATTGGGCAATTTACTTTTCTGCTTTTTTAGAAGAAAGTGTGTGATCTCCTGCTTTAAGATAAATAATTTGTGCAAATCGGCCTTCTATACCAAGATAGCCTCAAGGTTAAGCAATATTAAATTAATAAAACTCTTTTAATTAGAGATCAGCTTTGAGTAAGCATCATCTGATTTAGAATTTAACAACTATTGTATGCTTTAATATGCAACCATCTACTACCAAATTCAAATAACATTTTTACTGCCACTGTACCCCTCAATGTTAATTTAGCATAGCTCATAAGAAGCTCAATAGAATAGATATTTAACCACTGACCTTCATGACTGAATCAAGTTTGAGCAGTTCTTATTTCTGGAGATGCCTAAGCTTAGTTACCTAGCAATTTTTGTGAGCTAGTTTCCTTTCTTTTCTCTCTTTTCTCTCTGGGGCTGTCATTATGCTATATCTCCTTGAATAGTTTACCTGCTATTTCTGTTAGGTTTTTTCATTAGTAAAATGCACACTGAAAGAAATCATATTGAGTTAATTCATTCAAGTGAATGTATTGTGTGCTTGCAATGTGCTAGCCATTGTTCTAATGGCTGGGAATATACAATAGAGCAAACATTCTTAACTCCTTGGCTTTAATTCTGCTGGTGTTAACAGATCATAGATCAACAAAAATAAAATAAAAAGAAAAGAAAAGAAAAATTAGTAACATTGGATCTTGAGAAGTATTGTGAGATAAATAAAATTATATAATAAGAACAGGGAGTATGGGGAAGTGAAGTTAGTCATGTAAGTAGGTAAATAAAGAAGGCTTTGCAGATGAGTGGCATTTGGAAGGCAAGTCGGTGAAGGTGAGGAAGTCTTAGGTAGCTGGAATGAGGCGTCTAGGCAGAAGGAACAGCAAGATCAATTGTTCTGATGCAGGACTGTGCTTGAATGCTTGATGACCAGAACAGAAATGTGCAGAGCAACAGAAGGTAAGGGGACACAGGTATTGTGATATGAAAAAGATTATGAATTTATCAGCCATTTCAAACACTTTGGATATTTTTGAGTGAAATCAGAAGTCACTGGGCTTTCTGAAGTTACAATTGGCTTGTTCAGGAGTTTGTTATCACAAGAACAATTTGGTTTTTGCATTACAAATGAATGAAAGGTGGGAAATCTTGTCCACATCCTACTTGGGTGGTGGAAATGGGGTTCCCCTCCGTGGAATGGGCTGGCTGAAAAACAAAAGCTAGGAAAAATAGAACAAACAAACAAAAAAAAACCACAGGACACAGAAAGGAGTTTCAAAAGTGGTGGCAGGATGGGCAAGCCCATCAGCCGGATTGAGAGCTTCTATATTATGGCAAAATTGAGCCTGCGCCTGCTTTATTTACATCAGGAAACATCAAAGGCCTTCCATAGAATGTTCTTCACCAAAAAATGTTAAAGTTGAGCTGTTCACTTCCCAAGGAGTTACACCAGTCTCTGGAGCTACCTTGAGGGTTCTTCCTAGCAGGAAGATACCATACCGAGAGAAGACCCTCATTCACGGATGGCTTCCCACAGAGGAATATGGAAATAGGGAGAAAACTTAGAAGACTATTGCAAAAGTTAAAGTGTAAGTTGATGGAAATATGTACCTGAGAAGTATTGAAGTAGTTGAGAAATAATTTCTGTGACTGATTATTTTGAGAATAGGACAAACAAAATTTGCTGATAGCGTAATATGAGGTAAGCAAGTGAATTCAATGATAATTTCAAGAGTTTGGTCTTAATAAGTAGAAGCATGGAACTGACATGTACTAAGGTGGAAAAATGTGGAGGATGTAGGTATTTTTAGAGGTGAATGTGTTTTACAATTGTGATTTGTGGCATGTAAATTTTGAGAAAGTATTTAAATTCATAGCAATGTCATGTATGTAGTTGCACATACAAATCTGGAGTTGGAGGGTTTTGGGCTAGTGTATCATATTAAATTGCATAAAATACTAAAGTATTTAGTATTTTTATAATACAATTTTAGTATTTTTTATAATAAAATGTAAATATATTATAATAAAAATATATTATAAAAATTATAAAATGTTTATTCTTTTTAATTGAATTATAAATTTTGATATATGTTTAGTCTACAAATATTAAATAATACTTAAAAAGTATCCTCCTGTTCTCTGTGAAATCACATGTATTCTAGAAATTTTCAGTATACTTTAATAGGTAAAACATAATAAGTAAATCAAAACGTGCAACATATGGTCATGGAGATTCAAACTCACTAGCCATAGACAATTTGGTAACAACAGATAGCTACCTGAATGGGAGTAGAAGGTTGCATATACTAATCTTATTCCATCTTCTTTTTTTCCCATCACTTGTTCTCCAAAGCAGTAGGCTATGTAGTTTTTAACCACTTCCAAAGTCATAGCAGCCTTTTCCTCCAGACCACCATGCTTTTATGACTCACATCTCTCCTACCAAAGATTGGGTATCTATACCATATGCTCTTACTTCCAAGTCTTTTTTCATTCACACTGTGGAGTGGTCAGCACTGTTTCTAACTTCCCCAAACCAAAAAGTCTATTTCTCCTTTTTTTTCTGCAACTGTTCTTTTGCTTATGCTAAACCTGTGCCACCTGTACCCTCTCAAACGTGCTGATCATGTTGATTTCCTAACCTTCACCTGTAACAGAAAATTTTAGTGACAAAACAGTTAATATTCAAGAGCTTAACTGTCTGTGTCTTAAGGTTCATTTGCTTTGTACTAGGATTTCCAAGTTTTACTAAACCCAAGATCAGTTATGAAATTTTTATCTATTAAGGACTCTACAATTCACAGAATAGTTTCATAAACTTTGTTTCATTTGATACTCAAAGGTGGTCCTGTGTGGTGCTCAAGAGAGAAACTATTGCACATATTTTAATAATAAATAATCTATGAAGGTTATAGAAAATAATATTCTTACAAAACAGCCCCCAGGGAAAATGGAAAGACGTGGCTCAGAAGGAGAAAAGAAAATTAGCCAAACATTAAATCTCTCCCAGTTACAATGGGCCCTGAGGGAAAAAGCAAACTTTCATCCCTTCCTGTGATCATCCCCAGCATCTCCACCAAAAGCAAACATTCATCCCTTCCCAACCACAATGGGTCCTGAAGGGAGTAGGTGGAAACCAAAACTCTGGGCCCTGGACTTTTACCATTTTCTATTGCCAATGAGTCCTGGAAGGAGAAAAGCAAGCAATGCTCTGGGTATCTGAGAAAGAAGATAAGTAATGAATACTGAGTTCTGAGCTTTTCCTAGTGACAATGAGTTCCGGGCTTTTTACAACTACTTTTCTGCAGTTTCCAATGATTAAACCACCTTCATTTTAAACTAGAAAACTTGAACCCCTCCTGTAACCACGGGTAATTTTTCTACCTAGAAAATGAGCCCCTCCAGTGACTGACTGGTTGATTCTGTTGTGGAATAAAGGAACACTTGCTGATCTGTTTGAGATTTGCTTTCTTCCCAGTTATTTGTGTTTTCATAATGGTGCCGAAAATATAGGTAATTTTTGCTTACAATCTATAATCTAAGGAATTTTAGTGATTTATCCAAAGTGACAGAGCTGGTAAATTGATCAGGATACAAACTGGATTCCCTAACTCTATAGCTCAGGCTATTGCCACTATTTAAACTGTCTGTCCTACTGCTTTGTGGTTTTGATTAGTTTATCCTAAAGTTCCCTAAAAGAAATTTGGTATCTATGATGAATAAGAGAAAGTTAGAATTAGATGTACCATTTGGGTGGATAGAAAGAAGTGGGTTTCCTTGTTCTTAAATCTTTTACCCTTAGCACGGTTACATTATTTTTCTGTTTTGTGATTTCTTTTGAACAGCTGTTAAATTATGATAAGAACTTCCGTTAATTTTATTTTCTGAGATAATTAAAATTTATAAGGGAAATTTAAATTTTCATATTTGCAAAATCAAAGAAATATTTAAAGGTATTTATCATGATGGTCTAAAGTGTATTTAAAACATTTCAGAAAAGTAGATCAAAATATGGGAAACACTTAAAAATTTAAGGTCAAAGTGATGAATACGTGAGTCAAACCATTTTTTAAAAAAAATCCGAATGATTAGGACTTCTATGTATATATTCTTAGGAATACATACAATTAAATAAATTCTGAGTCTTTCACCCTAGCATACTGGTAAACATTAGCATTGGTAGCCAGAAAAGTCAGAAGGAAGACATTTGAAAAGCTAAAATCACAGACCAATGAGTATGGCAGACAATAATTACAAATTAAACACAGGAAGCCATTGTATATAGCTTTCAGGCTATTCTCTGTCTGAGTTAGAGTTAAAATTGAAGTAAGCTCTCAAGGTAACACACAGTGTATGTCCAGTTGAGAAATTTGCTATTTTTTTTGCTCTTGGATTTTGGTAGTAATAGAGTCACATTGAAAAAGAAAGGATACAGCTTTTCCAGTAGTGCAATTTACATACATATCATATTACAGGAAAATAATTCTCCCTAATGCAAATTAAAAATGCCATTAAGAATCACAGACCACTTACTGGCAAGAGGGAAAGTGCAGAAAAGTATAATGATGCCAGAAAAGGCTGCTGTAACTTGGAGAGAAAGAAAAAAATAGAACTGAGTGTATGCTAGCCAAAAAGTGAAAATAATAAATCGGCTTTATTTTATTTCATTTTATACAGATGTCTTAATGAAAAATAAAACAAGCATGTTGCACTGTATTTCTAGATGTAGATGAGATGTTATTACAGGTAGTAGAGAGAAAATACACAATTCTAAAGACATTTTGAAATATATCTCTGAAGTCATAAAAGGAAGATAATATAGGTACAGAATTATGATGAAAATGAGGTTATGACAGCTATTAGGCAGTAAAATTATTAATTCAGTAGGAAGGAATTAAATTTGAGGAAATTTTGAAGAATGATAAAGTTATCAAAAGGAGATAAGAGCTTGGATTTGCAGTCAGGCACTCCTGGTATTATTTTTTGCAATAAAATAATTCTCAAGATGTTGAATAGCTTTAAGAATAACAAATGACAGATTAAGCATGAGTGATGATATACTTATTCTTTTAAGCATTCATCAGTAATATTTTAGTAGATATAATGCTAAGACTGTAGGTACAAAGACAAAAGGAGTTATTTTTAGGCATTTAGAATCTACAAGAGAAACAGACATACAAATAATTACCAGGTGAGTAGAGAATTTCTAAATAATATAATTTATCCATTCCTAGTGCTTCTGGGAGCTGTTCATTGAAGACAACATAAACTTTACAAGCATGGTGCATTTGACGAAGCAAAGGAAACCTGTATACTAATAAACACTGTAAAAATATGAGAGAGGAACTTAGAAAGGTAGGTAGGAGCTTTTCATGAAGATTATTTTAGACTAGAGTAAGGAATTTGATTTTATTCAAAGTAATTATCTAAGGAAAATCACTGACAGTTTTGAAATAGAAGACAGGTATAATCACCACACTCAGGGCTCTAAGAAAAGATAATGTAAGGAAGAGTTCAGAGTGGCACTGGAAAACTCAGGTGAGTTGCCTTAGCCACTGCAGGTAGATACAGATTGGTGTAAAATATGCGATGAAAGGATTTCAATTACCTTGGGAATCTAGGAAAGGTTTCACAAAGTGGATATTAATGTATTAACTTGAAAAATAATTAGAAATAAGAATGTTTCTGGAGGTTTCAGTTAGTCTTTTTATTTTCAATAGTTTTAGTAAGGTGTAATTGATATACATTAAGGTACACTTTTATATATGTGGGTATACACACACTAACACACATATATAAAACTTTGATATATATTTACATTTGTGAAAATATGGCTTCAATAAAGATAATGAAAAAGTCTCTCCTCCACAAAATTTATTATGGCCCTTTATTTTATCAGGCTTTCTCTGGTCCTCTCCCAGCCCCAAGCAACAACCTATCTGTAATTTGGAGCTAAATATTAGTTTCTATTTTGTAGACTACTTGTAAACCATACACTGCATGCTGTTTATCTGCCTTCTTTATTCACAATAATTGTTTTTGTATTCATTCAAGTAAAACTCATTTTTATTTTCTGAGTAGTGTTTCATTGTTTTGACATAACATTGCTTAATAGTTTATTTATTTACTTTAATAGGTACATGATTATTTCCACTTTTTTGCCATAATAAAGTTTAAATTAACATTTATGTATGTTTTAAGGATACAACATGTGTTTCCATTACATTTTAAGATAAATTATTTGTACTTTTCAATTCCCAATTGTTTCTACTATATAGTGTTGGGAGCCACTCTGGACAGGAGCTATGTACACACCTTTAAGTCCTGAATAAAGAGGAACTGAACATTGCAATGCAATTGGACCTTACCTCTACTCTGATAAAAAAGGTGCAGCTTCAGGAGTGAGTGTCGCCTGATGGGGTTGGATTACACCCATTTGTTTGTTATAACCCTACCCCTTGCCTCATTTGAATGGCTTCTCCCCAGTAAAACCTGGGTTCGAGGTGTGCTCCTCCTTTTTCTTGCCTGTCTTGCTTCCCTTGTGGGAGCTGTGGCTGAGGAGCTGTCACTAAACTAAAAAAAAAAAAAATGTAATTTTCTGTGTCTGTGTCTTTATTTAGTTAGTCAAAATTCACTAGGAGTGACCCTGACCAGTTTAGTTATGTGTCTCCACAATATAGAAGTACAATTGATTTTTTAAAAATTTCTTTTACCCTACTACTTAGCTAAATTCACTTTTGAATTCTAGTAACTTTTTGGGGGAGACTTAAACTGAATTTCCTATAGAAAAAAAGATCATCTTATCTGCCTAAAATAGACATTTTTTCCCATTTCACTCTATAATTCTTTTAATTTTTTTTTCTTACCTGTTTTCATTATCTAGAAATTCTAATATAATATTGAATAAAAAAGTGATGAGAGCAGACTTGCCTTCTTGGTCACCTTTATACAACTCAGTCATTTCTTATCAAATGCTGTGTGAGACAGAGCTTATTTTGTAGATAGCATTTATCCTGGTCAGGAAGTTTTCTTCTATTTTAGTTTTTTGAGAGTTTTTATAAGGTGACAAAGGTAGATTTAATCAGTTGTTTTATATGTGTTTATTAAAAAAGATCATATCATATCATTTTTCTTTTCAGTTTAATATTATAAATTATAGTGATACTTTTTATTCTAGAATTAAATCAACTTTTCTGAGATAGACCCTATTTGACCATAATATATGATGATATCTATTTGTCTTTAAACATAATTTACTATTTTATTTTTTAGAATTTTGAATGTTTTCATGACTTATATTGATCTGTGGTTTTCTTGTAATATCTTTTTCTTGTTTTGCTATCAGAGTATTGCCATTCATTCACATATTGTCCAACATCTGATTAAATGTGGCTTAAAAAATGTACATTGCTGTATCTTTTTCTAATGTATGTTACTTCCTATTCTTTTCAGCATCCCTCACATAGGAAAAAAAAGATCATATACCTAATAAAAGGCAAATTGTGCTTCAATTTTGTGCCACTTATCAATGTATCTCCTCTCAAGTCTGAATTCAACCGCTTCTTCCTTGTTTGTTATGATGGCTGAGCTCTTCAGTCATTTTCACCTTAAGAATGGTGCCTTGGGGGCTGGGGTTGTAGCTCAGTGGTGGACTGCTTGCCTAGCATGTGTGAGGCCCTGGGTTCGATTCTCAGTACCACCCATAAATAAATAAAATAAAGGCCTGTGGACAACTAAAAAAATAAAAAAAATAAAAATAAATGGTGCCCTGTAAGACAAGAATGGCCAATCTCTCTAAGAGTTTGAACCTGACCTCACCCTTCTGATAATCTTACTTTACCCATCAAAAAGTAAATTTTGTGTGCTATCAGTTAGCAAGGTTTATTGTTTGTTTGTTTGTTTGCTTTTTGGTACCAGGGATTCAGGGATTGAACAGGGGCTCTTAACCATGGAGCCACATTCCCAATATCCCTCGCTTATTTTAAATAATTTTTTATTTTGATACAGTCTCCCTAAGTTGCTGAGGCTGGCTTTAAACTTGTGATCATCCTGCCTCAGTCTTCTGGCTGCCTGGATTACAAGTGTGTGCCACTGGTCCAGCCAGTTAGCAAGGTTCTGACACTTTGATTCCCTCTGTGTCTGTCCCCTGGTTGCTGCCTCCCACTATGAACATGTCACAGCCAGGCATGAGCACCACTGGCGTGTGTGTTCCCAATGTGCCCACTCCCTTTTCAACCTGGTGCCAGCCTTGGTCTGCCCACATTCCAGGAAGTGTTTCCTCCTAGCCTGGTAACTGTGGATAAGTTCTCCACCATCAAATGACCATGATCACACCTACTCCAATGAAGCTGATTCCCAGCCTGCACAAGGGCCTCTTACTCATGGCATCCCTTCCTTAGTTAGCTCTTCTGCCCTGGGGTGTTCTTTTGAATTTTCTTTACACTTTTATACTTATTCTGCTGTTAGTGTTAATATTTATCTATATTAAACTTTTCCACTTCAAACTTAGTATGGAGTTTCTTTCTCTGGATTGGATACAGTTATATATATATATATATATATATATATATATATATATATATATATATATATATATTTTTTTTTTTTTTCCCCGCTAGTGTGTGTCAATTCCCATTGCCTGAAAACAAATATCTCAAATGTCAAATAATTTACTACCTTACTAAGATCTGTAAAAGTTAAAATTGTGTTTCTCATGAAACCACTTAACTATGCTCATGATATCTGGAGGCTAAAATGTTAATATAGTCTTACATCAAAAAATGAAAATGTTACTGTGAGCCAAACCAGCACACAAGGGACAGTCCATAAGGACCCCAAAACACAGTTCTTTGCTTCAGACTCACGCTGTGATCTGCACTTTGTGCAATGCTTTCCTTTGCTGAGGGTTTAGGAAAGAAGTTTTGATTTAGTTTTCAGCTTGTCTCACTTCTTAGAACCTTGAATCTTTTTTCCAGGGAAGGGAGCATTTTCCTAGAGTTATGCTGTTTCTGCATTATTCCCACATGAACCCCTCTGTTTGCTATTGCTTTGTCTCCCCAATACACAGAATCTCACTCCATTTTGAGCCTCTGGTCAGATTCCAGACATTCAATTCTGGCTTTTTTTCTGGGTGAAACTAAAGGGAATGTGAGATTTCTGCTGGAGAATGAGAATGTTATGACGTTAAAGGAAAACGATCCTACTTTTTGGCATCTCTATGTCTTGACAAAGATGATAACTGGATATAAAAGGGTAACTCTTGAATGTGTTATGATAAAAGGTTTCCATAAATAATATTTAAATGGCTCCTTCTTTTAAGTCTTTTGTTTTTTTAAAAGCCCCAGAAATGTATGTCTCTGACCATCACAAAGAGGAATAAGAGGCAATATTAAAATATTCATTATGGAATAAATATTTGTGTCCTCTTGAAATTCTTATATTAGAGCACTCAGTCCCAAAGGGAAAGAATTTTGAGGTTTAGAATTTCCTGAGGGAAGGGCCCTCTCAATGAGATTAGTATCCTTATAAGAAGAGACAGGGAAATTTTCTTTCTGTACCATGTGAAGACACATCAAGAAGATGGTTGCTTGAATGCCAGGAAATTCTTCATCAGGAACTAAATAACTGTCACCATGGTCTTGGACTTGCTGGCCTCCAGAAGGTGTCTGTCATTTAGGCCAGGTCTATATCATTTTGTTATGGCAGTCTGAGCTAAGACACATCCCAATACAATTATATAAAATTATATAAAATCAAAATCTTACTAAATGTTTTTTTTCCAATTCATATTAGTTACTTGTCCCAAAATTATCTGCATTCTAGTACCACTGAAATATGATAGAGCATAACATTTAATGATTATGTGTGTTCAACATGGAACAGAAAATTGTCTCTCACATTACCTCACAAGCAAATGATGATTCATGAGTCTTGTCATGGAAGACATTTGAGAAGAGGCCATCAAATTAAAAAATCTAAACTTGTAGAAATATCAAGGAGAATAAAGACTGAGATTAATTTTATTCATCTTCTTTAAAAGAGATTCTCATAAGTTAATGGGATAGATATGAACTAGATAGAATCCAGATAAAAAAATTAAAAATTAAAAATTAAACAAACCATCTAAAGACTTTAACAACAAGAACAACTAAACTTGCCGAAGTTTCTAAGCAGAAGAGAATGGAGAAAATTTCTTTTTGACTGATTGCTTATTTTTAGGAACTCGGGTACATTTCTGGTATTGAAGTAAAATACTAAAATCACTTTAGGGAATAATTAGGCAATTTTGAAAACATTTACCATATGATGCTGTACAACACACCTAGGTATTTCTTCAAGTGAAATAAAAACATATGTCTATACTGTTTTGTCCATAATAAAATTAAAAACTGGAAACATCCCAGATGGACATCAACAGCTGAATGGGATACACAGATTGTGTTTTATGCACCCAAAGGAATCCTATTCAGAAATATGGTAAAGATTCTTAAAAATATTATGCTTACCCAAAACATCCAGGTATAAAGGTTTGTACTATGATTCTATTCATCAGAAATTCTAGAAAAGATAAATAAATCAATAATTATACAAAGAATATCAGTGATTTCCTGCATCTTGTAGTAAGGTAAACTGTTTACTTAGAAAGTACTTAAGGACCTGGACATGGGGGCACATATCTATAATTCCAGCAGGTCTGGAGTCTGAGGCAGGAGGATCAAAAGTTCAATGCCAGCTTCAGCAAAAGTGAGGAGCTAAGCAACTCAGTGAGACCTTATTTCTAAATAAAATTCAAAAAATAAAGGGCTGGGAATGTGGCTCAGTGGTCAAGTGCCCTGAGTTCAATCCATGGTACAAAAAAAAAAAAAAAAAAAAAAAAAAACCAGAAAGTGCTTAAGGAAATAATTAGGGGTAAGGAAGATGATCTGTTGCCTTTGCACATTTGTAGAAAGAGAGCTATATACATTTTTCAAAACATTTATCTCTACACACATATGCTTATTATATTTCATTAATGTATATATTGCTTCTCAAAGGTTAATATAAAAGTAATATAATTAAAGTATTAGTCTATGGTAGATGCCCAATTAAAATGGTACTGCTTAGTTTTGGAAAATATAAGTAATGGAACTTTCGCTTCTGAAAAAATCTAGTAGATGTAATCCATAAACACTATACTAAATCTCGAAATTATGTGTGAAACCAACAATAATACTCTGAAAGGTGGAGAGGATGTCATAGACCTGATAGAGTTTTTGAAACCTAAGTGAAAAGATCATAGTGAATTTCCTGCAGTTTCTTTTTGCCTCTTATATCCTAGGCATAGGGCTAGAAAACATCAAAAAAAAAAAAATGTTGCAAGATGTGTGAAGCAAAAATTGATAGAACTTTTACCATTTCCTTTCTGTACATAGAACCTATTTTGGCCATTTTTTTTTTTTCGAGGTAGTTTATTGGTGACACTCTCCAGGCCCATATGATTTCAGTGGAGAATTAAAATGAATATTCACTGACAAACTTCATGCACAGATTTTTCTATGGAAATGTTTTTGTTGTGGTTGTTTTTTTTTTTTTTAAATAGAGTAAATTTTCTAAAGTGTGTGTAAGTAGCATGTATTTAGGTCATGGTTATTTTCTGTTGCGCCAATCTGTCTTTTGACAGTTGTATTTAGATAATGCATATTTAAGATAATTATTGACACCTCAGAACTCAAGTCTCCCATCTTCTTTTTTGTTTTCTGATTTTTCCTCTAGTTCTCATCTCTTTTTAATTTTTCTCATCTGCCTTTAAGGAACTTCAATATTTTCTAGGATTCCATCTTGATTTTTTAGTGTTTCTGAATGTATCACTATATGGTTTTCTCAGTGATTGCTCTGAGTATTGTTATATATATATATATATAAATTTTTCATAGTCTGCTAGTATAAATAAGGGTTTTGCTGAAATAAATTAGAGAGAAAGAGAGGTTACTGACTGACTGTTGGCTCACTCAGTCAGAGGCTGGGTAGTCTCACAATGGCTCTCTGCAAAGGCTAGTTAAACCAGCAACTGCTCAGTCCAAAAAGCTGAAACCCTTAGATTAAGAAGGACCATTGCTGCAGCTCTAGTCCTAAGCTTGAAGCCTGGTCCCTTGAGTAGTAGCTGTTATAAATTCACATTCCAAGTTGAAGAAGTTAGAATCTGATGTCAATGGTGGATGGCAGCCACTAAGAACGTGCCTGCTCAAGAGTGGAGCTTGCTACAAGTGGTAGTTTCCTTCTTCTTTGACTTTTTGTTGCATGTAGGCTCCCAGCCTACTGGACTATGCAAGCCACATTTGGGGGAGGTGTTCCTCCCACTTCCCTTCAGTTCACTGAGCCACATGCCAGTCCTTTCTGAAAACACCCACCCTAGAAGAATGACTTACTAATTTCCCAGACATCTCTCAAGTTGTTAATCAAGATTACACACAGCAGCTGGCATTAACATTTTGCCACTTCAAGTGATGTGTGGGATGTTCACTTCCATTTAGGTCTCTTTATCATCCCTACTTCTAAAGATAGCTGTCTTTATTACTAGAGTGTTATGATTTTCATTGCAATCATCACATAAGATTTTATTGAAACGTTTATAATTTCTTCCTTATGAACAAAGATTCCTTTTATTATTTTCTTTCTGGTTAGAGAACTATTTTTTTTAAGTCAGTCTTAAAAGCTAGGTCTAGTACTGAAAAAGACTTGATTTTCTTTACCCTGAGAATGTTTTATTTCACTTGTGTTTCTGAAGGATAGTTCCATCAGAGGTAGAATGGAGGTTGCAGATTCCTTGATTTTCAAATTTGAAATATACTGGTTCCCTTCCTCTGACCTCCTGAATTAAAGATTAAGACAAAAATAAACAACAATAATACAAACAATGAAAAAAACTCAACCATTGTTCTTATTTGTATTATTGGTCCCAGGCAAAATGTAATTAATTTTGGCTATTTTCAAGATTTTTCTTTGTTTTTGTTTTTTAAAAATTTAAGTATACTGAAACTTGACATGGATTTCTTGGGGTTTATCCTATCTGGTACTTGTACAGCTTCTTAAATCTTTGTGTTTGTATATTTTGTCAAATTTTAAATGTCTTTGTTCGTTGTTTCTTTTAATGTCAAACTTTTTCTTATCTCGTTTGATTCAAGTGATGTGAATACTTGATATTTTGCTATTATCACACAGGGTTCCGAGGCTCGATTTTATTTTATTTTTTAGTCTACTTTCTTTTGTTCAGAGAGAAAGCAATTGAATTGATCTGCTTCAAATATACTGATTATATCCTACATTATCTCCTCTCTGCTATTGAAATTGTACAGCAAGTTTTGTTCTATTATTGTATTTTTCTGTTCTTCACTTTCCAGGTAGTTATTTTTTTATTATGTTCTATTTATTTTTCTGTTATTTTTTTTAAATAATTTGTTATTACTTCTAGATGCATTTCAATGATGGTTGCTTTATCATCCTGTGTAATAATTCTTTTATCTGGTTCATCTTGATTTTGCCATATGTTGGTTGTTTTTTCTCATTCAAGTTGTGTAATTTTCATGGCTTTTGGTAAGATGGATAACTTTTAATTATATTATGAACATTTTTTTCTGTTTTAGAGATTCTGGGTCTTGTTTAAAGTTTTTTTTTATATTACAGGTAGTCACTTTATTTAGGGAAGTTTGTTCTTCCATAGGTTGCGAAAATGTCCAGGATGCCTACTTTAATTACAGCTGTTTAGCAAGTACTGAAAAGTTATATCCAGGGTAATAAGAAAGTGAAAAAAAAATGGAAGCATGCTGGATGAGAAAAGAAAAAAAGTAAAACGGTTCCTATCTATGTAACAACTACATTAAAAAAAAAATCCCAGGGAATCTTTTAAAAACTCTTAGAATTAATAAATGTGTTCAGTATGGTCTCAGGATATAGCAACTGGCAAAATTTTTGTATTTATATATGTTCTAAAAATAAGCAGGAGAAATATAAAATTAAAAATACAATACCATTTGAAATCTTTGAAAAACAATGAAATAATGAAGTGTAACATAACAAAATAGTCACAGGATTTATATGTTGCGAACTACAAAATACTGATAAAAGAAGTTGAAGAAGTTTTAAATAAATGGAAAAATATACCGTGTTCATTCTAGAAAAATATCAGGTAGTGAAAGTCTTCCTATTTTGTCCTTATAATTTTAAAAAATTGTCTTCTATGTCATTTGCCTTTCCCAGTAAAATTTAGACATAGTTTGTTGATATTTACAAAAATTCCTGCTAAGATTTTGGTTGTAATTCAATTGACTCTATAGACAATTTTAGGAAGAATTGATAGCAATACTGAATATTCAATCCCTTAACACAAATTTGTCTCTCTATTTAGTTAGGTGTTATATTTTCTTTTATCAATGTTTTGTGGTTTTCAGGATATAGGTTCTGTATGTACTTTGTCA